>NW_027397083.1:3611510-3725549 GCF_003265705.2 Callorhinus ursinus | reverse complement strand
TGACTTGTGTGTGAGAGCCTCCAGCTAGTCTGTGGGGAGGCAGGCTCCACCCTTTTCCTCACACTACGTGCCTTCCTAGACTGGGATCTACCAGCAGACAGGTCTGTTTGCTTTTGCAGCCACCGTTTTGTGGGTTCCAAAGGAAGCTGGGCTGGCTGGATTGGAAGTCTTGAGTGGCTTGAACTGACCTGAATGTCACACATGTGGTTTGAGCAAAGCTGAGGGCTGTGGATTCCTTCTTGGTGCGGGCTGCTCAGCTTCTTCCTGCGTGTGGGGCCGAGGATTCCAAGTCAGGACAGACAGGATGAGCACTGTATGCTCTTTGCAGCTACTTGCCATTCATTATGCTCAAGGCAACTCTGGGGAGAGCAGGGGAGGGGGAGCAGGTGGACCTGATGAGGACACTGAGGTCTGGGGAGATTGAATGACTCTCTCCGCCGGGTGATGCCTAAGCCTGCACCCCAACATAAGACTGGACAGCCCCAATGTGAGCTCACTGCACCCCCCGTGGGGTAGAATGCAGCCTGGGAAGAGCTCAGGATTTGGGATTTGGACCAGGATTTGGGAGTAGGGACTATTATATCCCCCTTTTACAGATGGAAAAGATTAAGTAATTTGCTTGAAAAAGATTCAGTAGTTTGCTCGAGGTCACACAACTATGAAGTGGTAGAGGCAGGATTTGAACCCAGGCAGCCGACTCTACAGCTGAACTTACCACCCCTATCATAGAGGAAAGGGCAGAAGCCTGGGACCTTTCTGGGTAATGTCATTCCATGCGCATCAGTGTGGAAGGGCTCTCTGGGTCCTCTGGGGCAGGGACTTGGCGTGGGTGGTCCCTGGAGAGGCCATAGAATTGGGGACTTAGTAGGATAACAGCCCTGGGTGACAGCATTCATCTCCGCGCTTCAGATTTCTCACTTGTAAGATGGGATATGATAATATGCCTCAGGAGGTTAAATGAAATAGGGAGGACAGACGCTTGTACATTACTACACAAATGTCTGTGATACGTGAATGACGTTCTGCAAGCAGGGAGAGTGGATGTAAAGTAGTTGGAACGGCCACCTCTGGTTTTTAGAATCCTATTCCTTGCAAGAGGACTTGATCACTGCCAGAGCTCTGCCAGTAGGCAGCATTGGGTCAGATCCCAGCCGGGGAGCAGCAACCATGTGCTAACCACTCCTGGCAAGCCACTGACCTTGCTGGTTCTCATCCGTGAGGGGAATGCTACCTGCACTCCTACCTGTGTGCACCATGTTTGTGGATGTGCTCTGCTGGACCCAGAAAGCACCTTGCAGAGCCCTGCCAGGCCTCCCGGCTGCAGAGTGCCTGGTTGGGGGAATGGACGAGGGACGAGGGTGAGGATGGGTCAGTGTGTCATAGTTTCCCAGAGAGCCCTGGGCAGAGGTGCCGGGGAGCAGAAAGTCATAGGATTATCGTTGACTCCTGGGAACTTTTGTGGTTTTAAAAGTACTTTATAGGGGCGCCTGGGTGGCTCAGTCATTAAACGTCTGCCATCGGCTCAGGTCCTGATCCCAGGGTCCTGGGATCGAGCCCCGCATCGGGGTCCCTGCTCTGCGGGAAGCCTGCTTCTCCCTCTCCCACTCCCCCTGTCTGTGTTCCTTCTCTCGCTTTGTCTCTCTCTGTCAAATAAATAAATAAAATCTTTAAAAAAAAAGCACTTTATAAACTGTAAAGTACTTTGTAAATGTTAATTAGTTCCTGTACAATATGGAATAAAAACAAAATATACCAAAAAATGATGGCTCTTCCAGGCTGGGCTGGGGAGATGCATGTGTTTGCATGCATCTAGTGTGATTTATTTCTGATTTCAAAAAATACTTTATGTGGAACTTGGAAAATAGAAAAAAGCACAGCATTGGAAATAAAAGTCGCCTATCATCCTACTAAGTAGCTCCATCATATAGTACTTTAACCTATATCCTTCCAGTAGTTTTTTTCCCCTCTTTGTGTATGCAAGGGATTTTGTAACCCTTCACATTCTGGAACGTGTCAACACTAACTTCTTTTGTTTGTTCTGCCCATTTAGTGAGAATCCATTTTGCAAAGTCCTAGCGTCGTGCCAGGTGCAAATTGCACACCTGGGGGTGTTGCTGGGGCAGGGGGCTGGGGAGGGGGGCCGTAAGTGGCATGAAGCCAGGGTCTGCCGTTGGGAGACATCTTAAAAGTGACATCCCTGGGAAGAACGAGTGGGGTCCCAGGGCTCTGAGGTGGGAGGGAGACTTCTCTTTTCATTGTTCAGATCTTTTTGTCTTACCGCCACGTACAAGTAACAATAATACTTTAAAAATTACGTAAAAAGCAGCTAGTTAAAAATATAAATACGATTCCCTTGGAAAACAGAAACAGGCAGAGGAGAAACAGGTTAAGTGAGAGCAGGACCTTCGGCAAGTGCCGGGAAGGGGTGGGGGGTGGCGAGCAAATCCCTCACTCTGAAGGTGGGTGCAGGGTGCTCCCTTTAGTGAGACTTGAGGAGCCTTAAGATTTGAATATGTGACAGCCCTTTTACTTCCTGCTTTGTTCTCTCCCAGGTCCACATTGACCGCAGTCTTCATTCATGCAAATGGCAGGTGCCAGAGGGAGGGATAGATACCTGGGAGGACCGAGCAGAGGCCCTCCTTTCCTCCGACCTCTCTGGAGTCCACTTACCCCTCTTTCCAAGCTTCTTTGGTGTGTGTGTGTGTGTTGGGGTGGGAAGACCCTCTTGCAGTGGGGCCTGTGGGAATGCTGGGGTAAGTTCCGTCCTTCCAGGCTGCCGGGAATTTAAATTGCCACCTCCCAATCTCTGTGTTCTTTTCCCACCTCTAGGACAACCTCTGTTTAGGAACTGGGCGATGGCAGGGGTGAGGCGGGTACTTGGCCTTTATGGGAGCAACAGAGAACTGACTCTCAGTGGAAAGGAAGCATCCTCCCTGGTTCACCCTCATCCACCTGACCCCACTGTACAGATGTGCAGGGACAAGCCTGTCCTGACTTGAGACATCTTGCTTCACTGGTCTAGAGACACTACCCCTCTTCTCCACCCCTCCCCACTCACATCCCCCAAACCCACCTCCTTTCTCTGAGCCTGAGAGGAATTAATTGTGTTGCGGGGATGGAGGAGACTTCAGGAAGGGCCCCTACTCCCTGAGTTGACTAATTTAGCAAACACGTTTGCCTGAGTCTAAAATTAAAATATGCCAATCTGGGTTAAGGAGTGACAGAATGGGGGTGCCTGGGTGGCTCAGTCGGTGAGGTGTCTGCCTTCGGCTGAGGTCACGATCCCGGGGTCCTGGGATCAAGCCCTGCGTTGGGCTCCCTGCTCAGCGGGGAGTCTGCTTCTCTCTCTGCCCCTCCCCCTGCTCGTGCTCTCCCTCTCTCTCTCTGTCAAATAAATAAAGTCTTTAAAAAAGGGGGAAGGGGTGTGACAGAATGGTGTGCTGGGCATTTCGCCAGGGTGCCAGGAGTATGTTACCTTTTCTAAGGCATTACCCTGAGACCTAGGATTAGGGTTTTTTCCTCCCTCTGTGGTGTGGAATGCTTCCTAATTATTTAACCTTACACATTATTTGAGAAGAGCTGATTTGCTTTTAAAGTCAGCATTAAGCATGCCCTGTCGCCCTGCACACAGCGGTGGGGTGGATGCAGTCTGTGTTGTGCACATGGTGGTTAGACCCGGGTGCTGGTCATGTGTGCAACTGGTACCAGAAGAGGAACCATAAATTTTGCAGGAAAGAATTTGTTTTGGTGCCCTGTTCTATTTACTTTGCATCACATATTGTTTAAAAGAGGGATTTTTTTTTTTTTGTTAAAGGAAAAGGAACTGTGTATTTGAGATAAGAAATAGAATAAAGTGAAATAAATAGTTGAGTTTTGTCAAGTGGGTATCAAAATGGCCTGGTTTCTGAGATCAGCCTGTTTCTGTGCTGTTCTAATATTTACATGAAAATCAGAAAATACAAAGTATGGGCAGGTCCTGAGATCCTGGTTAGATTGTGATTTATAATGGCGTTCTTTTTCATTTGTTTTATAGAGCTGAGTTTGGTGAGATTTCAGGAGTTTTTAGCCAGTGGTGATCCAAAGACAATAAATATTTCTTTGTGGGGAGATCTCCACCCTGCGTCTTACTTGGTGACCGTTAAATGGTAGCCACATGTCAGAACCCATTATGCAAATGTGGACGTGGCCGGATTTGAGTCAATTAGCTTGGCTTGCGGCCTGAGACACCCTAGTTTTTGGTCCTGGTGGTGAAGGGTGTTGGCACAGAAAGTGGGGATGCTCTTTGTTCTTGCTGCTGTGGGAATGTCTCTTGTCTCCCCCAGCCCCTTGTTTGGTTTGGCCCCTTTCCCTCTTAGGCCATTTGGAGTTGTCTGGGTCGTGAGGACCTTGTGCACATCTTTTGCCCATTAAGCTCACATTTGGAGGTCAGTAACTGAGCTGATTCTGTCTGGGTGCAGAGGGAATGCTCAGCGAATGCATCCATCAGAGCTCAGGTGCCTGAGGTTAGTGGGCAGAGGTTTCAAAACCCTCTAAAAATCAAGCCATGTGTTGGTTCCGCTGTTGCCAGCCATTAGCTTGGTGCTTCTGCAAGAACCATTGACTAAGTTGGGTCTCAGTGCTGGACGCCCCTGCTCTTGCTCCTGTCCCTCTCTGGTATGGATGTGCCAATGAGCTATGGACAGGCCACGGGCAAGTGAATGACACACTAAAGAAACAAGAGATTTGGACAGTCCACCCCTCGATTATCTGACTTTATTTTGAGGGGCATGTGCCAGAGTTGGGTGAAGAAAGATTCCCCAAATAGAGAAAGATCCCCAAAAGGCAGGCTGGCCACTGATAAATTTTTTCTTTTTAAATTAAAGAAAAAGCCATTTCTAGTCATGGTTGTAGAAACACCAGGGTTTAAGGCCTTAGGGGTGGGAATGAAGCCAAAATAGGCATGTGCAAAGGACAGGTGCATTAAGAATAGGTAAAAAAATGTGGGCTACTGTGTAGCTTGCCATGTGATTGCACTGCTCCAGCCCCTCAAGCTGAGAGGAAAAACGGACAGACACTTAGTGTGGGTCTTGGCACACTTGGGCTTTCAGGGCAAACGCCAGTGTTGTTTTTTTTAAATTTTTTCATTTTTTGGGGTGCCTGCATGGCTCAGTCGATTAAGCATCTGACTCTTGATTCCAGCTCAAGTTCTGATCCCAGGGTTGAGATTGAGCCCTGTGTTGTGCTCTGCAGGGAGTGTGGAGTCTGCTTAAGATTCTCTCTCCCTCTGCCCTTCTCCCCTCTTCTCTAAAATAAACAAACAAATAAATAAATGAAAAATTTTCATTTTTATGTGTCTTTGCGTTTTAAGGGAAACTCTAGGTGCATTTCATTTGTCAAGTGCTGTATAACATGGCATTGCCTTTTCTGCCTAAAGGTAGCAAGTGATTCCTTCTGGCAAGTGACATAAGAACCATGGGTTTGGAGCCAGGCTGCCTGGGTTCAATGACCCTGCTTTGCCACTTATCAGCTCTGTGACTTTGGCCAAGTTCCCTCATCTCTTTGCCTCGGTTTTCTACTCTGTAAAATGGGGAGAATAAAAGAACCTACGTCATTAAATTGTTGTGGGGATTAGACATATAATCTGTGTGGAGGGCTTAGAGATGCTGGGCCCAGGGTAAGCTGTGTGTGAGTGTGGGTTATATAAGAGGATGAAGATGCAGCGTGGGGCGGGGGTAGGAGCCCTGGCCTGCTGAGTCTGGACACCCGGTTTCTGGCCTGATTCTAACAGACTGTGTGCCCTTGGACCGGGCACTGTCTTTGGGGTTCCGATTTCACATCCGTAAAATGAAGAAATTTGACTTGAATAGTGCTGTTTTTGGACTCTGTGGTAAGGGATAGATGTTGGGGCAGCCCCAAGACACGGTGACAGAGGCTTATAGACTTTCATCTTTGTTTCAGCCAGAACAGCTGAGGTTCTTTCATTTATGGATTTTGGTTTAGGGGGAAGAAAGAATTCTTTAGTGCGTGTGCACGCGTATTTGTGTGTGTGTGTGTGTGTGTGTGAGAGAGAGAGAGAGAGAGAGAGAGAGAGAGAGAGGGAGATAAAGAAGTGTAGAGGTGGCCAAACCTAAGGACCCTTCCTGGGGAAGATTTGGGGGGTGGGCCGGTGAGCCGGGGGGAAGTCAGTGGGGTTGGGGCTGGCAGGTGTGATGGGCCTGGGGAGGGTGATTTGAAGGCCTGAGGCCACATGGAGCAAGACAGGAGTAACTGCAGCATGGGGCAGAGCCGTGGGGGAAACGCTGTTATCAGTTTTGTCCAGGTGTATGGGCTGATACACTCATGGGGGAGGTGCAGATATCTGTGTGTTATAAGGCGACCAGGGTTTCGAGGAGACATTAAGGGTAAGAAAACCAAGAAAAATGACTGTTAAAAGTATAGCAATTCAGCTTTGTTTTAGTTCAGTATTTCTTGCTGGAGGTCACCCCAGCTTGAACAAAACAGCTGTTACCTTTGCCAGAATTTAAACCAGAGAGTCCCTGCCGGTGGCTAAGACTCTGGCTCCCTCCTCCCTCTCTCCTTTCTAATAATCACTAGGGATTTCCCTGATATGAAGGCCCATTCATTCCTTTGTATTATCACTTAGGGATGAGGAGCTGTCTTGCCAAGTGGAAAACCCATTCACAGGCGAAATCTGTGTCTTTCTGAACCAGTTTTTCCTGGGATTTGGAACTTCAACTAACATTTCCTACCATCTTTTCAATTGTAATTTTATTAGATCCACAATTCCCCCCCCCCCCCCAGGGGGAGGGCCTTGATGGTTGGTCAAAAACAGGATTTTGATTATTTGTGTCCTCCTAGGCCACCTCTTCGGTTCAAAAAGTCTTTCAGCTCTGGCCCACCTCATCCAGCAGACCCCCCTTCCCCCGGACCCTCGCCTGTATTCACATTCTTCCCACACCTGTATGAGTGACTTTGTTCATCTCTGGGGTGCAATGTTTTGATCCCCAACTAGACTGTTAACCCGCTGAAGACAGGAACCGTACTTACGTTTCTTTTCTGTTTTTGCACGGTGACCAGCCTTTTTTCTCTGTCTCACTCTGTCTCTAAGATCAAGGCAGTGGAGTTAATTTCCTTGCATGTGCGACAAACAGCTGATGCTGGTGGGAGTAAGTGTTGGGGACCGTGCATCCACCCCGTTCTGAAACACTCAGCTTCTGCCCTGTTTACTAGCCAGCAAGTGCTGAGCATTTGGTTGTAGAGCAAATGTATGTGGATTGCTAGGTTTCACACATGAGCCGTGGCTTTATTCCCATTCATTCGGGGTGGCATCTAAGCCAGGGCTCTTTGGGGTTTTTCCAGGTCCACCAAACCTGGCAAAAGCAGGGATCTCATGTTCTTTAGCAGGATTTCTTGAGCCTAGCTTGGAAGGCCTGACACCCGGGGCGGGTGGGGGTCATTGGGAAGAGCCCAGTCAGTAACAGAAGGGAAAGAAAAGTATACTAAATTTCTTCTAAGCTTGTCCGTCCATTTCTCTCGAGGGGATCTTCTGTTTTTTTTCCAGCAGTGCCATCTGCCAGGGCCTGGGAGGGTATGGGAGAAGTAAGGTTTCTGGGTCTCATGAGTGGGCTTGTGGGGTCTTGGGGAGGGATGAGTACCCGGGACCAGAAGGGTCATGGATATAGGCTGAATGTGATGCGGTGCCACAAACTCAGAGGCCTTTGGGGGTGTGGTATGCGGCCTGGTAAAAGAGAAGGGGGCAGTGGATGTTTAAGATCAGTCGTGGTGATTAAAAAGAGGTGACAGGATGGGACACTGGAGGTGGCATGCTCTGCCCAAAGGGGGCCACTGCCAGTCAGCTTCTATGTGGCCACGTGGAAGGGTAGTCCTAGAAAAATCCAGATTTTTGAGTGCGATGTCTCCTAATTTTTAAGCGTTGGCAACCAGTTCAAGTAGAGATCATGCCTGCTGGCCTCCAAGTGGGAGGCGAGGCGGGTGGATGCCAGAAGCCACCGGGGGACATGCACAAGCCACAGGGTCAGATCAGGTGGGTGTTAGTCACCATCCAGATGGTCAGACACCGGGATTGCCGCAGGAATGGACATGACACGCAGAGTGGGTGGAGCAGACGCCAAAAGTTGGCATCAAGGAGGCAGTGGTGACAAAGGCCAAGTTCTTTGCCCACCCAGAAAGCCTTCTGTTCCTTGTCTCCCTCCCTTCCCATGCCTTCGGGGGCTGCTCACTGCTCCCTATAGCATTAGTCGGAGTTTTCCGTTCTGCACCCGAGGGCTTTCATTGGATGTGCTGTGATGGTGCCCCCGCTGCAGAGTGTGACCTCAGTTTACCCCTCCCTCAGCCCCGCCAGACTTCCCTGGCTTCCGCTGCTGGAGCCTGCTGCGGCTTCGGAGACATGCCCACGGTTTCTTCCCTCCTGCCTTCACTCATGCTGTTCCCGCTTCCTAGAAAGCTGGTCCCCCCAGTTTGCAGGGACCCGATTCTCCATTCATCCTTCAAAAGGCACAGTCTCCCGGAAGTCCGCTGCCCTGCCTGCTCTGTGGATTTGGAAGAAATCACACCTTTCGGGGCGCCTGGGTGGCTCAGTTGGTTAAGCGACTGCCTTCGGCTCAGGTCATGATCCCAGGGTCCTGGGATCGAGCCCCACGTCGGGCTCTCTGCTCGGCGGGAAGCCCGCTTCTCCCTCTCCCACTCCCCCTGCTTGTGTTCCCTCTCTCGCTGTCTCTCTCTCTGGCAAATAAATAAAATCTTAAAAAAAAAAAAAAAAAGAAAGAAAGAAATCACACCTTTCTCTTAAGTTTCCGTGGCAACCTCCCTCCACCTCCACCACGGGGCTTGGGTCACAGTTGTTTGGTGGTTGATGGATAAGGTCATTGTGGGGCAGTTCCAGTCTCAGTCATCACTGTGTCCCCTCAGTGTGTGGCTCACAGTAACGGTCAACAGGGGTTATTGAATTAGGCTCTGAGGCTGGGGTCTGCAGAACTGATCCTCAGCAGAAAGCTGCTTGACGTCTGGGGTGAGCCTGGAAAAGGGGCAGGCGGCTGGAGCACGGGGGGTGACGGGGGCAGGTAAGGCTGCGTGGAAGTCCTCTGCAGCCTAGGGTAATCCCCGGGCCGTACCTCTGACTTGGGCAGTCGCATCCTGCGTGTCTTCCTCACATGGCAGCAAGGTCTGCGTGGGCCTGACTTGAATCCTGGGATTTTAGGTTCGTCCTTGACACCTGCAAGAAGCTGAAGGCAGGGACAGAACCGCACAGATCCTAGTTGACTGTTCCCTGCTTTGTCATCCACGTCTCTCTGCCCTCAAGGGGACATAGTAGCATTGTCAAGTTTTTGTTTTTGTTTTTGTTTTTTTAAAGATTTTATTTATTTATTTGACAGAGAGAGAGAGAGAGAGCGTGCGAGCACAAGCCAGGGGGAGCAGCAGAGGAAGAGGAAGATGTGGGGCTCGACCCCAGGACCCCGGGATCATGACCTGAGCTGAAGGCAGATGCCTAACGACTGAGCCCCCTAGGTGCCCCGCATTGTCAAGTTTGTTACTTTTTCTCCACAAACGCTCTTCTTCAGAGAGTGCTCAGGGCCCAAGCTCACATGCATTCCGGGGTCCAGGCAGTGCGTGGGAATGAGGGGGGCTCCCCAGATGAAAGAAAAGCACGCTCAGTTGATAGGCTTCCCTGTTGCACTTGAATATTAGAGAGCAGAGGTCTCTGCTAGTACTGAGTTATATAGTCCCCCACCTTTCTTGAAACACAAGATCTTCTCAGTTTATCTGTCCATTTTGTGCTTTTGGTAGAGTCATGGCACCAGGAAATGTTTCTCCCACGGTGAGAAGTGGGTGTGAGGATGGGTGGTGCTCCCAACAGTGGGGGTGCTGGGCGCCCCCCTGTTCCCATGCTGCCTCCCTCGCAGGGGGCCAGCCCAAGCACACAGCCCTGCTGTTGCCACATCACCACTGCTTCGGGGCACACTGGAAATCAGGGCTTTTAAAGGGAAATGTATTAATTGTTCAAGTTGGCTTAGGTTCGTTACAAAACATCCCGTTCTGTAGCCCGTCAGCTGGCAGGGACGGAAGAAGCTAAAGCTACAAGTTAGGACCCCTGCAGCGGAAAGGTAGTTGGAAGCGAACCTAAAGCAGCAAAGAACATTTTATTTATGTATTTTTTAAAAAGACCTTATTTATTTTTTAAGTAATCTCTACACCCAACATGGGGCTCAAACTTACAACTCTGAAGATCAGGAGTCACACGCTGTACCGACTGAGCCAACCAGGCGCCCCAGGAAAGAACATTTTAAATTGTGGATGTATGATTTCATACCACACGCCAGTGCGACATGACACAGGCTTGTCTCTGTGTTCTGTGGTGGCTTTGGGCACAGCGTTGGTGGTGAGCTTGCTATGTGGGGGCCCTCTGCTGAGAGCTGGGGTGCTGCAAGGAGTGCAGGGGACACAGCCTGCCTTATTCGGCATTCCTAACTGCGCCTTGCAGGCGTGGGCTTGTCTTCTTGGGTCAGGTAATCCTCACAACTGTGTGCCTTGATTAGACCTTGTGGCCTCATGCATATTGGTCTAATTACTTTTCCCTTTACAGAGCCATGAAAAAGAACTCTTACTATTTTTGTAAAAGGAAAAAATTATGAAATATTGCATGTACATAAGTTATATAGAATTCAGATTATGTAGGAAGATATGAAGGGGGGAAGTTACTCTTTGCTCTTTCTTTCTTCCCATCCGAATTATTTTTACAAGAAGAATGTCTGATCAGACAGATCCTCTAACTGGTCCAAACACAAGTTTCTTATATGTTATGGGATAATAGGAAAATCTAGCTCATGTTATTATTATCTCTTTCGTGTGGGTTAAGTGAGATGATACAAAATCCCCCAAATCCTATGCACATGTGAGAGGTGCTCATAGAACCTTTTTTTCTTCTTTTGTGTATTCAGGATTTCTTTGGCAACTCCCTTTGTAATTATTGCACAGTTTGTATTTGATGACCATACAGGTTTAGCTGCCTAGGAGAAAATAATAAAAATATTAAAGGTGTACACACCGTTTTCAACTTGAAGTCCTGTTCTGCCCTTCTTCCCTCCATGGGGGAGCCTAACATTGCTTTCTATACCCTCTCGTCCCCTGGACCCGTGAAGACCTCTGATAGGGGCCTCACAGTGAGACTGGGGGAAATTTCTCTCTTAATTAGAAAGGAAATAGAATCTTGATTGAATGTTCTTTGGAGCCAGTGATAGGGATGATAGTATAAGGAATTCTGGACATTCAGGGCGCCTGGGTGGCTCGGTTGGTTGGGCGACGGCCCTCGGCTTGGGCCATGATCCTGGAGTCCCGGGATCGAGTCCCGCATCGGCCTCCCTGCTCGGCGGGGGGTCTGCTTCTCCCTCCGACCCTCCCCCTTCTCGTGCTCTCTCTCTCTCTCTCTCATTTTCTCTCTCAAATAAACAAATAAATAAAATCTTAAAAAAAAAGAAATTCTGGACATTCAAATGTAAAACAGGTGAATTTGTAGGAATGTTGGATTTTTATCTGGACAGATGTGGTGCTTTTTATGGAGCTGGTGGGGAGTAAAGATGAGGGTTGGGTTTTGTTGGTGTTTTATTTTTGCTTTGGGTTTTGTTGGTGTTTTATTTTTGCTTTGGGCTTGTGTGAGAATTGGCTTGTGCTGTATACAACAACAACGACAATGGAAAACCTCTCAGAGGGACAGTAGTTGGACAGAGCCTTAGGTGATGTCAAGGATTATTTCTCTCTCACATAAAAGTAAGTTGGAGGTAGCAGTCCAGGGTCATGAGAGCCCCAGAGTGTCCCCTGGGACCCAGGCTCCTGGAACTCCAGTTTTCATGTCTGAGCCACATGCTGGCAGAAGGAAGGCAGGCGCAGGCCAAAAAGGAGGCCTTTCTCTGTGGCACCTCTGTCCAAGCTTTTCCCTAGAAATTCCACGGAGCATACCTGCTTAGGTGTCACTGCTCGTAACTTAGTCTCACGCATACAGCTAGTTGCAAGAGAGGCTGAGAAATATAGCCCTTTCGTCCTGGGTGCGTTATATAAAATTGAAACTAGGGGTCTTTGATGAAGGAGGACAGGGAGACTGGATGTCCTAGATGTGGGCAGCATGCAGTGTTTTAAAGGAGTTTAACAGATTGTGGACATTTGCAAACTGCCTTCTTTTCTACTCCGCGGCTTGCCTCGAACCAAAAGAACCATCTGATTGCTCTGCACAGTGACCATTGCCTGTTGAAGTCTTGGTGTGCAGATTCCTAGCTGCTTGTTCTTTTTATAAATGGTAGAATGAGGATGTGGGGAGCCTGAAAAGGTGAGGGGGCCGAATGTAAATGATCACAGGAGCAGAGGTAGAATGAACTCCGGTCCTGGTGTCGGGAGACCTGGGTCAACTGGGGTCCTTCTCTGGGACTCTGTCATGTCTTAACGTCTCTGAGCTTTGCATAGCAGCGAGCTGGGAAGTACCACCACCCCAGGGCTGCTGACCTGGAGCCTGGGGAAGTCTCTAGTGGACTCTGAAACACGATGCAGGCGATTAACACTTGTGTGGCTGATGTGCTGCCCACACAGCAGGCGTGTGGGCAGCAGCTGGAGCATGGAAGGAAGACGTAAAAGATGGTGGTCTCTTTCCATGGGGCTGGGATTACATCGCTGGGTGCTGTCCTTGCATAGATAGACCTGTGAGGACTGGCCTGAGTCTGGCTCAACACGCTGGTCAGATTCTGGCTCTGCTCCTTCTAGCTCTGTGTACACACTTGGCCTGGACAGAATGCGGGATTGGAAACACGCATCTGATCTTTCTTGTTGGTATCCTGGTGCCTCTCATATGGTGCTTCTCTTGCTATGGTGAGTATGGTTCCAGGTTCCAGGATTAAAGATACATAACCTTTGCACAGTGCTCCTGAAGACAAGCCTCTAGCCTGTTGCTTCACCTGTTCCTGTGCTGGAGCGCAAGGGAATTATGGTATGTCCTTCGCTACGTTGGCACACTTCAAGGGTTATTATGCTTATGCCTGATCCTGACCTCTCCCCATTGACGTTAGAGCTTCACCCCATGTTAGAGGCAGCACCCCTGTGACTGTATCATCAGGTTGTCATGAGGCTGAGTGTCCAGCTCAGGTGCCTGGTGCCGGGTCAAGGCTCAGGGTGCCGCTGCTGTGTCGGGTTGGCCAGATCAGGCCAGGCGGCAGAGAGTGACTCAGTCCCCAGCATCTTCCTGCTCTGTGTTCCCCCAGGCCTGGTTCCTTTTTCTTTTCTTTTCTCCTCTCCTTTTTTTTTTTCTTTGTGAAATTCTCATCCCGCAGTTCTGGACTTTCATGTGCCATTGGTTTCAAAACATTCTGAAAAAAACATAGAGGGGAGAAGGGAGAAAAAAGAAACCGAGAAGCCCAACTTTGTTCTGGCTGCTAAGCTGCTCCAGAGACTCCTTGGCTTGGCTTCAAGTGCTTTTTAAAAAACTTCCTTTTAAGTTAGGCCCCAGACATGATTTTGTTTTTGACCATCTTTTTGACTACCTTGGCCTCTGATTAATTAACCAATTAATGGATCATTCAATACCTACTCTGTGCCAAACACTGTTTATGTGCGGGGGATGTTGATGTAACCCAAACAGACCAAGGTCCCCCTCTCATGGAGCTTACATGTGATGAGAATGGGAGGCTCAGGGCTCTGAAGGGAAGTGAAATGGGATAAGGGGATACAGTGTGATGGGGGCAGGTGCTATTTTTACATATGGTGGTCAGGGACTGGGCGAGGTCACCGTCATGTTGGATCCATGACACTGGCCAGATGGTGCACGTGTCCAGTCTTGGCAGATATGCAAGGCATATCATTGCCTGCCTACCTCACTGGCCTTGGATTTGCATCTGGGCAGAGTGACCAAGCACCAGTCACTGAGCTGTTCCAAACCTTGTGTGGAAATCTCTCAGAATGCCAAATGGTGAAGATCGTCACTGGTGAGTTTGTACATGAGATCTGCCCTTGATAGCCATGTGGTGGGCCGTACCACTGGTGGTGGCCCAGTTGCTGTTGGTCGGCAGATACAGAGCATGCAACTTATACTAGCCAGCTGAGTATTCAACAAATACTTACTAAAAGGCTTGTCTCCAAGGCCAGTTGGGGCATGTGCGAAGCAGGGACTTGGGACGATTTCTCAGTCTGAGCGCCAAGGTGCCAACACTGTTGACAGTGGCTAAGAGAAGCCCTTCTCGCTTGGTAAGAAAGCAACCCATAAACTTGGCCCCAGTCTTACTTTTCCTCTCCTTCAGCCCATCATGTCTGCTGCTGGGCATTGGCTTGGACCTACACATTGGCCTTCCCCTCAAGATGGCATGTGAGAGGGATGTGCTCAGTTGGGAAGAACTTGGCTGTACAGGCAAAGACTTGAGCTAGAAAAAGAACAAATGGTCATTCATTTGGTGCTTCCCATTAACCAGGGCCTTTTTTTTTTTTTTTCCTACTTTCTTAAAGGAAAATTCTAAGAAAGGAAGATTCTCAGGCCTTCCTTAGAATTTAGACCTCAGTTTCACATTATAGGATCTTTTTTCTTGGGTTTCAATTAAGGGCTTACATAACGTAGATATGAAAGCATAATATAGATATTAGTAACTGTTGCTATTGTTGCATTAATAGTAACAACCTCTGCTCTTCAGATCCCTATTGATTCATCTTGTTTGTTTTTTTTAAGATTTATTTATTTATTTTAGGGAGAGCGAGCGAGCACAGGTGGGAGGAGCAGAGGGAGAGAGAGGGAGAGAGAATCTCAAGCCAGCTCTGTGCTGAGTGTGGAGCCCATTGCGGGGCTCGATCTCACAACCCTGAGATCATGACCTGAGCTAAAACCAAGAGTCGGACACTTAACTGACTGCACCACCCAGGCAACCCTCATCTTATTTTTATATAACAAATTGTTAGAATAGTGCCTGGCACATGTGCATATTCACTCGTTTAATCCTCATGGCAGCCCTAGAAGGTGGGTACTGTTATTTTGCCCATTTTGCAGGTGAGAACAGAGGCATAGAGGTTCAACAAGGTCACCCAAGCAGCAAGTGGTAGAGCCAGGATTTGAACCAGGGGAGTGTGGCCCCAGGGTCTCGGCTCTTAAAAATCATACCCCAAGTCCTATTGGTTTTCCCACAAAACCTTTCCTGAGCAGTAATGATGCTGATGGTCGTGCCAACAATTGTTGCTCTTTATATGCTGTGCACCATGTCCTGTATTTCAGATGCAGGGTAAAAATCTTCGTCCCACACTGTTTTCAAAGCCTGTTTCCCAGAGGAGGACGTGAAGGCTCTGAGCATTTGGGTAACTGCTCACAGTCTAAGGACTGAAGCCAGGATGCCAGCTCTGGTCTGTCTGGCTTCCGAACTCTGTTTTTTCAGCACGTCAGCCGTCCTGTAAAGGCCCTAACACTCCCCTTCCCTGATGACTCATGGTACCTGGCGACCTTCTCTCACACCCACGTCATGGCCCGTGGCACCTGCTTGGGCCACAGGACAGGACAGTGGCCCATGTTTCTCCAGGCCTGAATCCAAGGCCACGGGAGCCACTCCAGGGAGGCCAGGCGGCAGAGCTTGGCATGGAAAACTGTTAATCCAGCCGGGCCCCTCCACATCCCTCACTGCAATTTATTAAGCCCAGGGTTTCCCCAGAGCACCCAGATCTGCTCTGTCTATGTGAGGACATGAGGCTAACGTCCACACACGGTCATGAGCAAGCGTCTAGCCTCTGGTCAGCATCGGGATGAGCAGTTTCCAGTGAAGTGCCTGGGCCTGGCGAGCCCTTGGGAAGGGTGGGGACCATCTGTGCTGTCCTGTAAAGGAAATTGTGGTTTCTTTCTTTCCTTTTTTCTTTCTTTCTTTTTTAGTTTATGGGAAAGGGAGACTTGTGTCTCAATCGAGTCTTTGTGGCGTTGTATTACAGAGAGTCACAGAAAATGTTCTATGTAAATGACTGTGTGCCCTGATTAGAGCCTCAATAGGTGCCATTGTGTCATATTGCTATTATTGGCGATTGCAAGATACTAAATGATATTCTCATCAGGCTGAAAAAGCTCAGTGTTAGCAGTGAAACTCGGGGTTAATTATACTGCTCTGAATTAGAGCATAGAATTAAGTTGTAGGGAGAGCAGGGCTCTTGCTTTCTCTCCCTCTGTCTTTTCAGGGTTTGTCGCTGGGGGTTTGATCAAGTACCTTTTAACCCATGTTCTAAATTTGTACTTACTGGCATTTTGCTCTGCATGAGTTACTACCCCTTTTGGCGTTGGGAAACACAGGACCAATTTATAGGACAGTTGGAGAGGGGAGAAATGGTCTACTTAGTTCTTCCTAGTCAATAGCTGGGGTAAAAAATAGCATGAAGATTTAAGTCTTTGGGGAGTGCTGGATTCTCTGGAGGGGCCTCTTTAATTTAGCTCTTCTTGTCTCTTCTGCCTTTGAATTATCGGCTACTGTGATCCTGACTTACCTCTTTGAAGAAATGACACACTGACCTACATCTTGGCTGAAACTGATAGAAGAGTCTATCTCTGCTCTGCCCCTTCTTGGCATTCCTAACGCAGCCTCCGCGGGAGTGTGTCTGAGGGCTGAGGCAGGCCCTCTCCGGTTTCATGCCATTAACTGCTCTGCCTTGTTTTAATCCCAGAGTTTTGCTGCTTTTGAGACATCCCTGATTGTAAATTTCCTGCCTTCCTCTCGCTCATTCTTCTGCCTGTAAATTTCATGTCCCTCCTATAGGGTCTAAAGCCACATCTTCCCCTGTTGAACATTATGTGGGCTGTGACTATAATTATTATAAAAAAATCTCCAAAAAGTGATTTTTAGTAGTGCCCTTATAGTTTATCATTCCTTATTTAACCACTTCACCATTTTTGGATGTTTAGGTTGATGATTCTTTTTTTTTTTTTTTCCTTTTGCGATTGTAAGTCACATTATGTTGGCAATTAGCCTAGGACAGATTCCTAGAAATGAGTTTACTGAGAACATGAACTCAGAAGTAGAGAGGATTTAAACCCAGATCTCTCTGCCCTCAAATCCCATGCTGCCGCTTCTCTGATTAGCTCTCTTGTCTTCTACCCGTCAGAACTCGAGTCCTCTGTGAGAAACCAGGCATGCACTGCCCTCCGTGAGCAAACTGCTTCACGCCTGGTGGTCCAGGGTGACTTAGAGCCTTCTTTTTCTCCTCCATCTTCTTTCCTTGATTTGTCAGTGGCGAACCGTTCCCTGGCGCAGCACCGGGTAAGCCGACTTGCATCTCAGAGTCCTCTCCTTTACCTGGTGTGAGCACAGCACGTGCAAGTATCACATGTGAGAACATAGCACGCTGTTAAAAAAAATTGCATTTCAAATTGCGTTTAATAGGTTTGGTGACCAGAGTGAATGTTATGAAATCCTCTTAATTCAGGCCTCTTGCAGAGTGCCTCATTGTTCCTATTTGGAAACATCAGTTACCAGTCTCAGTCAGGATAGTAACATTTTTTTCCTATATTTGCAATATATAAAAGAGACTTTCCTAAGCAGCGCCCTGATCAGCACAACTGTCTTGTCTACACTGCACGCTCTTTTTTTTTTTAAATATTGTATTTCATATTTGACAGAAAAAGAGCACACAAGCAGAGGGAGAGGCAAAGAGAGAAACAGGCTCCCGCTTAGCAGGGAGCCCGATGCGGGGCCTGATCCCAGGAACCTGGGATCATGACCTGAGCCGAAGGTAGACGCCTAACCGTCTGAGCCACCCAGGCACCCTGACACTCTCTCCCAACCAGGACAGACTTGGGGGGGGGCGGTGGAGGCCCTTTGGTTCAACAGGCTGGGAAAAGCTCCCATTCTAAGGAGATTCCCGAAGCCCTTCGAACTCTTGAGGGCGCAGATCCATGCTGTGGTCAGGAAGCCCGTTTGATTCTGTGGAAGCTGCTTTACCCCACAGCACACCTGTTGATGTTCTATGTAAGGAGCAGCATGTGGAACGATGCTGAACTAAGGATCAAAGTCCTGGCTCCTAGCTCTTAAGCCCTACATGATGGACGGCCCCGTACCTGCTGTCCCCTTTTCATTTCGCGTTCTTTCTGGCCTCTCTGAGTCCTCATAGATCATTGTCTCTGCCTGGAGTGCTCTTCCCCTGATCTCCACGTGGCTGCATTTGACCCCTTTTGCAGGGCTCAGTACAGACATCTTCTCTCTGTGCTTTATCAGTATGCATTCTCCATGTAACTGGCCCTTGGCCTCCTGTAGTCTTACAGCCGTTCCCTGTACCTGCCACCTGGCACGATTTCCTGTGTGGTATTACAGATATTTGTATACATGTCTTTTTGATTGATTCATCTCCTTGAGAACAAGAGCAGTCCTCCTGGCTTGCTGCAGTGTGGGCTGTCACATTGGCTTGTACATAGTCGGCGCCTGTAAATGCTGGCGGAATGGGTGTTCATGGTGTCAGTAAATACTTCAGTGGAGGGAGGGCCTGGCAACGGCATCGACGGTGGCCATGTTCCCACGGCAGTTTCTACCCTGACCTCAAGCAGGTCGCTGCGGGAGACACAGACTCTGCCTCCTATTCCATTCAGCTTCTCTGGGGAGGGCAGTTTTGCTTCTGATTTTTTCTGATGAGTTGCCTGCAGGTTTCATCTGTAAGACTGCTGGTGATGGCCTTTACTTTTTTGAGCACTTACTATGTGCTAACTGCTCTATGCACGTTTTCTCTTTAATCCTTATCTACCCAGTGAGTTAGGTTCTGCTTGCTATTCAGGCAGTGTCAAAAACTGCGGCCCAAAGAGATTAAAAGACTGGCTCAAGCAAGGTCATGTGGTAAATGGCAGTGCTGGGAATTACACTTAGGTTTGACTCTGGAATCATTACATCACATTGGTGTGTGGCCTTCTGCCATGGTGCGCGTGCGTGGGGTGGGGGGGCGTGTGTGTCCTCGTTCCCGTGCGTGGCATTTACCGACTTATTGAATTGATCCTGGAGCCCTCGCTCCCACTTCCCCGTTCTCTTTCGGAATAACATCATCTGACACCATGTCTTTTTCTGTCCTGGACATCAGTGTGGTTAATTTGCCCAGTTTTACGAGCTTTCTGAATTCTGTTTTCCCTCACTCCTCTTATTTTTGAAGCCTTACTGAGAAACTGGCTGATGGGAGGCTAATGGGCTTCCAGCGACGAGCTGGACATTCAAAGGGAAGTGTCTCCCTCAGTCTGCTTTTTGCCCTTTTTTGGCATAACCGATGCATCCTGTCCCTGAGACTTTCTAAATATCAGGTTTGTTTGACTTGGAGACACTGCAGGTACGCATTGCTTCTTAACTGCGCTTCGCAGATAACACAGGCTTTGCTAAACAGCACAGCACCGGGAACTCCATCTCTGGACTCCCTGAGATGCTGGGTGCGTGCGTGTGCACGCCTAGTGAGATGTAAACATTTACAGGGAATAAAAGAAATTCCTTCCCCAGAGCCAAAATTTGGATATTCTCCTTATGTACACAGCTTTGACAGTGATTCCATATGTTTTGTTCATCTTTGTTTTTTTTTTTTTGCAGCCTCTAGAAATTTATTTCCCATATGCTACCACTGACAGGAGAGCTGTTTCCAAAATGCATGTCGTCCTATGGCTAAAAATCCCGCTTTGGCCCTTGGAGCCCTCAGGGTGATTGGCCCATTGGCTTCTTGTTTTATGTTCTTCACCTGTCTTTGCTGCAGCCGTAGTGACCTTCACGTTGTTCCTGCACGTGTGTGGCTTTCTCTCTCTTCGGTAGGCCTTCCAGGCTGACAGCACCCTGTGTGTGTGTCACCTTCCTCCTCCACCTGGCTAATTCCTGTTGGCTGCTTCTGAAATCTGCGTTTAATCAGATCCATCCTGGGATCACCCTTCTGTTGCGTCTCTTGGCTCACTGTGCTCTGTTTCATTTCTCTGTTTCTCCTTCAACCAGACCCCTCACATCTTGCCTTCTTGTCTCTCTACCTCCCAACTCAGTGCCTGGCATACAGTAGGAGCTCAGTAACTATTGAATGAAGGATTAGTCATATGTGCTCATTTCCTGTGAAAATGCAGGGCGGTGGAAAATCTGAGCTTTTCTCGTTCCTTGTGCGTAATAACTAACAGGTTTGCATAATAACGATCACACCTACTACCATTTATCAAGTGCATTCTGTGTGCTTTCTGCAGTTTAGTGCTATCCCTGTCGTGCTCACATGTACCTGGTGTTATCACTAATGTCATCCCGAGAAGGAAGAAACTGGCCTTCTGTTTGTTTCTTATTTCAGATGGCTTTGCTTCAGAGCAGACAATGGCTTCTGAGCATTTCAAGGTATTTACTGGACTTAAAGCTGAAAGGCATCACCACTGAGACTCAGGGAACTGTTGTGATGGTATTTTAAGCAGAATTTTAGGTGCTTAGGTCTGGAGAAGTTGCCAGCTGCCAAACTCTTGAGTGCAAAGATGGAGAGAGAGAAGGGGGTGGAGCTTTCTTTCTCAAATCGTTTACATTTATGTGAAGGCCAAGTTGGACTTGTTTATTGATCCCATAAAGATACTATGCTATGTTCTTGAATGATTCAGAGCCTAATATCCATATTAGAGTGAGTTCACCTTTTGTGAGGAACACTGGGGGCGGCATGGGGCATTGCAGAGCTGGGGACTGTTTGGGGGTGTCTTTAGTGTCTTCTTGGTCATATGAATTTTATCCACCCAGTAGAACATCACTGAGGCTCTGAATAGTCAAAGAAAACATCTCTCTTATGTTTTCCTCATGAATAGAACACTCTGTGTCCTGAATTGTTGCTCTGCTGGGGCCAGCACGTGGTGTATTTTCCTAACGTTTGAACCAATAGGCTGTTTTGTTTTGGGGCAATCCAGGTAAAGATTTTCTGGTGCTCCTGTGTGGCAAGGAAAGCCTGTCTTTTCTTCTCTCTTTTTCTCCCTTTCCCTTCTGTCCCTGAGTTTGAAAAAAGCATACTTTGAGTTACATGACTAATTTTAGCATATTTACTAGAAATTAATGTTCTGCCAATGATTGGAAATTCTTTCCTCTCCTCCTTTCTCCGAAGTCAAAACAGCTCTGTGGATTGGGACTGGGGGTATTCAGAACCAGAGGACAACGGCTCAGCACACTGGGGACATTTGCAATAATAAATCTATAGCCCTGGGCTCTGACTCTCTTTTGTCTATTGGGTGTGTGTGTGTGTGTGTGTGTGTGTGTGTGTGTGTGTGTGACACACAGAGACACACACACACACACAGATTGATTGATTGATTGGAGGAGGCTTTTGCACAGAGAATAGGGCTTTCTGAAACGTGGGATCCAAAGTGACCCCAAAGAGACATCCTAGATAATCATGTTTTCCAGCCCTTGAATTAGGCTCGAGGTCTGATGAAAGGTTTTCTTATTATTTGTGACTCTGTTAATATGAGAATTCTTTTAAAGCTATACAATGTGGCTGGTAGACCGCCTTATGAAAAAAATACACTATAGACCTGTGAGATCTGGAACCTGGTACGTGTGCAGACAACGGTTTTCTCAGTCTTTATCAGCTCCGTTTTGGGCGGAACCTTCTCTTCGAGCCCTGATACTCATAAACGGGATCACATTGAGTCTGCGCAGAACCACACCCATTAGACCAGAGAGACCTTGGCAGAGACCCGGGGAGACCAGCACCGCGGACCAGAGGACTGTGAGAGCTGAGCATAGTCAAGTGCAGGAAAGCAGCAGTTTCTTGTCTTTAGAAAAAGCTCAGTGTTCACTTGACTGGAACAAGTGCCCCCTGTATGACACCGTGAAGGTCAAAGCAGAACAGGGAAAGAAATGGTTGAACAATTCTTTTTTTTTTTGTTCTTGAATTTTTTTCTCCCCCTCCCGCCACCATCAAGAGGGATATTTCAAAATTGGTAAGGTCCAGTGAAATGGCTCTTGGGATCCGTGGGGGTGGGATTGCTGAAGGGGCTCAGTTGGTTGACTGCTAGCTGCGGGTGCCCGAGGGCCGCCCTGGGCCAGCACCATGCTTAAGCCTCATAACATCCTACGGGGTAATGAAGTGAAGGCTGAGAGAGGGCGAGTCCCTGGTATCTCAGAGCTAGTCGGGGCCTTTCAAATCCATGCTGCTGGGCAAGTGACATATTCAGAAGGGCCATTGGGCAGGCCCTGTCCTTGGGTCTTGCTCTGCTGCCCTGGAAAGTTCCAGACCTGGGAGATCAGTTTGCTCAGAGGGCTCCTGGCGCTGGGCTCATTTCCTCCTGGGGGAGTGGTGGTGGTAGGGGGAACACTGGCGCTATGGGAAGATTGGGGGAATCTGCTGGGCTGTGGGAGGTGTTGGTCCTGGCCCGCACAGCCTTCTCTGGGGTGGGGAGGTCCACACTTGGGCTTCTCACTTGTTATTTTGAGGCATATATGTTTCTTGCTCGAGTGTGGTTGAACTGATTTCTTGCCCAGCTGAATGTAGGCTTGACTTCCCTAGGAGTCCCACCTGGGGGGTGGGCGGTGTGATCTCCAGTGAGGGCCCAGCATGGTTGGAAGGGTTCACAGCTGTTCTGAGGTCAGGCCTGATGGCTGGTGAGGGCCTGAGGGAGTTGGATCACCCAGAGGCCAGGCTGGGGCCCAGGATGGTTGTGTGTGATTATTGGCACCACTCTGTAAGGGATCTCCAAAATTGGTTGGCTTGCTAGTGACGTTGGACAAAGGAATAACCAATCTGCATAATTCATAGGCATGAGCTAGGTTTTGGTTCTCGGAAGACACTCGTGAAGTAGATAGGTCTATCCTAGTTCATACATGAGAAAATGAAGACTTGTTTAAGATCATGAAGTAGGTGGAACTCAGCTCCTTTCCCAAGTCCGCTACTCCTTCCACTACCCCATCAAAACCCATGGTAGGCTTTTAGCGACCAAAGCTCCAGGGGAGGGAAGGGCCAGCTGGACTTAGCAGTGACCAAAGACGGAGTAGAGGCCCTCATGTCTGGGGTTTGTCTTGTTCACGGCTATGTCTCTAGCCCCCGACAGGGCCTGGCCATAGTAGGTTCTCAATAAGTATTTGCTGAGAACATAAAGAATTTCTTAGGTGTGGAGGATCATCTCGCTCATTTGCTCTGCACCTTCCAGAATTTTTCCCTTCTTTTTGCGACTCCCTCTTCTTCTCCCTGGGAGTGGGACGGTCTCTGAGACACCCACCCACCCTCCCTTATGCCCCACAAGAGCATTTGGGATTGCTCTGTGGGAGAAATAGATAGCTTTTAGGTCCAGTGCATTAACACGAGGTCTGGATTGTGTGGCTTGCTTCTCATACAGATAGTTTTGATCTGGAAGAGTGCCCTTGTAACCTCTTCATTTTGCCAGTTGGGGAGAGTGGGCCCCAGAGAAGGCAGTGGCAGAGCTGGGCCTGAACTTGCCCCTTCACCCCAGAGCTTTCTCTGCAGTGTTCACCACTGCTCCAAAACCCAGTGGGTGACCTTGCGCCTCTTTTGAGATTTAAGTCCCTGGTTTCTGCCACAGGGAGCTGAGCAGGAGACCTCTTTAAGTGCAGAATGATGGCGGGGGGGGGGGGCGGAATGTCTCTGTCCAAGTTAAAACTTGGGGGTCTTTGCTCAGGACTCTTGCATCTCAGGTTAGGATCTCCTAAGGGTTTTTCTTTTGAGTTTGGTTTTCTCCCCTTCCCTCTGCCTCTCTTGTCTCTACCTGCCTTGTGCTTTGAGTCCCTCATGGCTGCGCAGGCAGAGACGAGTGGAGGGGAACCAGTGGAGTATTTGAGTGTGGAACTGGCTTCTCAGACCCTCTTTGGGTCCCTGTTGGGGGGTGTGTGGAGGTTGTGGGCCAGGTTGCTTGGCCTTGTGGTCTGAGCTCTGCAGGCCACACCCTGCCCTGCCTCTCCCCAGGGGTGAGGTGCTGGCCACCTGGCATTTATGTGTGCAGATCTACATCTGTTCCTACAAAAGAAGGAGAAAATAAAAATGCCACCTGATTGTGTGCAGAGCACGTTCGTGACCGTTTCAAAACTTAATTTTGTTTGTGGTCTCCTTTGAGCCCAAGAAGGGGTGGGTTGGTACTTAGATGGCATCTACGAGAAGGTCCTGCAGTGGGTGCCTTTCCACACAGGAGCTCATTTAACCTTTGAGATCCAGCAAGGGGATAATCTCTGTCTCACAGATAAGGACTCAGAGACTTAGAGCCCTTTGTTTGGGGGGGGGGGGGTTACTTTATTCATTCAATAGGTAGTTACTGAGCCTCTGTTGTGTGCTGGGCCCCACCCTCAACTTCCCCTTGGATAAAATTGACAAGGTCCCTGTTGTCAAAGAGCTGAGAATCTCCGGTGGTGGTGTGAGTAGGAGCTAGACTGTGGGAGCAGGGGTTAGGGGCTCGAGGAGAGAGTTAGGATTTTAGCCCATTTTACTCAGATGCTTCATATTGTACCATGTTACTGCCCTTGTTCTTGTGTGGGATCCATCCATCTCCTCCCCTTAATAGGGATTATTAACACAATTTACATATGGTTTAACTGTGGGCTCAGAGAAGCTGGGGGATTTGTCCAAGGTTGCATAGTAGGTGAGCTGGAATAGACTCTAGGTCTCCTGTGCCTACCTGTGAATAGTGTGGTTTTTGTGTTCTTCTACATATAATTGACATAGAGCATTGTATTATTTTTAGGTATACCACAGTAATGTGTTTTTATAAAAGTAAAAAAAATCAGCAGTTTGCAGAAGAATAATTAGTCTGTCTGTTGGCATATTGACGAACTCTCAAACACATTAGAAAAATTCAGAGTTGCTAGTAAGTAAAGTAGAATCTCTGTGTCTCAGTTTGTAATCTGGACTGAAGAGCGTGGCATGTCTGTGGTCTGAAGGCCAGGGGGTTGTGTCTGTCTTTCTGGGACCTGGGGTTGGCCCTGTCACGGTTGTGTTCCACTTAGGGTTCGGGGGAAAAGCTCTTAAAAGAAAGCTGTCACATTTGTTGCCAACATTAATCTATATTAAAATTTAAACCCTGCTCAAACTTTTAGAAAGCAGAAGTCTGGAAATCCCAAGTTGGGCGGCCAGCGACCTCCCTCGATGCATGAGCATGAGTGTGACATGGGATTGGGGAGTGTGACGTGGCCTCGGGGCAAATGCCTTCCTAGTTCTTTTAAAAACGGAAGTTCCCAGCACACAGTCCTCACCTCTCATGGGGCTTGTGTGGGGGGCTCCGAGCCTTCCTAGTTATTTGGTTCCAGTCATTAATGGCCTTCTCAGCAAATACTGTTGTCACATTATTTAAAGGGCAAAGTGAAGGGGGCCGTGGTTTAGTCTTTTGCTCTTTCCTTTGGGGTCTAGAAGAACCCTGGCTGAACATCTTCTTTGATAGTATTTTTTCTCTGCCACCAAATGCCGACCTGGGAGAGGTCTGGCACCTGGGCCCCTCCTCCCACTCTGCCTTTGCTTCGTAAATCATTGCCCTCACCCAGAACATCCTGGAGGGGGGCACAGGTGACCTCAAGAAACTCTGCTCGGTTGTTGGTGTCTCTTCTTGAAGAACCCTGAGCTGTCCCAGACCTCAACCTCCTGAGTGGCTCTGCTCTGCTTCTAGAAGACTGTTTGCCCGATGTGCCCTCAGGCCGGCGGATCCCTGGTTCATGGCGGTAACGGTTGTCACGGTCCAGAAGTTGTTTCAGTTTTGCTAATTAGTCTCTCGTGTATTTTGTGTTTGCGATGTGCAGGGCACTGGGGCACTCGGAACCTTTTATGTATGCGGCCTCACTCTGTTTTCACCAAAATCTGGGGAGGCAGGCCTTTTGTCGTCCCCCTTCGACAACTGAAGAAAACAGGCGTGAAGAGAGTCCCTCACCGTCTCAGCTCACACGGCTGCCTGGCAGGGCAGAGCCCACCCCAAGGGAGCACAGTTCTGCTTTGGAATAAACCTTCACTTGCAGTCCTGAGGCAGGAGCTCTGAGGCTCCCTCAGCTTCCCCTCGAGTCACGGGAGGGCCTGGGGCCAGATAAGTCTTGGTTGCCGGAGCTGACCTGTGCCTTGTAGGGTGTGGAGCGGCACCTCTGGCTTGTAGCCACTAGATGCCAGTTAACACCCCTCCCCTGCCCCATACCCTGCCTCATCTGCCCCGTGGTGACCACCAGAACTGTCGCTAGACGCTGCCAGATACCACCCCCCCCCGAGGGGACAAAACTGCACCCAAATGAGAACCACTCAGTTCTGGCCACCATTTCAAGCTTGAAGCCCAGACAGTGTGTGGAGACAGAGAAAGGTACAATGTTTAAAATCAGGCCTGTCGGGGCGCCTGCGTGGCTCAGTGAGTGAAGCGTCTGCCTTTGGCTCAGGTCATGATCCCAGGGTCCTGGGATCGAGCCCCGCGTCGGGCTGTCTGCTTAGCGGGGAGCCTGCTTCTCTCTCTCCCTCTGCCTGCCGCTCCCCCTGCTTGTGCTCTCTCTCTCTGTCAAATAAATAAATAAAATCTTTATTAAAAAAAAAAATCAGGCCTGTCTTAGAAAACCCAAAACTGGTGCTTTAGCTCCAGCCCTCTGTGTGTGAGGACAGACTGACGGTGGGCTTTAATGTGGGGATAACCTTTCACAGTGAAATTTATTTATTTATTTATATTTATTTATTTGTTTATTTATTTAAGATTTTATTTATTTATTTGATAGAGAGAGAGAGATAATGAAAGCAGGAACACAAGCAGGGGGAGTGGGAGAGGGAGTGGCAGGCTTCCCGCCGAGCAAGGAGCCTGATGCGGGGCTCGATCCCAGGACCTGGAAATCATGACCTGAGCTGAAGGCAGACTAACGACTGAGCCACCCAGGCGCCCCTCATAGTGAAATTTAAATCACACCACATGCCTCTTGGAAGCCTCATTATGGAGCCCCCTTAAAATATCTTGTCTTTATGCACTGGAAACTTGGGGGAGAAAAATCAGTGTCTTACATTTATTGAGGTTTTGTGGTGAAAAGAACTTTTTGTCGAGAAGAACCAGGTGAAAACGAGAAGGGCCTCTTTTGCGCCACTTCTGACACATGGAGTGTGTATACAATAGGTGGAACATTCCTGTGCCTTCTGTAAGGCCCCCGGTGAACGGGCTTTTCAAGTTTCAGAGCCATTCCCTGTCAGTCAGATGATTTGCGAAGTGCGTGTTCTGTGGTGTGTGTACACAAGCCTGAATGAATTTGTCTTCACACACGTGGCTGGTAAGCCTGTCCTGTTTTGTCAAATTCGATTTCTTTTCCTCAATGTATAGTTTCTGTTCGTTCTCACATTCCTCTCCTAAGGTGCTTCAGTGCCTACAGTATGCCTGGCTGTATCGGAAGCTTCTGAGCATTTATTTGGAGAGTTAATTAAACATTAGAGCACATAGTTTCCTGAGATGTCTTGTGCTAAGAAAATCTAAGCTGTAAAAACCTCAAGAACAGCAAAATTAGGGAACTTTTTTTTTGATCTGATGATGATAGAGGTTATAAATCCGTTTCTTGGATTCTGTGAAACAGCTCCCTCCTGGTATGTCATAAATAGGGTTCAGCTTGCAATATCCTTTATATGTGCTTTTCCAGCAACATCTGTCTGAGGCGAGGTGGAGTGTGCCCCTTTCTATAGGTAGCCTTTGAGGCACATGTTTGGTACCTCTCATGAGAGTGGCTAGTTTTCAGGAAATGGTTCACTTGTCAGGCTTGGTAACTCTAATGGACGACTTTTGCAAAAGCACCCGGTGAACATTTCTATCTTCTTGCATTAGTAGCATAACTCCTTCAGGGGTGACAACTAACTAACTGATGGCATCTTTTTATCCCATCATATCTGTGATTTTTATTTCCAGGGCTTAACTCCCTCCTCCAATAATAAAAGTAATAATAATAGCTACCATTCGGAGTCCCTGCTATTATTAGCAGTGTTATTAACTAGGAGCAGTTAAATACCAGGCACAGGGGCACGTGGGATTCCAGCCTGCACTTACCCACAAGGTCTCTATAGATGCATGGCCTGCCTCCGATGGTCACTATAGATGCAGAACTGGAGAAAGGAAGGAAAGTATAAAGAAGAAATAGAACTTCTTTAATCTATCTATAGAGGTGCCTCGTTAGCGCAGTAGGTAGCACGTCAGTCTCGTAATCTATCTATAGATCCACATTGTTAATATTTTACTGTATTCCCTTATGGCTTTATCCCCCACGATACTTATGTTACAAACTGATCATACTGCACATGTAGTGTTTTGTATCTTGCCTGCCTCACTTGATGTCTTTTTTTTTTTTTTTAAGATTTTATTTATTTGACAGAGAGAGACACAGAGAGGGAACACAAGCAGGGGGAGTGGGAGAGGGAGAAGCAGGCTTCCCGCGGAATAGGGAGCCCGATGCGGGGCTCGACCCTGGGACTATGACCTGAGCCGAAGGTGGATGCTTAACAACTGAGCCACCTGGGCGCCCCCTCACTTGATGTCTTTTTGTGAGCACATTTCCACGTGATAATTGTTCTTTTAAACCATTGTTAACTGTGTAATAGTCCAGCATCTGTTCTAACATTTTATTTCATCTATTGCTGGGCATTTAGTTATTTCTGGTATTTTAATATTATAAAGTGTTGTCACTGCAGCGTTGCTCTGCTTGTGACATTTGTGTGTGTGTGCACGTGTGTGTTTATGTGTGCGTGCACTTGTGTGCATGTGTGTGCAAAGTCACTCACTGCATCAGGGCTGTGTGATGGGCCACTGGGACCCAGGCTTGAGCTTGAAGATTCCCCTACTTGACTTGGAGGCTAAGTTGTTTGTAGTCTCCTCCCTCCCTTCCTCCCTTCCCTCCTCCCTCCTCCCTCCCTCCCTTCCCTCCTCCCTCCCTCCCTTTCTTCCTTTTTTCCTTCTTCTTCCTTCTCCTCCCCTCCCTTCCCTTCCTTCCCCACCCGATCTCTTTCTTTCTTTTTTTTTTATAAATTGATTTAGAGGAATTCACTTGCTTATATTTTTCCCCCTCTCATGGCATAAGGAAAATGGTGCTTCTGATGATGGTATTTATCTGTAAATGCAGAAAAACCTGCTCCTGGTTTTCAGAGAGGGATTTCGGGTCACTGCGAGGTGGGTCTCAACTGGACATTATGCTAACAATAACTAACATTGGTTGAGCGCTCACTGAGCCAGCCACTGACCTAACCGCTTTGCATAACTGGTTTCATTCACTCTTCACCACAGAGGCAGATGCAGTAGATTCCTGTCTCATACGGGAAGAGACTGAGGCACGCGCCAAGAGCAGGGCTGGGGTTGGAGGCCAGGCTTAAACCCAGGGTTCCACCACCAGTCCTGGGCCCCGCCCTTGGTATTCTGTGTGGTTCCCAGCTGGAGGTGACTTTGCCCCCCCCTGGGGGACATTTGGCCATATCAGGAGACATTTGGGGCAGAGCATCCTAAGGCTGCTATTGGCACCTAATGGGTAGAGGCTGGGAATGCTGGTAAGAGCCCCACCACGCACGGGACAGCTCCCCACAACAGTGAATGACCCAGCCCCAGATGCCAGCAGTGTGGAGGTTGAGAGGCTTTGTTAGAGGCAACAGTGAAGGAAATGAAGAAAATGCAGGCTCCTAGGGAGGCAGCCAGGAAGGAGTGGAAGGAAGCGGCTTTGGAAGTGAGACCTCTTCTTAGTTTTATCATCTTGCACACATCACAGAAACTTTGTGAGGCTCTGCTTCCTCATCTGAAAATGAAGAAATGATGCTTCTCTGGCATTTTCAGCACGGGTTCAGGAGTCAGACTTCCTGGGTTTGAATTCTAGTCCCCTCTACGAGTTTGAGCAAGTTACTTTAACTTCGCTAAGTCTCCATTTTCTCATCAGTTAAACAGGCAGGTGATAGTCATAATAAAATGTGGTAATGAGAGTAAAATGCATAACATATGAGCTGAGGCATGGTGAGCACCCGACCAATCTTAATGCCTTGATAAAAGCATTGTTGGGGGCGCCTGGGTGGCTCAGTCATTAAGCGTCTGCCTTCGGCTGAGGTCATGATCCCAGGGTTCTGGGATCAAGCCCCACATCGGGCTCCCTGCTTAGCAGTAAGCCTGCTTCTTCCTCTACCAGTCCCCCTGCTTGTGTTCCCTCTCTCGCAATGTCTTTCTCTGTCAAATAAATAAATAAAATCTTAAAAAAAAAAAAAGCATTGTTGGGTGGGTGCTTAGCCAAGTAGGAAGGTCAAGTGTCTATGCTTCCTAAGGGCAGAGTTCTGTCTTGTCCTGGGCTCTCTCTCTAGTGTCTAGAATTGCCTGTAGGTTTGCCCCTGGATCCATCAGGGTGGGACTGAGTATGGAAAGACACGAGATAGCACATTTACGGCGATGTTAAGCTTTGTGTTTATTTTTGGTCTGTGATGTAATGGAGTCACGATTCAGCTGTGAGTCTGTGTTGGGAGCAGAGATGGACAATTTTCAGGTTCTCAAAATGTGGGAATATGGTTCCCCTTGGGCAGGCACTTTCCATTCCTGGCTTCAGCCTGGAATGTAGGTACTCATCATTCCAGCCATCGGTGCCAGAGCTGTGATGGAGAAGAAGCCCTCAGCCCCTCCACCCTGCTGCTTGACAAAGACATGTACCCTCTGGCTGGTGAAAGAGCCTCTGGGGCCAGGTGAGGCTGGAGATCTCATGTGTCTGCCTCCCCTCATTAATATTTCTCAGGAGGAGGAGCAACTTAATCAGTGGGAGCCCAGATCTTAAGGAGTGGGGCATATGGAGGCAGGGCATGCAGAAGAGCCTGGGGGAGCATCAAGCATGCTTGCCCAGGAGGGCTGGCTCCACGTTACTGTCATCAGTGACACATCCTTCATGAGTTCTCCAGGTAACAGGGAAGTGGTACCCAAAATCTTACAATGTAATAAAGGCTTGGCAGAATTGTAGAAACTAGCTAGCAAAGCAGCTGTACCATCTCACATCACTTCACTTTATGCAATGCTTACTTACTTTAGGCAATGCCTGGATCACTGTGTACAGGGACCTGGCAGCCACATAAGTGAGGGAAGTGGGCTGGGGGCACTGGGGATGAGTTGGAGAGGTCAAGCCCCCCAGAAGGCAGCCATTCCTTCAGCTCTAGCCCTTGTTGTCATGTGAGAATTTGGCTGTGTTGCAGATCTTCTGATTCCCCCGCCCCCCCGCCCAAGAAAAGCAGGAAATGATATTTTTTTTATGGGGAATAGTCTTTTAGAAAAGCCCTAGCATGGTGCCTGGCACATGATGGGCACTCAACAGATACCCCTCCAGAGTGATCAGGACTTGCTGTTTGTGGATTATGGATTCTTTGGTGGCAGTGGACTGCATTTTTGCTGGCCGATTGCCTGTAAGCGTGGAACTTTTGATACAACAGTGATTCTTGGAGTTCAGGAGGCCCCAGATTTTCTCACCAGATCTCTGGGGTTAACATATACTCAACTTCTTGCTTTTCTTTCTTGGCCTCTGTGGCCACCCGCCCCCCCCACTACCCCCTTACTCCAGTGTGACAGTTATATTCTCTCTAGAGTGTTTGTGATGAATTCTGACCTTGGGAGGCTCAAGGGCTGGTCTTGTGATCAACATGTGAAGAACAGTCGTCCCCCCACCTCCAATCCTCAATAGGGCCCCTAGGCTCCGTACTTCAAGGCAGATTAGCTTCCAAGGCATGCTGACAGATGCTTCTTCTGCCATTGTACACACAGGCCTTGGGGGTATGAGGGTTCCATTCCACTGGTAGGTCTCACGGTCAGGTGACAAAGATAAGCTCCTGAAGTCAGGTCCAGAAGAGGCCACTGGGACCAGCTTGTCTCTGGTCTGTGACGCTGACCTCAGAATCCAGCAGGATGCTGCTAGCTAACTTGGCTCTCAGCTTCTCAGTGTTGAAGATGCAGTGCATTTCAATCAAGGCACTCTGATCCCTTTCCAGGCATTGGGAGAATGTCTTTCCAGCTCGGTTACTTGCTGGCATGCATAGGTCAACATACAAGGTGTTCTTGGAGAAACTGGAGCTGGATGTTGACTTTTGCTCCCCGGGATGTGTTCTAGGAGGAAGTGGGTTTTTAGGTTGTGGTGGGTATAGGATGTGGTCTGGGGTGATTGGTATCACACCCTGTGGATGAAGTTAACAAGAACTGTGGAGGTTTTTTTCCTTTTGTACTTTTGGACTAAGGCTCCTTAAAAGGAGCTTGTGTATCAGGGAGGTGCCCTTGATTCTGCGTGTATTTTAAACATTTGTGTAGAACTTCGAAGCATGCTTGTTGCTTTATTTCATGCAGTAAATATGTTTCTGGCAAGTAACTTGCTCAATAAGGCCTAAGCTCAGTTTCTGATTTTGATACTTAGTAGTTGTGTGAGCTCTAGCCAGTATACTTAGCCTTGCTCTCTGAGGCCCAGATTCCTGAGTGTAAAATGGGGACAAAACTCATGGATTGTTTTAAGGGTTCAGTGAGTTAGTGCACATAAAGCACGTTGTGTACAGTTCTTGGCGCAGAGTAAGTATTTAGTGATGGTAATTATCCTAATTACTAGAGCGGCAGCTTGGTAATCATAATAGTAACGGTGATGATGACAGTTATCTAAGGCAGTTATTCTTCCGAGTACTTTCTATCAATGAACTCATTTCATCCTCCCAATAACCCAGCAAGGTAGGTGCTGTCATGGTCTCTGTTTTGTAGATGATAAAACTCAGGCACAGAGAGGTTAAGTAACTTAACAAAAGTCACCCAGCTCATACATATGAAAAGGGCATGGACTTGAGAAGCATGGACTGAGTGGTATGCTTCCATGTCACCTCCTGATGGTGTGGCTATTGCAAAATATTTAACTCTCTGTCCTGCCCTCTCAACTGTGAAATGGTGCTGGTGACAGAGACCTCCCTCCCTCACCCCGCCCTTCATTGCCCAGTGTGGTGCTTGATTGTAGGTGCTTAGGACTCCATTGCTGATTAATTGGTGATGCAGGGGATTATTATGAGGTTCCAAAGAGCTGTAAATCTCCGGACAAAAGGTAGTTGTTACTTTAAATGCCCCGAGGTGCTTATTTTTGGTGTTTAAATGCCGTGCCTGTTTTTTTAGATTTCTGAACCACTTAAGAGAGAGGCACAGGTTAAGAAGGCAAAGATCAGAATATCACCTTTGTTACTGATAAAGCCTTGGTTGGAGGATGTGGCTTAGGTGTGGGACAGCATGGGCTTCCTGACAGGGGCTGTCATTAGACAGATGTACCCACCCGGTCCTGGGCAGCTTGAGCACCCAGAGGCCTCCTCACACGGGATGGAGAGGTGGTGGCAGCAACCCCCGTGAAGCTTCTGGGTGGAGGGGCGGTCCCCCAGAGCAAGATAAATCACTTCTGGGTGGAGAGGCTGATGGAGGCAAGGAGTTTTGAAGGAAAAAATCCTTTTTGGAGACCAGAAGTAGGGAAGAAGCATAACAGCCACAATTACTATTTAAAGAAATACACCCCCCACAATTCCCCCCAAAACACAACAACCAAAAAACCACTGCTACCTACTTCATGGTGCTACCCAGTTTCCCCCAGCATAGTTCATGGCTGTTTCATCCTTCCACTTGCTCACACCTAAAACCTTTGAGTCATCTTTGATACTGTTCCCTCAAACCCTGTATCTGTCCATCTGCCAGTCTGTGGGTTCGACCCTCAAGGCAGATCCAGAATCTTCTTACACCTCCCGACTACTGCACTGGGCCCAAACACCATTGCTCTGGCCTGGATTACCGCGGGGTGGGGGGTGGGGGGGTCTCATCACTGCTCTCTTAACTTCTACCTTTGTCTTTTCTCAGTCTGTTCCCAATGAGGCAGCCAGAAGGATCCTTTTTAAAAGTGAAGTGCTTTAAAAACTGGAAGACCGTGTCCTTCCTCTGCTCCAAACCCTGCAGGGATTCCCTGTTTCGCCCAGAGGGAAAGGCAAGGGCCTCCCAAAGGCCTGTCCGTCTGACCCCAGAGCCCCCTGACCGCCTTATCTCTTCTTCCTCCACCCTCAGCTCTGCTCCCTCAGCACACACGTCTGCCTCCAGGCTTTGCACTGCTGTTCTTTTGCTCGGAACACCACCTCAAGTACTGCGCATTGTTCTCCCTCACTTCCTCCTCCTTCCAGAGTGGCCTGCCCTGACATCCCCGTTTACAGCAGCCCCTCAGCACTCCTGATCTTCCCTTGCCTGCTCTACTTTCTGCCTGCAGCACACACAGCCTCCAATGTCGCCCTTCCTTGTATAAGAATGTTGGCTCCCTCAGGAGTCTGATCTGTTTTGTTGACTGCTGCATCTTCAGCCTCTGGGACAGCACCTCTAGAGCAAAGAGGACTCAGAATATGGTCTTGTAACAAATACTGGAGATTGTGCCGTGTGCACTGGGGATTGAACAGGAACATGACACACATGCTGCCCCACGGTCATGGGGCTGAGGTCTCCTGGGCGAAATGATGGCATACCACTTCCACAGCTCTCACTGTATGCCAGGCACGGCACCAAGAGCTTCCTCACAACCACCCAACAAGACAGCTCCTCATCATCTCCATTTCCAGATGAGGAAACAGGCAAAGGAAGGATAAGTAACGCACCCAGGGTGACACATCTGGCTTTAGTCCTAGGTGTCTGCTCCAGGAGCCTACTCTTAACCACTGCACCTTCCTTCTGCCCCCCACTTGCACAAACCCAAATCATAGCAAGGACCATCGAGCCCGATTTTGGTTGAGGCTATAAAGGAGCTTTGCACCTGGTTAATGGGGGTGCTCTATGGCCAAGGGGTTCTGGGAAGCCTTTTCTGTGGAAGGGAAGTTTTGTCAAGTGAAGATGCCTGGTAAATGGATGATTGCCCCCAAATTAGCTTGCTTTTGGGTTAACTTGAACATATCAGGCTTTCGAAAGTAGAGGGGTGTGTGTTTGCTTTTCTCTGTAGGTCTAAGAAGTAGATTTTTGAAATTAGTAAAATTCAAAATGACTGGGCCCTAGACTTACTGAGAATTCAAGAGGTGGGTTAATTAGACAACACTTGACTGCAATTTTATCTTTTGAAAAACATTTTTGAGAAGTCCTGTTTCTAACCAGGAAGCTTGCTGGTTCGTGAAAACCCTCTTTTCCATGAAAGTGTGTATGGTGTACTGCAAACAAAGATCGAGTTCCTGTGAGCTGCTTTTTCTTAACTTATATAAGCTATTTTTTTCTTTAAAAAAGATTCCAAGCTCATGTTGCCACACAAACAACAAAATAAACCAGTATGTTCCAAGAACAAACATTTGCTTTACCCACCCACAAACTTGGAAAGATGCAGGATGGAGGGAGAAGTCGGAAGCCAGGGAGGTAATGCCAGATTCATTTAGCAGCTCTTATTAATTTCAGTGAATCTGGAAGGAGCCCTGAAGCTTTTTCATGTTTCGATTAGAACTGCCACCTCAACTAATTTGTTAGAAAAAGTATTACTGTAGAGATTCATTGGGCTCTGTGTCCCTTCAGCACCTGGGAGCCCCCAGCCCCTTAACAGGGAAGAGAGCTTCTCAGAAGGGGTAGAGGCTGCTCACTGCTGCACCTGCCCCCAAGGTGCCTTCCTCTAGAGCTGCAGCGTGCCTGAGGTCCGTCCTGGACACTGCTGGTTTCCTGCTCAGTCCCTGGTCTCTTGTCTCCTTCCTGGTTGAAGCCTGCTTCTCTCAGTGTCACTTGGTGCAGGGGTGGCCACGTGACTCCGTTGTGGCAAATGGTTGTGCAGCGTCATTGCTGGGTGCAGTGCCAGGGAAAGCTCTGTGCGGGGGATTGACTGTTTGCTCGTAGGCTGTGCCCTTCTGACCCGAGTGTGGATGCTGTGCTTGGATCCCAGTAGGAACTACCATGACCCTGTGTCTGTGTGTCCCGGACTTCTCTGCACCCCTTGATTACCGTGTTTAAGATAGATAGGATAATCATCTCCATTGGATAGAAGAGGAAACCAAGGCGGAGGAGGGAGAGTGGACCCTCCCAGGGTCCCAGAGAGCGAGCGATGGAGCCAGGACCCTGGCACCGGAATTTGTATCCCTAACCTCTCTGCTATGCCACCTCTCCCGAAAGTGCAAGTCCTGTCCTGAAGAATGTGAGCAGGAAGGAGCTTTGAGCAGCTGTGAGTGTCCTGGGCTGCCTGCTTCTGGAGTACTTGTTATTTGAGAAAAATAAATCCCTTACTTGTTACCAGTTTTGCTTTACAAAATTGATGGAAACACTCCGTGTTGTGTGACTTTGGCCATGTTTTTTTTTTTCTTTGTTTTTGGTCTTTCTTGGTTTTTCTTTGTTTTTTGGTCTTCTCACCCGTCAAATGGGGTACCAATGGGTACCAACTTAAAGGTTGTTTAGAAAAGTACCCGGCATATACTCATGCTCTGTTCTTATTGTATATCATCCTGATCAGCAACATTGGCAGCGAATTCATCTACTGATCTTCTACTGTATACCGATCTCAGTGGATACGGAGACAGAAATAGCTGGCGAGGGATAGACAGGTACTGGAGGAACATCGAGAAAGGGATGAGTATTGAGTAGTAAGACCGCTTTGTCCTTGGACAGCTTTGTTTCTTTTTCTTTTCTTTTTTTTTTTTTTAGATTTATTTGTTTATTTATTTATTTGAGAGAGAGAGAATGAGAATTAGAGAGCACGAGAGGGAAGAGGGTCAGAGGGAGGAGCAGACTCCCCGCTGAGCAGGGAGCCTGATGTAGGACTGGATCCCGGGACTCCAGGATCATGACCTGAACCGAAGGCAGTCGCTCAACCAACTGAGCCACCCAGGCGCCCCTGGACAGCTTTGTTTCTGAAGCACTTTCTCAGATACAGGTTCCTATGTGGTTCCTCCTCCCTGTCAGCTTTGCCAACAGGCATGTCCCTTGGTGGAGCTATTCCTGACCAGGCTGGGGCTGAGATTTGTGCCTGGGCAGGTTGTCTGCATGGGCACCTGGATGGATACAGGGGCAGTGGATTGGCATGGGTTTAGGCTACTAGCTAGGCACAAAGAGGGGCCAGGTGAGAGCGGATGTACAGGTATGAATGAGGGTGTGTGAGAATGTCTTAGATGTCATTTCCGCAGTGAAAACCAGAGAACTGATGCCTTTATTAAAAAACCCAGCTTTGGAGAGGTTAGCCCCAAGGGAGAGAGGTTTTTGTCTGTTTTGTCTACTGCTCTAAAATTGTGACTGGCGCATAGTAGGTGCTCAATAAATATTTGTTGACAATAATAAAAGGAAATTGGCCTTCCTTGCTCTGTTCTCATTGAAAATTCTGGTTTTCACACGAAGGGCGGTGTCCAGCACAGACTGCCAGAGGGTGGCTGTTCGTGATCTCCTTACCAGTCTTTCCTGACAGAGGGAAGTACACATTTTTTAGCTACTTTTGCTCTGACTGATACACTTGGCTGCCTAACAAAAAGCCAGAGGAGAACTAAGATTTTTTAGCATCATTCAAAATGCTTGCCATTCCTCTTGCTTTGCGAAATCATGAGCTGGTTACTTGGAGTTCACATAAAGGTCAGAACTTGATCTGCAGGAAGGAGGTTCCCCTTGGTTTATGCTAGGGGAACTTTTCCCCCCTTCTGTTTATTTTACCCGAAGGCTTCTGTTTTTCTCCCAAGCTAAAATCTGGCATTTGTTGTAGAAAGTTCTCAGCTTATGTGTGTTTTTTTTTTTTTTTTAAAAAGAGCTCATGTTTTGGCTTTGGTGGTGATTCTCAGTGATTTTTCTGCTGCCTTAGAGTTGATTTCTGCTCCTTGAAAGGCCAGCTCTGAAGTGAGAGACTGAAGTTCACTTTCAGTTTTGGAGGGGACTTAAAAACCATTTTCCTGGGCCTTCCAAGTACCACCTCAGCTTGTGTTCCCTTGTTTTTGGTGGATATGTGGGGCAGGGTCTCCCAAAATAACACGGGGCCCTTCTCTCTGCCCCTCCCCACCCCTGTTTTGTTTTTAAGGATGTGAGATGGGTCCTCTTTCTCCTTCATGAGTAATTCTTTTGAGGGGAGGGAGAGAAGGCCCTTGGCCCTGGGGCGTTCCTGCAGCCCCTCCCCTGGGGCACAAGAGGTCTCTTTCCCCAAAGGGCTGGAAGGGCTGGGACTTTGGGGGCAGGTACTGTAGGGGCTGAAAGCGAGGCAGAGACTGGGTTGTGGCCCAGCACAGTGTTTGGCTGCAGGGTCAGCCCACCATGGATGGCCCAGGCGGCTACCCGGGCATTGCCTGGTCGGGCAAGGCTGCTTGAGCTCCTTTCTGCTCCTCTGAGATCCCCAGAATGGTTTTCTACGGAGCAAGGGGTGGGAAATAAACTCCACCAGTGAGCCAGTATAAGGGAGGAGCTGGGGGGGCAGGGACTCTCTCCAGCCACAGCAGGGTTTGGACCTGCTTCTCCCAGCACGCTGGGTTCTTCAGGCCTTTGCAGGCCTCCTAGCCCTCTCAGTGTGTGTCCCTCAGGGAGATGTTGCTCCCAGGACCCCATGCCCTCCTCTGCTTGCTTCTTGTCTTCATGCTCCCTCCCTGTGGTACCCATCTGCTTTTCTCCATTACGCAGATTTGCATTTCGAGTTCTGCTACATCTGCAAGTCTTTTTCCTGTTTGTAGATCGTGTATCTTCTGCTAGAGTCTAAAACTTTCTAAAGCAAACGTCTGTCTGGGATGTGGTGACCTGTTTGTAGAGTGCATTACAGACTACAGAGCACTTTCATGCCTGATCTTATTTAGAAGGAGTAACAATGGCAGATAGTCCTGTAGTGCTTAACTAGGACACAGGCTCTGTCCTCAGAACTGTAAGAGTGTTAACTGAACCTCACCCTATCCCATTGTGCTGTTATCACCCCTGTTAGAAGGAGGGGAGAGCTGAGGCAGAGATAGTTCAGTGACATCCTGAAGCCACACATTTTGCCAGGTGGGGAGCTGGGATTCGAACCCCGCGCAGGTGAGCTGCAGAATCCTGGTGTTGAACCGTGTATCATACTGACCTTCATATGACCACGGCAAGATTAGGGTTTACTGCTCTTATTTCTCAAAAACAAACAAAAAAAAACCCTTAAAAAAATTCAAAAGTAATACTGCAGGAAAAACTTCAGTTATGCAGATGTGTACAAGCAGAGAGTGAGAGCTGCACCCCACTCCTCCTGCCCTGCTTGGGGCCTCCACCCCCAGTGCCCTGACAGGCCGGCTGTTAACAGGGGATGTCCTTGCAGACCATCCATTTAGAATCCTTCTGTATTTGATACGTTAAGTATGAGAACATAGGTAACTATGCTAACGGGCCCCCACCATCAATCCTGCAGGTGTCGGGTCCGGAAGTGCAGGGGTGAAGTCTACTGCAGGGTGCGCAGGGATGCAGAGGAAGAGTCCGGCCTTGAACCTGGATCTCCTCTCTCACTGTGACCAGCCTCATGGGGCTGGTTTCCTAAGGACCGTCCTGCTGTATTGTTGCCAGATGGTCTTCAACACAGTTGGGGGGGCACCTTCCAGGGTCATCATTATAAAGGGAATGGGCTTCAGGCAAAGGCCGAATGATGCAAATCTTCAGTTTCGGTTTAGAGAATCTGAATTTAGAGAATCCCCCACTTGCAGTGTGGGATATAGAAAATAAGGAAGTAGAAAGATTGTCTTTCCCCCTCTCCCTTCTTTCTCTCTTCCAGAGAGAGAAGGAGGCCCCCTGGAAAAGAGTCCGGGAGAGTCCTTTCCTGTGATAAAACCAGCCCCTTCCCCTCCCCCAGGGCAATTACGGAGCCTTGGGGCCTGGAACCGTCCTCACCAGCCTGGAGGAGACACCGTTCTGCAAACAATGGGGGGAAGGAAAGGAAGGCAATGCGTTTGCCAATGGTGCCGATGACTTCCTCAAATACAAGCCTCGGGCTGTACTCAGAAAATCCCTGCTTGGAGGTCCCCTGGTCCGTCGGGCCCAGAGCATTTGCTTTCACTCTCCACATCCTATTGTCCAGGGCAGAAAACTTCAGACTGTGGGACAGGCCCTCTGACTGTGAATTCATGTGGAAATTTGAAAGCGGAGGAAGCCTTCTAGGGAGCCTTTCTCTTTTTCTGGATTTGACTGGTCAGGAAACAGTAATTATCCAAACCACAGGAAAAAGAAATCTGAACAAGCCAAGAAAATAGAGGTCCCCCAAAGCATGCATTAATGTTTTTTTTTTTTTTTTTTTTTTTTTTTCTCAGAGGAAAGTCTTCTTATTCATGTTTTAGAGACGGGTCCAGTTAAGTGTGGTTCTGCTGGATTTCTATCCTGCAGCAGAGAAGCAACAAGAATGGACAGCCAGGGTAGAGACAAGAGAAGCGGGGGGGGGGGGGGGGAAGCATGTGTTCAAATGCCTCTGTGGCCCTTAGGTGGTTTCTAATGAGAATGCAGAAGTCCCCTGTCACAACAGGCCTGGAAAGTGCTAATTCAGCCCAATATGTACAGGCTGCTAATAATATGACTGGGCATTCTTGAAAGAGTCAGGGAAGATGAGGGTAATATTATTAAACTCAGAGTACAGTTGACCCCCGAAACAAGGCAGGGGTTAGGGGGCCCTGACCTTCCCTCCTCTTTTAGTTGCAAATATGCCTATACACTGAACTTCTAATAGCCTATTGTTGACCAAAAGCCTTACCGATAGCATGAACAGTCGATTAAGACATATTTTGTATGTTATCTATGTGTTACATACAGTATTCTTAACAATAAAGTAAGCTAGAAAGAAGAAAACGTTGCTAAGAAAATCACAGGGGAAAGAAGCTACATTTACAGTACCGTACGCTATTTATTGAAACACACAAACAAAACACCCGTGACTCTGCGTGTAAGTGGACCCGTGCAGTCCAAACCCGCGTTGTTCAAGGGTCAGCCGTACTCAGTTTAAGAAGACAGGACGGTGTGATATGTACGGAGAGGCAGCACTAGATTGATTGATGATTGAGTAAGTGGCCTGTTCCAGGCAGCAAGGACATTGAATCAACACTGACTGGTCAGCTGGTACAGGTGGAGAAGCGTTCAGGTCGCTGAGAATGGGTGGCATGGACCTTGTCCGCAGGGGGCTTGCGCTTTAGCGGTGGTGAGAACGGTGTCATTGGTGTTGAGCTGGTGGGGAGATCCAGGGCAGGAGAGCCCAGAGCCAGGAGGAGCAATGCCTTGAAGCTGATCCTGCCACTTGCCTTAGCAAGGGGTGCTGGCTGGGTCCCTTTCTTCCCTACTTTGCACCTTGCTCACATGTGAAATGTTGACTGTGCAAGTTCTACCCAGGGGAGGTCTCCCAGGAAGATTAAGTGAGAAAGGGCATGGAAATGACCTTTGCACACAGCCTGGTATATCCTGGCGGTGGCGTCTCTTCTTTTTATTCTCCTTTGCATTCCAAATCTGCCCTAGGGGGCAATTCCAGGAAAGTTTCAGAGAGGAAGTGATCTGTGAACCCAATCCTGAAGTTACCGAAGTCACACGAAGTCACACCATAGTAGGTGCAAAGGAGGTGCCACCAGGTGAGAATAATTCCAAATGGCTGTGACAAATAATGTGTTGAGAGTTAATCTGTTTTTATGGAATGCCATATGGCCTGACAATGGTGGGAAAATGTGACTCCACTGTATTATACTTTGATTTGGGACCAAGATCACCATCAATGATGCCAGGCTGAACCGCATCTCAGTTAGAGCATAGATTGGAAGAAATGCTGTTTAGTTGAAATTGTGAGTGGAAATTAGGCCTTGAGTCATCCTCAGATACAGTGCCCAAAGTGGCATTTCACATTGGGGAATACCTCCATTTCTCAGCAAGCCTCCCTCAGCTCCTGTGTGGTTGAAAAAGATGCCATCTGTGGCTGAGCAAGAGATCAAATATTATATCTAGGGGCTCCATGGAATGGAAAGTCGGTATTCTGGAGTGTTCTATCACTGTGAGGGTGGTGAGAAATGGTGCATGGGACTTGGGACTCCCTGACCAGCAGATTCAGGTCTCCCAGCTTAGACTCACTCCCTCATGGGTGGAATGGTGGTACTATTTAAATTCTCTTTTTGTTCTTCCCTCCCTTTCACAGGTAGGGTTTAATTCACTCAAGTAATATGCTCATATGGTGGGACCTCCACGTGGACTTTTTGTTTTTTCTGCTGCTGGTGATCTGATTTTAAATGGGAATACGTCATTGCTAAGAGTTTTTGTTTTTCTGGATTATTCTCTGTGGAAAATTTCTTAATGTATACTTTATTATTTACCCCCTGGCAATTTACCAATAGCAGCAAATCTCATTCATTGTTATTGTTTGGAGGAGCAGACTATTTTTATATTTTTCAATTAAAAGTGGCTCTGACATTTTCAATGGCAGAGGGAAATTTGATGAGCTGGTGTCCTGTGATAGCTGGTCTGAATGTCATGTGATTGTGCTAATTGCCGTAGAGGTATAGTATTACCTGTTTTCTGAGGGGTAGGGGGACTTACTTTCCCTGAGATTGCATAATTATTAGTTCACTAGGACTACAGACAGGTTAAAAGAAGAGTTGGAGAATATGCCCTTCACCTTCCTTCCAGTGTAGGGAACCTTCTACAAGGTTTTGAACAGATGTACTTGGTCATAGTAATAAGGACTAGAGCTCAATTAAGTTCTTTCCACAAAACCATGTGGAAAATATCGGTGGAAGTGGTAATGTGCTTAGCACTGGGGTGTCTTTTTATTTATGCATTTATTTTTAAAGATTTTTATTTATTTGTCAGAGAGAGAGAGAGAGAGAGAGAGAGAGAGAGTACAGCAGGGGGAGTGGCAGGCAGAGGGAGAAGCAGGCTCCCCGCTGAGCAAGGAGCCTGATGCGGGGCTCCATCCCAGGACCCTGGGATCATGACCCGAGCAGAAGGCAGAAGCTTAACGGACTGAGCCACCCAGGTGCCCCTGGAGTGTCTTTTTAAAAACAATCCTAAAACCACCCTAATAGAACACTAGCTCATTCCCATTTGCAGGTGAGGAAGCACACAGAGAGAGTTGGTAGTTTTAACCTAGAGTTGTCTAACTCAGCAGCCAGTGGTCTTCTGTTTTGCTTGACCTTTTCTGCTTTGGTGGAGTCGTGGGACTGCTGGTGTTTGAGAGGATTATAGACGCAACCTGGATGACTATTTTAACAGTCATTTATTTTAATATATATGAGGAAAAAACCCACAGAGTGACAAACCTGGTTTCTTGGATCGTATCACATAGGGTGAAGCTAAATTCATTTCAGTAAAATATGCAAGAAGAATATTAAATAGATAATAATGTGGGGGGGTTGTGACTATGGCGTATGTGATGGTGGTGGTACCCGCATGAAGTAATTTCAGTGATGCATCTGTTTGCAGACACCAGACTTTTGTTAATGTGGCACTGCTGATCAGAGGGTTCTTTAAGAACGAGTGGTGGTGGTGGTGGGGGGGGTGTCTCCTCGCCTGCACCTCTTTCCCAGAGTTCTGTTTGCTCCCCCTGCAGTCACACGCAGGGGATCTGCATGCATCTTGCTCATTGCCTTTGGTCTTTTCTTCTCCAGGTTTAACGCCCCCAGCTATCTCACTCATTCTCTGTGTGCCTTGCTCTGTCCTGCCCTAGTCATTTCTTACTGATGATATTTCTTCTAAGGTGGGCATCCCACACGAGCTCCGATTTCCTCCTGGGAGCTCTGGCAATGCTACTTCTGTAATGATGACCTTCTTTAGCAGATACTCCAAGGTTGACCTCCCTTCCATTGCCGCCTACTCTCGATGTTTTTCTCATGAACCACTCACCTTGGTTTTCTCATCTGTAAGATGGAGAGATAACATGAATGTAAAGTAGACTTAACACAGTGTTTCCTATGCACAAGTATCGTTGCTACCATCCAGTCACTTCTTTGCTCTCATGGGTCGTATTCTCTGATTATGGCTTCTTCAATATGAATGAGTCAACTGTGACTTGAAAATTTACAGATTTAGGACTTTTGGCCTCAGAGCGAAAGGACCCTTTCCTGATTCCCTTTATCAGTTTTTCCTTTCAAATTAAGAAAAAAAGGGATGTTTTATGTTTTCTCACTTTCAAGTTCAGTTTCTCTCTTCTCCTTTTTTATTTTTTATTTTTTTGGGTGATGGTTAAGGTTAATATTTAAAAACAATTATGTACATGTGATATAAAATAAATCTATATAGCTGAAAGTGTCCCACAGGTTTTCCTCGCATTTTTAGTTGACCCATTCACTTTAGAAGTCTTTAGGATATTATAGTTAAGACAGTTTGCTGCGTGTTATGTATATTTTACACAGAAAAATTAACAGCATATTAAATTCTTTTTAAACCATAGAGTAAAACATTTTCTAAATTTTAAAAATTCGGGAAAAAGATGTTTAAGGCACTTTAAATTTGAGAACTTTATCTTCATGTGTTCTGTGTTCTCAGTTTATTTTTGCAGCAATAATGATTTCAGCTGTGTTTAGTATTAGCGTGTTGGAACAGTGGACTAATTTGTGCAGTGTATTCAGAGCCTTTTATTCAATAAGAATCACATATGTCATGCCTGGATTTGTAATTACCCAGCATGGTAATTAATATACAATATTTAGATTCTAGGCAACAATGCATTGTATAAATTGGCATCCTTTAGGTGGTGTTAGAGTCTCTGAATTTGGGCAAAGTATGTAACTTTTTTGAGCCATAGTTTCCTCATTTATCAAGTGGAATAATTAGACCCTTTCTTCTTGTAAATCACAAGGGTGTTAGTAAAGGTAACGTGAAGAGAATCAATCATTGTACCAATGTGGTTTTGGCAAAACCATGTTCAGTGTGAACATGACCTGTCATCCTGGAGACTTTGAACCTTAGTCCTTAGATCAGTGCTTCAAAATTTTTTTGACCCTCTCATTTGATGTTCTCTAAAGTGCAGTGTGGTATAGTGTTTAGGTATTTTTGAGAATACTAAAGCACTTGCTGAAGTAATTGATGAGAGCTGGAATTTCACTGAATTAGACCTATCAGTCAGTGCGCTCAACACAGAAGAATCTCACGTTCCATGTATTTTATGCAGGGTTTTGCACTTTAAGCAAAAAGTAAAAGTGTAGTGAGGGGAACAGTGATTGCTATGAGACCAGATTTTTTTCTTTGCCAATAGGGGACCTAGTGAGAGTGTATCAGATGAGGTGTTAGCTTAAAGAGGAGAACAAAAAGAATGCTGGAGACTACTAACTCTCCAAGATTCTCTGGTCCTTGTTTACAAGCTCTATTTTAGCCTTTTACTCCTTTTCTGGAAATACTTGAAATTTTGATGTTTGATGATGTCCCTTACCTGCTCCAAAGCCCTTGGGAGCTGCTGCTTTTTGCTTGGCATCCAAATCTTGTACTGTGGCTCCTTTTCCAGCCTCACTCCCTGACACCTAGGCCAAGTTCTACTTACTGTTTCCTCTGTGAGTACCAGGTGTTGGGGCCTTCTGCATGGAATGTTCTTTCTTCCCAGTGATGTCTACTAAAGTCCTGGTCACCTGTTTTTTTTTTCATGAAACCTCTCATGGTCTTTCCTCAGTCTTAAGCAGGTATCTTTTTTCTCTTCTTGGGACTACTCTGTGGGAAGAACCTGGTGGCTTGACCTGGATTCAAATTCCCATCCATGTGTTTCCCCGAGGAATGATCTTGGATGGGTCAGTTGATGTTCTTAGGGCCTTAAAACACCTAACTTCCATGAGGCAGGATAGCTGGAGCACTTCACACGGGCCTGGCCTTAGGTTCTCTCTCCAAGCATTGGTGTTTTACCTCTTCTTTCCCTAATGGTTTTTACATTTACTCTTGTGTTAAAGTATTGTTTTTGTCGTATTTTGTTTGAGTAAATTATAGACTTATGGAAGAAGATCATGTCTTGTCTTTGTTTCTCCAAAAGTGCCTAGCACGGTGCATTTACAAAAATGGATGTTTTTCCGGTCTCCATAGATTCAAGTTGGTCTGGAGTTATTCTGGTCAGGGGATGGTACTGGAGAGCTCTTGTGTTCAAAGGGCCTACTTCCTCTTTTTCATCCTTGTATTTCTGTCTTCTCTTCATCTTTTCGCTTCCATTTTTACTTCCTTTAGTACTGAGAAAGCACCAAGCTCACTTCAAAGAGTTGACTTCAAAGCCCCCTTGGCCAAGAATTGCTCGACACTGAAGCCTATAGGAGTTGGCGTCAATGGAAGACCTTGTGTCGGTTGCATTTAAGAATTTTTTGGGACTTCTATTTTTATAATCCTTTTTAAGGGGCAAGGGGGGAGGGTTCCAGAAACATCTGCTTCTTAAAAAAAAAACAAAACATAAGCCAGTGTGATGCCAAAAAAAGTTAAGATATCTTAAAAAAAAATGAAAGTGATTTTCTAATTGGTGGAAATGAGTAAGTCTTTTCTTAAATTGCTTTTTCTGTTTTGTCCTAGTTACAAGGGCTTAGGACAGAAATATAGTCTTAACTTTTTCCAAGATGGCTAGTGGGGTTGCAGGTTATGCAGCAGAAAACAGGGGTTGGGCCTCGTGAGACCTCACACTCAGCTCTCCTTTGAGCTATGCGTGTGGGCTGAAGGAGAGGAGGGAGATTACAGACCAGTGCTGTTCCACCATGGACGCTTTGATGCTCTTGTTTGTTGACTTTTTGAGGCTTGGAATGACTGACTCTTCCAGGAATGAGAAGTGGAATCCTCCTAGTTTCTATGGTAGTCCCCAAGTATATTTACTGAAGGTCCTACTGTGTGTTTCAGCACCTTGCCAGATCTTTCTGACAGCCTTACCGAGCATGCTCTGGAGCCAGCCCGACAGCCTTACTGAGCATGCCCTGGAGCCAACCCAACAGCCTTACCCAGCATGCTCTGGAGCCAACCCAACAGCCTTACTGAGCATGTCCTGGAGCCAACCCAACAGCCTTACTGAGCATGCCCTGGAGCCAACCCAACAGCCTTACCCAGCATGCCCTGGAGCCAACCCAACAGCCTTACTGAGCATGCCCTGGAGCCAACCCAACAGCTTTACCCAGCATGCTCTGGAGCCAACCCAACAGCCTTACTGAGCATGCTCCTGAGCCAAGCTCTTCATGATCTGACTTTTGCCACCTGTCCAGTCACACCCCACCCTGCTCCAGCCCATGCCTTTGTGCAAATCTTTCCAGCCTGCTCCCAGACCCTTATGTCTTACTGCCTTGATGAATCCTTACTCTCCTGGTTTAGGGTTTAATCCTTTATGGAGGCTTCTCCTGATTTTCCCACAGCTGGTTGCTTTGTTCTCCAACATGACCTCGTGAACATCAACTAGAACGTTTATTTTATTCTTCAGTAATTACCTGTTTACACTTCTCTCCTTGCAAATTGTAAGCCATTTGAGGGCTCCGTGAATGGCATAAACAAGTGCTGTAGGAATTGAGACTCGGTGGAGGTTAGGTTCTCAGGGGAGAGATCTGACTCAAATCTGTGAAGATAGATACAGTTTATTTGTAAAACAGAAGAGGATGGGCTTAGACAGTTCAGGCTATGAGGAGACAAGGGTGGAAATATATCTTGTCGCCCAAGTGAGACAGGCCTCAAATGGCAGCCAAGATGTTTGGCCATTTGTACAAGGGTTGTCAAGAGGATTAAAGCGGGATTTTTAGGAAGATCTGCCAGGCTAGTAGCAAGCAGGTTGGATTTAAGGGTGAGTGGGAGGGGCCAGGAAGGCCAGGTAGGAGAACGTTGCTGAGGTCTGGGAACGAGGTGACGAGGGTGCGGGTCTGGGGGCACCGAACTATGTTCTGCCGCCTGTTTCTGTACAGCCAGAGAGCTGAGAAATGGTGCTGTGACATGTGGAAATTATATGAGATTCAAATGTCAGTGTCCATGAATAAGGTTGTGTTGGAACATAGCCGCACATATTCATTTACATGTTGTCTGTGGTTGCTGTCGCACAGCCTGTCACCCTCGAGGACTTGCAGCAGAGACAGTGCGGCCTGCTGAGTATTTACTACCCGGCCCTTTACAGAGTACGTTTGCTGACCCTGGTGTGGACCGACCAGGGTGAGTGAGAATGTGAATGGGGAGGAAGGGACAGGCAGGGTCAAGGGACAGTCTAGAGGACGAAGCAGTGTAGGAGAGTTTTCCCAAGTCATTGCTCTGCCCTTCTGTGTAACTCCATGTCTTGGAGGTGGTGCTCTAGATGTAGGCATCCCTAGGGAGGGGAGTGTGGGAGGGCAAAAGGGTTTTGCTTTTGTGATGGGGGTGCCTGGGCTAGTCTCTCTCTCTCTCTCTCTCTTTTTTTTTTTTGGCTATTCTTTTTTTTTTTTTTCTTAACGATTTATTTATTTAAGAGAGCAGGGAGAGCAGGTGTGGGTAGGGGCAGAGGGAGAGGGAGAGAATCTCAAGCAGACTTCCCGTTAAGCATGGAGTCCAATGCCGGGCTCGATCCCATGACCCGTGAGATCATGACCGGAGCCGAAATCACGAGTTGGATGCTTAACTAACTGAGCCACCCAGGCGTCCCTGAGCCTGGGCTCGTCTTAGAGTAAAGCTGGACCAGTTGGGTGGCTCCAAGTCCAGTGTGGGCTCCTCATGCCCTGACCAAAGACAGCTTGCTATCTGCTGAGGGGCTGGACAAGACGGGAGGGAGGCCAAGAGGCCCTCACCTGACTGACTGGGGGCTTTTGGGGGACGACTGTGTTCTGCAGGGAGGGCAGGAGTAGTAGAAGGACCTCAGGGAGGCCGCCTTCTACCCCCTGAAGCTTCCCCAGGGTGTGTTTGAGTGTGACCTGGGCAGTTGGAGCTCTTTGGGGCTGGTGTTGATGCTTCTTTTCCCTGCCTTTGGGGGTGAGAGAGGAAGCTGATGACTCCCTTTACCCCAGTGAGGAGGAGGCTGTCCCGTGGGGGACAGGAAGACAACTTCCCTGCTGTCCCGTGCCTGCTTGGGGGCAAGCGTCACTCACAGAGCTCTTTGAATATGAGCAGATATAAAGCAGGAGAATGGGATGGAAAGGGAGGTCCAACGGAAAACAAAACAGCCGCAGGCATGGCCCCGGTCAGGGAAAAGGCATGACGTTCACCCAGCCTTAGAAATGCCGGCTGGGATTTCAGGCGCCATGAGCCAGAGAGAACACGCCCGTCAGTCCAGGGCAGATCCTGGGGACTGACAGTCTCTTACCACTTTCAGAAAAGTGTTTGTTGCCAGAGGAGACTTCAGGGAGGGTCTGGTCTAAGCGTCTTGTTTTGCAGGGAAACCCGAGGCCCCAGATGGTTGGATTTACCAAAGCTGGTTGGTGATGGAACTGGGCCTTTTAGGATTATTGCTAGAGAATTCCTAACTTTTTTGAATGCGTGCCATTTGCCAGGCTCATGCCAGAGGCTTTTTAGGCAGGTTTGGCCTTCTTGACAACCTTGCGAAGTAGCTACTGTCCCTATTTTATAGATGGGGAAGGTGAGGCTTGAAAAGGCTGATCTGCCCACGACCAAAAATGGGAAATGGCAATCAGACCCTCCTCAGCCTCACTCCAGGGCCTGTGTTCTTAAGCAGTAGGCGTACATACAGCTGTTCTGAGCGGCTTCCTAGCTCCTATTCCCACAGTGTCCCATCCATTGTCTGTTTCTGTTCATTCACTAAAGTGTACGGAGTACCTGCGAGATGTCAGGAGGGTACCAGGTTAGGCGAGGGCAGGAGGAACACCATCTTGGTTTTGGCCAAGCCAAAGGGAATGCCAAAGCCAGCCGGGACAGAGAATGATTGTTACATAGCATTCCCCTCACCACCCTCTTGGTCTCAGCTCCAAGATCCCCTTGTCTGTGAAGCTGCCTCTGACCCCTCAGGCAGGTTGAATTCTCCCAGGTTTGGGATCCCATGGTATCCCATGCTCTTAGCATTCACAGTGTACTACTGTCTTCCTTGGACTCTCAGGAAGACAATTTATCTTTGTATCCCACTTCATGAGCGCAGTGCTGGGCATATCGGGACACTGGGCAGATGTTGAGTGAGTGAATGGATGAATGAAAGAATGCAAACTCGATTGTCAGTGGTTCTCCAACTTTATTTTGCAAAAGAATCACTGGGGGCACTTGTTAAAGGTTCACATTCCTAGTACTACCCTGGTGATTGCTCCCAAGGTGCGATAAGACCCTAGAATCTGGAGTTCCCTGAAGCAGCTAGGTGTTTCTGATGCGGGTGGTCTGCAAGCCATGCTTGGAGCGACTCTGGTACAGGTGCCAGGCTTTCTGGAATAAAGACAGGAACCAAACATTAAAAATAGCACTCCATTCATCTGCTTGTGTTGGGACGCCAAGTGCCCCCTCCTGCTGGTGACAGGTCCGGATGTGGGTCAGTTCTCAGCCCAGGGAAAATGAACAGTGTCTTCTCCGTGGTGTCCAGAACAGTCTGAGTCAGTGGAATGTGCTGGCCAGTCAGGCAGAAGGGAACTTCTCCTTCTTTTTTAAACCTTGGTGGGAACTGTGTTGGCAAGGCACACTGGGGGGAGAGGAAGCTCGATGGGGGTTTGGGGTTGGCTGACATCGAAGGGCTGGTTGTACTTTGGGTGGCCACTGAGGGCCATTGCTATATATGCCCCTTTCCTCTTGAAATAGTCACTTCCCCGGCGGGGTTGTGTGTTGGTTGGCTGCCACAAATGTCTGGTTGTTGTTCAAGGAGGCCTCCTGGGATGTTAAAAAGAGAGAACTGGGCCGGGCTTGGGCCAGGGCTTCTCAGGAAGACAAGAGAGCGGGCTTTGCCCCGTCACACCTCTGACTCATTGTAAGATTCAGAGGGAGTGGCTTTGGGGCCTTGGGCTGGCTTTTCCGTCTGTAGAATGAGGTGGGGGGTGAAGGGGCAGAGTAATAAAGCTTATTTCTTCTCCTGAAAGGGTGTTTCGAGGCCAGGATTGAACACAGGGCTCTGTTGTTGGTCTGATGCTATTGATGAAGGCTCAGGAAGCTTGGATTTTGGTGTTAACTCTTTTAGGGTACATGGGGCAAATAGTGGCAAGTGTCTCCTTTTTGTGCTGATGGCAGCCCTCTAGAATATCAGCTCCAGGGGACAGGGATGAAGTCTTTTTTCTTCACCTCTGGGTCCCCACTGCTTAGAACTGGTCCTGGCACAACAGTAAGCCTCCATAAACATTTATGGAGCTCATAGCTGCAAACACTTGGTGCCTACTAAGCCTCAGGCCCCATGTCTCAGATTCAGAGGGGCATATGATGAGCAGGACATTTTTTTTATTTAAGATTTTATTTGTTTATCTGAGAGAGAGAGAGAATGAGAGAAAGCACGAGAGGGAAGAGGGTCAGAGGGAGAAGCAGACTGGGTTTCAAGTTCTGAGGTGTCCCTTGGCGTGTTGCTTATAAACCTCTCCCAGGCTCAGTTTCCTCATCTGTAAAAGATAAATAAGAGCCACCCAGGCCATCTCTCAGGGCTTCATGTGAGGCGCACGCAGGACAGTGTATTGGGGCGTGCTGTACATGCATGGGGCTGCCGAAGGGATCGTGCAAGCAAGCAGGGAGGACGGGAGCCTCTAAATGAGGTGACTTCTGAGGTGTACCCTCTCCTGGAGCAATCTGAAAGGAATCCAGCCTCAGTGGTGAGCTCTCAACCCTTCTAGGGCGGGTCACCCCCCTCCTCCACCCCTGCTTGTGTCCGCAAGTATTTTGGTATTAAGAGAAAAACACCCCATATTTTATTGTGCAACCCTTAAATTAGTGAATCCCAGGCTGGCTGAATTCGGCTTCCTGGGGAAACCACATGCTCATGTGCAAATGTCTGGCACAGGGCTTCGTCTGGCATTTACCACCACCTGATGCGATAGTTTACGTTGAGTGCTTATTTGTGTATGGTCTGCCTCCCCCAAGAGGATGTGAGCCTCTCGAGGGCAGGACTTTTGTTTTGTTCATCGTGGAATTCCCAGCACCTGGGATGGTTGCTGGCACATAGTGGGTGCCCAGTAAGTATTTCCCGAATGAGTGAAGGGAACTTCTTTGACTTTAGTCTCGGCCAGTGTTTCTCAAAGCGTGGTCCTAGGACCTCAGGGGGTTCCTGAGACCCCTTCCGGGGGTCTACATGGTCAGAATTATTGTCATAACAATATGTGACCGCTCTTTATCTTCTCATGTTCATTCTCTCATGAGTGCAAATCCCGGCGAACCAGTATTGTCCAAGTAAGCAATGCATGATGGCACAAAGCCATGTGGGGTAGAAAGAGCCAGTCAGTGTGCAATGGATGGAAAGGCCCATGGCTTTTCATGTAACAGGATGGGAAAAATCACTGACATAGTTTCAGATTCTACAATGCGGCCCACTTTAAAAAAAAAAACGACCTACCATTTTGTCAAGTTTTGGTGTAGTGTCAAAAAATATATATATACACAATTGACGGGAAGTCTATGAAAATACTTCCTTTTACAACTACGTGCTTGTGTGAGGCCAGGATGTCTTCCTATACCTCAGGCCCCCCAAACCCTCTTATCATAGAGTGAATGCAGAAGCACATATGAGAATTTAACTCTTATTCAGCCAGACATTAAAGAGATTGGCAAACATCTAAAATGAAGCCACTCCTCTCACTAATTCTTTTCCATTTTGGCAAATATTTTCCATGAAGCCTCATTTTGTTAACAAATAACGGATGCATTATGAACAAAGCTCTTTGCGGTCCTCAGTAATTTTTAAGACTGTCAAGGGCCTTAAGACCAAATGGTTCAGGAGGGAGCGGTGTAGGCAGAGCCCCGCAGGCTGGGGCAGGGATGGTGTGGACCCCAATCCCATGGCTCACACCAGGATTTCTGTCCAGGCAGGCGGTTGGTGTTTATGAGGGAGCATCCCCTCGGTCAGGAGATGCCTGTCTGATTGACATTTTGCCTTCCAGCTGCCTTTGGGCACGCTGCTGTCTCTCTGGACCTTGCTCTTCTCGTTTCTTAAAAATTGGGCCTGGGGCCTGGGGCTGAGGAGGTAAGATAATGTGTAGGGTCTCTTCCTGCTCTGACGTATTTATGTTTAATTCTTGAAACCTTCTCCATGTGTTAGCTCTGTTCACTGTTCTGAAAGAGATGGGTGAGAGATGACACAGTGACCGGTTCCAGGGAAGCGGTGAGCCTTGATGCGGGACAAGGTCAGTGGCGTGTGAGGTGGTGGCGGGGATGGGTGCATCCTACAGATGGCAATCTGAGGTTCTCTGAGGCCCGCGACATGCTGCAATCGTTGGAGGTTCAGTTACCTTGATCCTGGGTCCTGGGCTGTCTTCAGCCTCTAGCCTGGAGCTGCTTCTCCTCACTTCATAGTCTGTGATGATGGCATGGACCTCATGTGGGGCTTTTCCTGGGATTTATTGAGCAACTGAGGTCAGTGGCCTGGAGCCACCTGTCCTTCGCCACCGGCCAGGGACTCTGCAGGAAGACACTGTGTGCATGTGTTTATTTTACTTGCTCCTGTATCACTTCCTGCTGCTCATCTCCGTGCAACAGGGCTTTGAGAAAAAGACTCTTGTGTGTCCCCACGTTGCGCCACGAACTACATCGAAATCTGTGTTTTTCCCCATCTGAAAATACTTCCATGTCATCATGCCCCTGGAAAACTGTGCACTTTGATAGAAAATGGGCAAAAGTTGGATATGGAGAATTAAATGAACCAGTGTGGACAAAGCAGCGAGCACCTTGTCTCCACAGCAACAAGTAATAAAATTAAATACATGATTACTGTGATCAGTGCTGTTTCTCTTTAGCAGTTTTGATAATTGATTTGTACATCACATTGTACCAGTTAATTCTGCAATGAAAATGCAGTGCATTCTTCCAGTATGCCAGGCAAAGTGATGGATTTTATGTCTTATGATGAATGTGGTTAGACATGCATATGACACGAGTTTCCCAACGCTGGTCTGCAGACCGCTGCAGAACTTGTGAAGTTTCTAGTCGTCCATGTTAAAAAAAAAAATAGAAAAATAAGGATAACCCCCTGAGATTCTCATGACACTAACTCAGTTCAAAGGATCATCCTTTCATTAGAATATGTCCTTCCTCTGTTTTTATGGGGAAAGTATTTCCTTTTGTAAAACAAGAATGACAGCAGGTGGTAAGTACCCTTTATTTGGTAAAATAAAAAGTTGCAACTCTTGGGTTGACCTTTAATGTTTTGTGTATGTAATGTTTGAAACTGCATTGATCTGGGAAGTCCAAAATCCTGGTAGATAAAACCATAAAAATGTCAGAGCTAGAGGGGCCCGAGCAATCAGTTAAGGTATGTTACCCTCATTTAACAGGTGAGGACCGGAGACTCAGAGGAAGCACGTGACTTGCCTGGTGTCACACAGCAAATCTGAGTCAGGGCTAAAACCCAAAGAGGATGGCAGCGAGTTCCGGTTTTGAGTCAAGCACACCTGTATTCGAATTCTGCCTCTGCCACTTACGAGCTGATCTCTTATCTGTGAAATTGGGGTACCTACCCAAGGAGTCAACATGAAGATTAAATAGGTGGTTTGGTTTGGGAGAGATTTTGGCTCAAGGGTAAAGGAAACACTCGTCTCTTTGCCTCCCTCTTCCTCCTTAGGAAATACGTTCTTATGATTGGTCAGTGAGTGACATCAGTCAGAAGGGTTGTATTTTTAGCAAGGTCCCTGCATTTCCTACTTGTGGTTCTAAGTAACACCAGCTGTCACTTGGCTTCTCAGTCCTCTCTTGGTGATCTTTCTCTTCAACTGTTGAATGATTTCATTTGAGCCTCTCTGCCTCCAGTCCCAGGCACAGGTCCTAGGAGGATGGGATGTAAAGGGTTTGCCAGGGTCCAATGCTATGCACCCAGTTCGGGCACTTCCCTTTCTTGGGGGTGGGTGGGAAACCTGCCTCCCTCTTGGAGTCCCAAGATGATAGGCAAGCATTTTCTTTCTCATCTGGGGGCACGGAGAGGCAGCCCTTTCACAGAGATACCACAGAGTAGCAAGCATGCAGAAATTCTCATGACATGTCAGATTTAAAGACCGAAGAACATCCCATACTTCCTCTTGGAGCTTTATAACAACTGACAAAAATTATCTGTGGGAATGGAATGGCCCTGGCCTGAGCCGAGTCGTACCATGCTCTCCTAGTGACACTTAGTGACTCCATATGTTCACAGATGAAGGAAGCATGGCAACTTGGCAAGTGGCCCCAAATGTCGCTGGCTTGCTGCCGTTGGCTTATCCTAGAGACTTGGGCAGAGTGATGTATGAAAAATGCCCACCTTTGTTCTTGGCCCCCAGTCGGAGCTCGGTAGGTGGTGGTCATCACCGCTGGGATTCCCCGTGTTCCTGGTCTTAAAGTCTCTCTCTGCACATTATCGGAGTGTCTTCTTCTTAAGTCTCTTGTGTCCTGCAGGATGGATGAACTATACGCCCGCGATGGGCCCATCCATGCACAAGGGCGGGAATCCTATGCGGCTTCTATACTAATGCAGGTTGTGCTTGGCTTGGGGCGATCTCAGCAAACGCAGCTTCCATCCTGGTGTGTCGTATTAAGAAAATTTATGTTGTATTGACTTCAGCCAAAGCTGACATGCTTTAGGAACTCTGTGTAGGTTTGTTTTCTATTATTTATTCAGGTAGCATGCTGTATCTCTTCATGTTAGAGATGGACCGTTTGTCAGATCTGTCTGCTGTGTTTGAGAACCACTTTGAACATTTTAGTTGTGGCTGTTATTCATACCCAAACGTCCTAGGAGACATTTTTTAATTGTAAAAAGGAAGCCATGCCCTGCGTGAAAATTATGGCAAGTACAGGAACGTGTTAAAAATTTTTTTTCTTTTTCTTTTTCTTTTTTTTTTTTTAAAGATTTTATTTATTTATTTGAGAGACAGAGAGAATGAGAGAGAAAGCACATGAGATGGGGGGAGGGTCAGAGGGAGAAGCAGACTCCCCGCTGAGCAGGGAGCCCGATGCGGGACTCGATCCAGGGACTCCAGGATCATGACCTGAGCCGAAGGCAGTCGCTTAACCAACTGAGCCACCCAGGCGCCCTTTCTTTTTCTTTCTTTCTTTTTTTTTTTTTCCTGCCTATAGTCAAGTACCTGAGGAGACCACTGTTAATGATGCGGTGTGTGTTTTTTCAGTATTGTTTTAAATGCATTAAGAAGATTCAGTTGATGTCGTACTATACATGTGTAAATTACTAAATGGAGATGATGCATTTAATTCAAAGGGTTGTTGAGAGGGTTTAATGAGGAAATGAATGTGGAATGCTTAGCCCATGCTGGCCCATGGTGGTGGTCAGGGAATGAAAGGAATTCTTATGGAAGGTATAGAGGCAGAGGGGCCTCCAGGCCTGGCCCTGTACTACTGTACTAGCCATGGAAGTAGAGTGCCTTTGTTTTCCCATCTGTAAAATGGGACTAATTATAGTATATCCCCAGATTATATATATGTCTATACATCTCTATCTATGGGATCCTTGGAGCAGTGCTCCTTTGTAGCCGGCTCACGATAAATATTGGCTGTCATTATTCCAGAGAAATGTGGGAAAACACATTTTTAAACAAAGCAGGTGTTCCGTCCCCTCCCCCCACTCCTTAGTCTTAGTGGGTCAAGGAAACTCGTTAATTTACGGCTTGTTGAGTGGCCCCGTTAATTTACAGCCTGTTGAACACCCCGTGTCAGGTGGGAGCCACTCGCAAGGGCCGCCCCAGCAGACACTGTCTTTGTATCCCATGTGATGGGTGGCACTTGCCACCTGGTTTGTCTTCAGCTAATGAACAAATGTCCAGACGACCTGGATCTTCCCCTTCTTCCTCACACACATTTTCTTATCCTACCTCCACTTGGTACCCAAGCTTCAGGGAGAAAGGAAGGTGGTCTCTCCTTCCTAGCCCCTAGGCCACCACTGGCTTCCTTTCTTGAAGCTTCTAGCACCTGATCGGATGCTGGCGGCCTGGCTTTCATTTCTGCCTTGTCCCCTCAAGTCACTCATAAGGAAGAGGCTTTGGTGTCCTGCCCCCGACCAGAGTCAAACACAGCCGCCTTCCTCAGAGACAGGTCCGTGCACCAGGGCGGCCTCGTGTGCCACATGGTCCTCACAGACCACAGAGTGGGTGCACCCTGACACCCAGACCCATACCAGGACTTCCCATCTGGAGGTAAGAGTATCTCTTATCTCAGTGAGGTATTATTGGATGACTTATGTGTTGGAAAATGTTTCCCGGCCTATTAAGAGCTCAGTAAAAGGGCTGGTGTTGTCATGTCATCATTGTTATTATAAATTTGCATATCTTATTACTTCCTCTTAAGGAGGTCAGTGTATGTGTGTTTAAAAGGTTAGGCTCCAAAATAGAACTGTGTACAGTCCTTGGGGCAGGATGGGTCTTATTTATTTATTGGTGTGCGGTGACTGAGGGGTGCGTTACGGACCAGCTCTCCTCACCACCCCTCTCTTCTTCTTCTTCTTCTTTTTTTTTTTTTAAGATTTAATTTATTTATTTGACAGAGAGAGACACAGCAAGAGAGGGAACACAAGCAGGTGCAGTGGGAGAGGGAGAAGCAGGCTTCCCGCGGAGCAGGGAGCCCAGCGCAAGGCTCCATCCCAGGACCCTGGGACCACGACCTGAGCTGAAGGCAGACGCTTAATGACTGAGCCGCCCAGGCGTCCCTCACCAACTCCTCTCTTCTTAAAGGCCGGTCTTCACTGGTCTCCCCTAAGTGAAAAACACATAGGTGTTTATGTGACTCCCTTTTCCCTTTCTGCTTCAGATTTGACCTTTGGTTCCTTAGGTGATTGGAAAAATTTCTCAAAGATACCTGCTTTCTTAGGATTGCTCTCAAGGCAAGTCTAAGCAAGACAGCCAAGTCTAAGGAAGCCAGCTCTGAGAGCTCCCACTCTTTGCTCGGGGGTCATGTCAATCAGAGGATGGTGAGCCCTCCCCCACCCACAAGAAAGATCAAAGCTTGGTTCCTGGGGCCCCCGGTGGGCAGAGCCTGCTGAAGATCCAAGCGGGGCCTGGAGCATTGCTGGTTCTTGGGGTAGAGTTGAGTCTCCCCTGTGAAGCTCGTAGGTTGTAGGCTTTGGCAGCATCCACTGTTATTTCTGGATTCCCCCGGGTGCCGTTCAGAAATGCAGGTGCTTCTGGCCGCCGCTGCCAAACTGAGGAGGGTGGCCACTTACTTCTGAAAAGCTGTCTTCAGTGTGTGTTTTTGCAGACAGGAAAATGTTGTGAGCATAATATTTCAAGAGCGTGGTCTGCAGAGAGCTGGTATGTGCCGTCTTGTTGGGTCTTTGAACAGGTCTGTGAAGTTAGAAGGCAGGAGTGACAAATCTCATATTATGGACAAAAAACTAGAGGCCCAAACAAGGTGAGGTGACCCCAGGGATGGAACAGGTATTTTGATCCAGGACTGGGATGCAGGTCTCCAGACCCATGGAAAAAAGTCTCTCTTTTCTCCCAGGTCGGTTCTGGAGGGGAAGGTGGCCTCCGCCGATCTGTGACCAGCAGCCTCCGGCACTGCCCTGCTGTGACCTCATCGGGCAACCACCCTGGCTAACCAGTTGACTGATAAAGCCAGCTCCTGACTTCCCAATCCTCTCCCTTCCCTCTCTCTCTCTCTCTGGAATTATGGCTCTCAGTGCCCCCACCCTGCACTTAGGCCTGTGATCCTCGCCTGGCTGTAGATCCGCCGCTTTCTTCCCCTCCTTAAGAAGGCCTGTTGATCAGTGCAAGGGATGGCTCTTCGGTGAGAACTTTGGATTTGCTCTGCTTAGAGAAGAAGTCAACCCGCCGCAAGCTTATTAGTTACAAATTAAGGGCACTGTTTCTCACAACCGATGGTAACCTACCTTTCTGTTGCTGTCTTGTCAACTGAGAACTATTTTTCTAGAAGCTAATGATTAGCTGCTAATTGAATAAAGCAAGTGGTTATTAAAGTTCTGTGGAGGGGCTCCTGGGCGGCTCAGTTGGTTAAGCATCCAACTGTTGATTCTGCTCAGGTCATGATCTCAGGGTCCTGGAATTGAGCCCTGTGTTGGGCTCCCCGCTCAGTGGGGAGTCTGCTTATCTCCCTCTCCTTCTGCCCCTCCCCCTGCTTTCTTAAATACATACATACATACATACATACATACATAAATAAATAAAAATCTTTAAAAAAGAGAAGTGTCTGTGGATGCACCAGAGGTCTGGGTTTGTCTTCTGGCTTTTGCCCCCACCTGGGGGTGCCACCTTGGGCGTGTCACCTGACTTCTTGAGTTCCTCATATGGCTGAAGCAGCGCCTGGCATCTCGTGATCACCTGATAAGTGTTAGCTGTTGCCATGGTCATTGATGATGATGATGATATGAATTGTGTCCATGGCTTAAACGTGTCTATCATGCATATGATAATCACAAGAATATAGTTGCGCAACATCTTCAAGAGGAAATCGTACCCCTGTGAACCCAACAGCCAGTTATTTCGTTCACTTGTGTTCCTTTTAAGCCCATCACTTGCCTACCTTGCAGCCAGATCACCATTATCTTGAGTTATATTTATCACTTATCAGCATTAAAAAATCTTAACAACCTATCTGTGCATCCATACGTACTCAGGCTATTGTTTAGTTTTGCTTCTTATGGAGTGTTTCACGTGGTTTTCTACGACTTGTTCTTGGTCTTGTCTTCCTAATATTCATCCATCGTGTGTGTTGCAGTGAATTCAGTCGTATAGGCGTGAACTGTTAATTAGTGTGTTATTCTGCAACATATCAATCCATTCTTCTGAGTGTTTGCTGTTTGGCTTTTCCCACTCTTTTTGGTTATTGCACATGATGCTGTGAACATTCCTGCTCGTGTCTCCTGGTTCACACCCGGTGAGAGTTTCTATCTGGCTCATTCCCATGAGTGAGGTTGCTGTGATGAAGTTTAACTTCACAAGATTGCCAAATTGTTTTCCGGAGTGATTGTGCCCAATTTCCTGTCCCATTAGCACTGTATAAGACCTCCTGTTGATCTGTGGATTACCCATCACTGGATGCTATCGGAGATCTTAAGTTTTGCAAAACCATGTTTTTGTGGCTTTCATCTGAGAAGTTATTTTTATCTTTAATGGTCACTTGTATTTCTTTTGTGAAATATTGTTCAGGTCCTCCAGTCATTTTTTTTCCGTTGGATTATTTGCTTTTTCTTATTGATATTTTCAAGCTCTTTATATTCTAAGGTTAATTCTCTGCTGGCTATATGCTTTGCATCTTCTCCCAGTCTGTGGCTTGACTCCTCTTTCTTTTAAGGTATCTTTTGAGGAACTGGGGTTTTTAGTTTTGAAGGGGGTCAGATATATCAGTCACTTTTTTTAATGATTATACCTCTGGGTTTTGCGTACGAACTATTTTCTTACCCTGAAGTTATAAAGATACTCTCTGCTATTTCACTCCAAAAGTTTCAGGGTACTGCCTTTCACATTTACGTCTTTTATTTCTTTAGAAGTGATTTTGGTTTATCGTTTGATGATAGAGATCTAGTTTCACAGTTTCCCTGTGGATACCACATTTTCTGACACCATTTGATGAATTCTTCCCTCTGTTGCTGATGATTGTCAGGGCCACGTGAGCTTAGAGCGAGGGTCCGTAGGTGGGGAGGTTTCTCTCTGGGTTCTTGATTTTGTTTCATTGGTCACTTTGTCTGTTCCTGCACTAGCACCACGTTGTGTTAATTATGATTAGCATTATATTAAGTCTTAATTGGTGGTAGAGGAAATGACTACCTAGTTCTTGAGGAGGAGGTCCTGGCACTTCCTTGCTTTTTGCCATTTAAGTTTTAGGATCAACTTTCTGAAAAAAAAAAAAAAACTCATCTCATTTGAATTTTGGTTAGGATTGCATTAAAATCTTTGTTTTAAAAGATTTTATTTACTTGTCAGAGAGAGAGAGAGAGAGAGAGAGTGCATAAGCAAGGGAGAAACAGGCTTCCTGCTGAGCAAAGGAGCCTAATGTGGGACTCGATCCCAGGACCCTGGGATCAGGACCTGAGCTGAAGGCAGATGCTTAACCAACTGAGCCACCAAAGCGTCCCCAATTGACATCTTTCAATATTGAGTCTTCTAGTCTAGGGACATGGTATATCTCTTCTAAGTCTTCTTATTTTTTTAAAAATATTTTTAGGCATTACTTTATTTAAAAAAATTTTTTTTTTAAATTTTTTAAATGTTTTACTTATTTATTCATGAGAGTCAGAGAGAGAGAGAGAGGCAGAGGGAGAAGCAGGCTCCCTGCCTAGAAGGGAGTCCGATGCGGGACTCGATCCCATGACCCCGGGATCATGACCTGAGCCGAAGGCAGACGCTCAACCATCTGAGCCACTCAGGTGCCCTCTTCTAAGTCTTTTTAAATAAAGTTTGATAATTATCTCCGTTAAGAGCTTAATAGATGCAGTCCTAGGTTATTTAGGTTTTTGTTATCATAAAGGATGACTTAAAAAAAAATCACCTCTTCTGTTTATAGCTGGTATGTGGAAACGCATTTGATTTAGTAACTGTGCTAAATGAAATTCTCTGATTATTTCTAACAATGTGTCTGTGAGTTGAAATTTTGTTTTATACAGCCAATTTTATGATCTCATTTTCTGTAAGTAGATAAGAGTTTTATTTCCTTCTTTTTAATTCCTGTCTATTTCCTTTTCTTGTCTGCTATATAAACAGCAGTGGTGACTGAGCATCCTTGTCTTGTCTCAGTCTCCAGCTGCCCCCCACCCCGGCCCCAGTTTTATTAAGGTTTAGTTGATAAATCATGTCTTGGTTTTGCTTTTAAAGGGAATCCTCCCCAGTTTCACTTGGGCTCAGAAGTCTGTCTGCTCTGATTGGTAGATTGCCATTACTGGGTTAAGGAAGTTCCTTTCTAGGCTGAATTTGCTAAGAATTTTTCATGTATGAGTGTTGAATATTATCAAATCCTTTTTCTGCATTGAGATGACCTTGTGTTTTTTTCCTTTAATCTGATATTGTAATAAATGACATATATTTTCTATCTCTAAGCCATTCTTGCATTCCCTGGATAAATCAGCTTGGTCGTGATACTGTTGTTTTTACGCATTGCTGAATTCATCTTCACTAATATTTTATTTGGGATTTTTGCATCTTTGGTCACGTATAGTGTTGACTTGTAACTTTTCTTGCTTATTTGTCCTTGTCTCAGTATCAAGATTATATTGGCCTCATAGAATAAGGGGGTGTTCAGGGGTCCCTCGGTGGCTCAGTCGGTTAAGTGTCTGCCTTTGGCTTGGGCCATGATCTCGAGGTCCTGGGATTGAGCCCCACATTGGGCTTCTTGCTCAGCTGGGAGTCTGCTTCTCCCTCTCCCTCTGTTCCCCTCCTCATGCTCTATCTCTCAAATAAATAAATAAAATCTTAAAAAAAAAAAAAAAGAATAAGGGAGTGTCCCGCCCCTCCTTGTTTTAATCCTTTGGGAGAATTTGTGTAAAATTAGCGTATAGGTGAGTGAAATATGTGAAATGTTTCAGGAGTTCTGTGACGTGTTTGGTTCACATTGCTAGGAGAGTAGATCTCAAATGTTCTCCTCCCCCACAAAAGTAACTGTGTGAAATGATGGGTGTTAGCTAGCCTTATTGTGGTGACCATCTTGTGCGTAATTCATATGTGTATCAGATCACCACCTGTATACCTCAAACCCTCAATTATATTTCCATAAAGCTGGGAAAAAATTAGAAAAAAACCCCTTTAACACTGGAGGCTAATCCTTTGCTCCTTTGTACTGTCAACTTCTTAAAAAAATGATGCCCTTAGGAATAAAACCTCTGCTCTCTGTTTAATTGAGACGAATTGTTAAACTTTGACCATTTACAGCTGCACATCTATGTGAATAAGAATTTTATTGATTTTGTGCAACCGAATGAAACCCAGAAATGGATGGGATGTAATACATGATTTCAGATTTTTATTTGTCCAAGTCACTGTTTTTTTTAAAAAAAATAGATGGATGCTCCATAATAAGTAGATGTTACAAATTTGAACTTTTAAAATTATGGCTTAATAATACTGTTATCCATTGTATCAGGCTTTATTTGGGATTCACGTAAGATTTGATCTGTCAAGAGGATTTTGCTCTTCTAAAATAATACAGGGACGCCTGGGTGGCTCAGTCATTAAGCATCTGCCTTTGGCTCAGGTCATGATGTCAGGGTCCTGGGATCGAGCCCCGCATCGGGCTCCCTGCTCAGGGGGAAGCCTGCTTCTCCCTCTCTCACTCCCCCTGCTTGTGTTCCCTCTCTCGCTGTGTCTCTCTCTGTCAAATAAATAAAATCTTAAAAAAGAAAAAATACAAAGGGAAGCTGCTCATCGCTAATGGCCCCCACAGCTCTGACGATCCTTGATGAAGTGTTCTTTGATTATGTGTCAAGATGAATGGTGCAAACCTTTGACAGACACACAACTGTGGCTGGAGAGAGCCCAGCATTAACTGCTGACCTTGCCATCCCAAGTGAGCAGGTGTTGAATGAGCTGAGTTCCCCCTTAGTCCTCCTTTTTCCCTGGTGGGTCATTGGTTCCTGAGTAAGATAGATGCATGCAATAGAAGAACTGTTAATAGCACTTACTCTGTCTTAATCCTTTTTAATCCCATTCATATTTCAGTGTCTGAAACTTGGCAGGATGTCAGAAGCCACAGTACAAGGAGGGAAATTTTTCTTTGAACAGTGAGGAACAAGTAAAATTGTTTTCCTGGTATTTAATTTGTTAAAACATTTAAGAGTGGAATATTCCCTCTGAGATCCCAAATAGAGTGCCACCAAAAGATCTTGCCAAAATGACCTTCCTGGAGCTTCTTCTTATCTTGATTTTTAAAAAATGGCAATAAAGTCATTTTATCAAGCTTACTGAGTACCCTAATAAGTTATTCCTGGCATTTTAAGTTTACCGAATGGGGGAGTAACTTTGACAGAGGTGGATGGCTGAAATCAAGTGCTGTCTGTCTGATACCAAACCTGTTGGGAATTTGGACATTCGCTCTTTACCGATATGATTTCAGCCTCTACTTGGGCTTGTTTGCTCTACCTTTTGAGTAACAGGAACTGCCTATTTCCTTGCAGATCTGATAAAAGGAATTTGGAGAATCCCAGTAAAACACCGGGAGGACTGAGACCCTGATCTGTCTTGAGATCTTTTAAAACTGAGATTGAGTGGGCTGGTTTGTTGCATCTCCTGTGATGGACGTGTAGGTCTGAAGTCCATACATGGCCATTAAGGATGTTTTGGGGATGCAGAAGTTCTTGGTGGCACGGTGGCTTCCCAAATGCTAGAATCCGGATCTGAATTGAGGTCAGCTTCAGGGTAACAAGAGGACAGATGCCCAAGAACATGTTGTCTTCGACTTCCTGGCCTTCCTCTTCTGAGTGCCGGCCTTTATTGGGTGGAGATGGGTCTTGTCTGGAGGGGGAGCCCTTTCTGCCGTTTGGGTTCTTGCCCAGCCCTGGGGTGAGGGCTGGCTGAGGGGGGTCCACACCATTGTGGGAGAGAAGCCTGAGAGCTCCTTGAGGAACATTTGGGGTTTGAATCAGTTGTGTCTTTGAAAAAATTTACCCATTTTGGACTTGTCTGTGGAAGCAATTAGGGAGATCACAGGACCGTTTCTGATTCCTGATTCTGTACAGTGTCTATTCAGAAAAATAGAAAACAGTCAACTGGAACAGGGGATTATTTGAGCACACACAGAGTCCTGTTGTCTCAGAGGCAGGCCCTCAGACAATTTGCCTTTTAGTGAAGTTTAAGCCCATGAAAGGAAATAAAAAGTGTTTTATTAGATGGCAAAGAAAGATGGACTGGACTTATGAGACTTTGAGAATTTTAGCTTTTTTCTTTGTTAATGCAAACTTAGGAAGAGAGTCACTCTTTATATAATGCAATTTATTCGTACAATGTGGTAATTATCATTAATAGTTAATAATCATCTTCAACTGGGTAAAATACCAGTGTGTGTGTGTGTGTGTGTGTGTGTGTGTGTGTGTGTGTGTTTGTGTTGTGTTGTATGTGTGTGTTGTGTGTCTTTCGTCCAAAGCCAAATATTGCTCCTTCTGAAGATGAGTGTACCTTTGGGACATAGGCTGCTAACATTCATTAAGCATCAACTTTGTACAAGACCTGAGGGAAATGGTTGCTCACCAGTCATAGGAGGTCAGGCAGCATTGTTTTCTTGAAGAAAATGTGAATTGGTGACTCACCTGGTGTCATACACCTACTAGGTGGTGGGGTGGACATTCGAACCCCAGTCTGACTTCCATGTACATTTTTCCTCTTCTGCAGAATGCTGACTTGTTTACTGTAGGTCTCGCTGGAGTTCAGTCCGGGTCACTGCCGTGTACAGAAGATGTTTACATCCATCATGTCTTCTAAGTGTTGAATTCTGTTTCCTGAAAGCACACGAGGAAAAGCCAGGGATCTGTGGATGTGGCAAATAATGTGTTGTGTGAACAGATGGTGCCAGTCAACGGGCAGGAAAAAGACTTACTAAATGCTGAGTGACAGTGTTGGTCTTCCTGACCCTGGTATGAAAACATTTCAAGATGTTGGTCAGTGAGGAAGATCACTCTTAGCCTGAATTCCCACATAGGCTGATGGGATTACTTTCTAGGATTTGTTGGATTGCTGGATTTGTTGAAGGGAGAATTGGAAGAAGCTGCCAGAAATTTGCAGTACTTCTGAGGGAAACTCTCTCCCTTTGGCCCACCTTCTCCAAATCTAGTCTGGTTTTAGATCAGCTAGAATCCACTGGGAAAACTCAACCTGGATTCTAGAAGATCAGGCCCCTCCCTCATTTAAAGACCATTATAGAATGTCTTCAGTTTTTTCTGGGTTGAGTTTCCCTCAAACCACACCAACTCCCAGCTCACTTCCCTGGAGTTGTTGAGTGCTTCCCCGGGAGCTTACAGGTTGTGGCTACTCAGACCAGAGGGGACTCTCATATTTTCTTACTGACCCTTTAAAATACCTTCGTCCAGTGGTCCTCAACACTTTGGAGGGGATTCAAGTCACCTGGAGAGCTGGTAAGAAACACAGAGGCCCGAGCTGGTTGAAGTAGAACAGGGCTGGGCTTTTATATTTTTACCAAGTTCCCCAGATGGTTCTGATACCTACCGAAGTGTGAGAACCACTGCCATGTGCTCTCTTGCCATTTTATTTGTTTCTTGGCTTGAGTGTTCTCTTTCATTCTTTCCTGCTGTCCAGAGGAAATCCATTTCTCATGCCCAGACCTTGTCCCCTCTCTCATCCTTTCTGCAGAGCGCACTGCTTACCGTCCAGCTGTCCAGCGCCCAGCCAGCTCAGGCCCTGTGCTAGGCATGTGTTATAGAGTCCCCTACCCCCACGGATCTCCCAGCCAGTCCAGGAGACACGTACAGTCATGGGCCAGGAGGTGAGGCTGGGGGCTGAGCACATCCACAGAGGAAAGCTCCTGCCGTGCCGGGGAGCTGGAGTTAGGCGAAGCTGTCCTGGTAGAAGAATGAGCAGGAATCAGTTGGGAAAAGGAGGGAGTGAGACAGCGCTCGCTTTCTAAGAAGGTAGTAGGAGATGTATGAGTCAAAGTAGGGGATGGCAGCCCAGATTACTCAGAGAATGGGAGGTATGTGGAAAAGTATACATGAAATGTAAGTTCTGCCTTTATGACTCACACTTTCCTTTACTGGAGGCATTGATTACATCTGTTGTTAAAAAAAAAAAAAGGTGTGTATGTTGAAAAGCTTGAAGACAGAGGGGTTGAATGTAAGAACTTGATGTCCTCACCAAATGAAGTGCTTCCACCTAAAGGAACAAAGAAAAAAAAAACCCATTGTTTATTGCTTTGTCTCCCTTGCTTGTCTTCAAGCACCGTGAGACTAGGGAACTTCTATCTCTGTGCTCTAGAATGATCATGGAGCCTGGCATAGAGAATGCAAGTCAGTGAACGTGGGGTGAATGGATGAGTTTCAGACCCAGCTACTTTGACAAATCACTTTACCTCACCGGGCCTCTGTTTCCTCAGCTTGACATAGAGGCAGATTGGTACAGATAATCTCTAAGATTTTATCTTACCTTATGACTGACCACATATATCTCAATTGCTTGCTCTTGAGGCCCTGAAGTTCACACACGTCTGTTCGGCTTTACCCACTCGTGGCCAGGCCAGGTCTGTGTCAGGCCCCGGAGAGCTAGTTAAAACCCACCAGTCAGCCAGTGCTGAATGAGCATGTATCAGGGAAGGCATTGTGCTAGGCATGAGTGGGTGTGAAGTGTGGGATTTCCCTTACCTTAGGAGAGAGTTTGTCATCTAGCTAGAGAGATAAGGTAAACATGGAAAAATAAATTGCCTGATGCTGAGAGAGAGGGGATGCAAATGTACAGGGTACCAGAGGAGCTACTCTGAGAAGCAGCTCTGTGCCCAATGTGGTTTGTTTTTTTAAAAATATTTAAGGTTTTTAAAATTTTTAAAGTAATCTCTACACCCAACATGGGGCTCGAACTCACAACCCTGAGATCAGGAGTCGCATGCTCCACCGACTGAGGCAGCCAGGCGCCCCTGTGGCCAATGTGTTTTGACCTCCAGGCACCATTCTCTGTCACCAATGGGCCCATATTGCAAGTTATTTTCTCTTTTGAATACTCATTCTGAGAAATTTTGTTCCTTCCCATGTCATGTCAGCCAAGGACTTCCAATGGGAAATTCAGACTAACGTCAGGAGATCCTGTGCTCTTAACACTGAGCTGACTGAAGTCTAGCCAAAAGCAAAGAAACAGTGGCAATTATGATAGAGTTATCCTCTCTTGAGCATGTGCCTTGTGCCAGGCATTATTTCATTGAATTCTCTTAAGTGTTTGAGGAGGGGACTGTTGTAATCCCTATTTCCAGATGAGAAGATTAAACCCTAGCTTAGGGCTCAAGGTAGTAATTGTTGGAACCAGGACACAGAACCAGACCCAGACCACAGGCTCATGTTCTGACCTGCCGCAAGCCTGTGCATATGGCTCCATCCAGGGTAAATAGGTGATTTAGGGCAGTTGTCAGCAAACTACGGTCCTGTGGGCCAAATTCAGCTTCCACTTATTTCTGGATGGCCTGGGAGCTAAGAGTGGTTTTTATATTTTTAAATGGTTGAAAAAAAAATTCAAGACAAGAATAATACTTTATGACAGGTGAAAAATTATATGAAATACAAATTTAATGCCTATAAATAAAGTTTTATTGGAACACAGCCACGGTCGTTAGGTAATGCATTGCCTGTGGCTGATTGCTACAACACTTGTATAACCTGCAGAGCCTAAAATATATGCTCAGAAATATTTTGCTGACCTCTGATTTAGGGCATTCATTAGGCTTTATGAGATGTTGAAAATTATCTGTCACTTCCCATCTCTGTCTTCGTAATTCATGGACAGGCTCGGCTGGGCCAGCGCTCCCATAATCCAGGATTTTATGACTCCGAGTTCTCTTTTCATTGCTTGGATGTCAGATTAAAGTATCTACTTTGTGGCATCGTGGGCTTGATACTACCTATCCCAGGTGATTTGCCAAGGTGCTATTTTATCAAAGATCAGTTTCTAAGAGAGGATGATGGTATGGCTTTGCCTTGCAACTTTTTTTTGGTGGGGGAGGTGGTGGTGGTTCTATTAGCTTATTGTTAAAAGCTGATTGGAGAAAAAAAGTTGAAGTTTCCTGTGTCGTCTGGATGTTGTAGTGATGTACTTTTTGATTAGAAGGGAATATTGTGGGCCAAAAAATCTTTACAAGGACTGATCTGTTACTACCACCTGTGAGTTTTGAGGCCACCCTGAGACTGTTCTGGCACATGGAGAGGAGTGGGGCCTGAGTCCTGTGCTCTCTGCTGAACTGGGCACACTCCACCCACAGTGTGGGGAGTGGGGTTGACCGTGGGTTTGCAGAGAGTGTCTCTCTCTGTGGCCTCAGTACAGCTCTGTCCGGGGTGGACAGCAGGAGCCAAGAAGGCAGCCAGTCTGAGAATTTTAGCTCAAATTCCTCTCATCACACAGCAGAATCCAAGATGCCGGCTTGCCCTTCTCTGCTGTTCTTGCTTCTGTGTTAGCAGAAATACCTTCTGGTTCTGCTTTTTCTTTTTTTTTTTTTTTTAAAGATTTTATTTATTTATTCATGAGAGACAGAGAGAAGGAGGGAGAAGCAGGCTCCCAAGGAGCAGGGAGCCCGATGTGGGACTCAATCCCAGGACTCCGGGATCGTGACCTGAGCCGAAGGCAGACGCTTAACCATCTGAGCCACCCAGGCGCCCTGGTTCTGCTTTTTCTTTGCAAGACAGCATACCCCTCCCTATGCCTCACCTCTCAGATCCTCTGGCCCCAGTTCCGGTGAGTGATAATAATTGTACCGATCGCTCACATTGTGCACTCATTGTAGGTGATCACATACTTCAGACTTGTCATGGCAATGCTGTAAACAGTAAGTACTGTTTATACCATTTGCTTTATTATTTATAAAAATAATCAAACATACACAGATGAACTCCCATATACCCATTGCTTGGGTTCAGTACTTGTCAGTATTTTACCCCACCCTTGCTTCAGGGTGGGTATAGTTGTTATTGTTGCTGAAAGGGAATGAGGAGCTCACTCAGGTTCACGTAGTTGGGAGGGTTGGACTCCAGAGCGTGTTCTCTTAATTCCTGTGCTGCCCCACCTCTAAAGGACTGACTTTTGCTGCTGTGTATAGAGGACCTACTATGTGCCCCTCAATCCCCACATCAGACCTACGGGGGAGATGACAACTGAATGGGTGAAAAGAACTCAAGGAGTGTGGCCTTCAGACTCCTTGCTAAGACGTGGTGGTGCCAGGATTCACATCCAAACCTGACCCTAAGTCCTGTTGATTTTTGATCCCTCCCGGTTCTCTGTCCTCAATGCCACAGTGCAGTGGTAATCAGCGGGGGGGGGTGGTTTGGCTCGTGGGAACCTCTGTTTGCAAAGCCTCGGAAGAACACAGGGTTACTTCAGGATGGTTCTAACAGGGCGTGAAAGGCATACGGGTCTGTGGAAATCACCACTGGCCCTTTGGCCTCTGAGATAGGATCCACCCTTGGCTTTTTGGCATGAGTGCATAGATAGTGAGAGACCCCTCAGCTTTTTGTGGTCAGCTGAAGGCAGAGCTTGTGATCTTTGGTCCTCTTCTGGGAGGAAGGGGGAGGGATGTGGGAGACTGGGGAGTCAGGAAGGCATAGGTTATAGATACACCCAACTGGGTGGGGTGAGGAAGGGGGGGGGGTTCCAGGGAGAACTGGCCTGGGCATAGCAAGCACTTGGTAAGTGGTGGCTCTTAGCTATTGTTGTCCATACTCTAAGGTAGATGGTGAGATTTTTGGAGTGGTTTTATTATTCAGATTTAAAAGTAGGAAATTAATTTCTTCAACCGAAGGATCACCCTGTTTTTTTGCTTCTTTTTGGGTGTGGTGGTGGCATTGGGGGGTAGGTTGAGCAGGGGTGAGCAGAGAATTTAGGGCAGGCAAACTGGTGCATTTTATATTCACATTGTGCACATCATTCCCATCTGGGACTGGCCAGAGATCTGGTCCGAAGAGAGAAACTTACAAAGTAAACAGTTCTTTAAGAATTGCAACCCAGGAACTTTGCAAGATACACTTCGATCAACAGTCAGAAACTCAAAGGTTTTCAGGGGTAGTTGGAAATGTAAGTAAATGGAATGGGCCAAATAATGAAAAATCAGACTGCCTCTTGTTCTTTCATATGCTTACGTTTGATAGAAAAAATGAACAGTGTGGGTACCATGTTGCTTGGCAACTGGCATTTGTCCTCAGCATTGAGGTGACAATAGTTGGGAGTGGCGGTGAACTCCCAGGACTTACCCCATCAAAACGAGCTGCAGATCCAATTAATTGCTTGAATGTGACCAGTTTAGAAAGCCAGATCTTTTTTTGTAGGAGCTAAAAATTAGGATTTAAAAAATCTAAGCTAAGACTCCTAATTTTCATGTTTTATACCATATATATATATATAATTTTTATTTGTCAGTTATGTATCAGTAAAGTTGGAAAACACAATGGGGAAAAATAGGAAGTGTTCTAATGGAGGTGAATTAGAAAAAAACCATTATGGATTGAATAAAACATGTCAGTGGGCTAGATTTGGGTAATGGAACTCCAATTTAGGACCTTCAGATTTATCATACAATGTAGAGAAAAGGTTCAGACAGGGGTCTGGAGCTTGCTAACTCTCACTCTCTCTTTTAAAATATTTTATTTATTTATTTGACGGGGGGGGGCACAAGCAGGGGGAGCGGCAGAAGGAGAGGGAGAAGCAGGCTCCCCCCTGAGCAGAGACCCTGATGTGGGGATCGATCCCAGGACTCTGGGATCATGACCTGAGCCGAAGGCAGACACTCAGCTGACTGAGCCACCCAGGCACCCCAGATCACTAGTTTTTAAACTGTTCCTTGAGGTGCATCAGGAGATTCCATAAGTGTTTCATTAAAAACACCCTCCCCACTTTCCAATTTGGCTGTGCTTGAAATTATAATCAAATTGTAATGAACACAGTTGCCCAGATATGTGTTACACCAAACTTTAATACATTGGAGAACACCAGTTAAATGTCCTAAGTGGTTATGTGTCGAAATAAGAATGAGGTAACTTGAACTTTAAAATAAATATATAACAAAAAACTGCTTTTATCCAAGCTCACGTATACACACATGTACACGTATATATATATAGAGAGAGATGTATGAAATGTGGAGCTCTGTACGTGTAGTTCTTCAGAAGATTCTTTTTTGAAAAAAAAAAAAAAATCCTGCTGCTAAAAATACCCATGGAAACTTCTGGCCTGGGATTTCCTCAGCTCTGCATCTCAGAGTTCACATAGCCTCACCAAAATAGCCCCTCTGGTTACTTTTTTCTCTGTACATTTGGAAGAGTTCATCATGCCTCCAACCATCCCAAGAGGGAAGAGGTGAGCCAGCTGGCTTTTGCAGGCTGGTTGGTGCTCATCCCTTCCATCAAAACCTTACCTGGCTTTTTTGGGACGCAGAATTCTGGTTGATGCTGACCCTTCTCCACAATCCCCCCCCCCCCGCTTTTTAAAAATTTTATTTATTTATTTGTCAGAGAGAAAGAGAGACACAGAGAGAGAGACAGAGAGAGAGACAGAGAGAGAGACAGCATGAGCAGGGGGAGGGGCAGAGGGAAAAGCAGGTTCCCCGCTGAGCAAGGAGCCTGATGTGGGACTTGATCCCAGGACCCTGGGATCATGACCTGAGCTGAAGGCAGACTTTTAACTGACTGAGCCACCCAGGCGTCCCTCCACAATCCCTTTTGATGACAGCATCCAGTTCACAGAGTCACATAGAGGCAGGGTGAGCCTGGCTTGATCTGATGTCTTGTGCTTTGGTAGCACGTTGCCATACTTCTTTTGGCCTGTCTGCCCCTGGCCTTTTGGGCTCGAGGGTAGAAATGGATGCCAGGTATTCAGGCCACCTCACAACGCCACACTTGTCTTCTGGGGAGTTTCCCATAAAGATGTTTATTGCCTGTCTTCTGCGTTCAGAGGGAGAGCCTACCCCCATCTACCATTTTCATGATCAATGATTTACCTTTTAGGAACCGGTTTTTTAGGGAACTGTTGGGTAATTTTCACACAGGGGGTAAATGAGAGTTCAGAAGAAAGTACCAAATCTCATAAAATGCTATTTGATTTAAAAAATTGCTTGAAGCAGTTCACATTTTGGTTTATTACGTCAGTGGGTAAAAATAACTATTGTCATATGGTGTGTGGGCTTGGTTTTAGAAGGATAAAGAGTCTATTGTTACCCATTGTGTTCTTCAGTCACTTATTATCCATCCCTAAAAACCAAACATGGATAATGGAAAACCCGAAGACTTGTCGCTTGCTAAAATCCAGGAGGCTCTGCGAGTTTACTCTCAAACTCTGCTCTTTCTGAGAGCAGTGCAGAAGCCTTCTTAATTGAGTCCATTTAAATGGGTCGACAGAACCTGTCCCTGAGGCCCATGGCAGGTAGGGGTTCGTGGCTGGCAGGCCTGGAGGCGCGTGGGTTCCGTGGTCTCAGCTGAGACTTGCCCAGGGACGAGCCAGCTGAGTGCGCCCGGGAGTGGTGAAGGTGCAGAGCTTCTGAGTCAGGGAGACTGGTGCTGGAATCTTAGGCCTCCTAGGAGTGAGATACTGGGTCAGGAGCCTCACTTTTCCAAGGCTTAGTTTCTTCATCTGGACAGTGGGGATAAACACAGTTCCTGCCTCCTGGGCTTGCTGTAAGGCTTGAATGCGATGTGGGAGGGAACCCCGATTGCACCGTAACTGGCCGGTAGTTAAGAGCTCAGTCAATATTGTAGTAAGTAGAGTCAGCCAACATTCAGTCTCTGCACGGGGTCCCTCTTTAGGTGGTGATTGTACCACTCTTCCCTTACACATCACCCTCGAACCCCGTGAGCCCCTTGCTCCATGTCCCCCACGTTCACCATGTCCTCGGGTGCCCCTGCCCATGTAGCGGGGTGGCTCCTGGCTACCTCTCCACATTATACCCTCCTGTTCTTTCCTGCTTCTTGTGCCTGTGAACACCTGGAGAGCCGGAACCGCCTTAAGTGCCCTGCGTATCTTGGGCACCTGGCCCAGCACCTGGCCCGGTGCAGGGAAAGGGCTGAGTGGCAGGGACTGGAAGGGGCTGAGAGGAGTCTGGAAGCTCCTGGGGGCGGGAGCCATCCCCGAAGGTCATCACGGGAGCTGAGGTGGCAGCCTCAGAAGTTCTGTGAGGCAGGAGATGGCCGTTAGGCTGGGAATTATAGAAACCTGGTTTTGTTTGAGCCTCAGGGAGATCTCAGACGTGGGATCTGGGTTGCATATGTCCTTCCGCTGTTTAAAATGGGTGAAACAGATGGCTTGGAGAGACCCTCATGTCCCAGAGCTCCCGACTGTCAGGGGCAGTTGAACCTAAACCTCTTGGTCACCATGCTGGGCCATGGCTACCACATTCACAGGGTCTCAGCAGTGATGGGGCCAACATGAGCTCTCTGTGCCCCTGCAGACCCCTGCCCGCTCATTGCCACCCTGCCCTGCCACTGGGAAGAGGCTGACCTCCAGGTCTACACCAGTGGTTGCTCTTGACCCCCAGGAAGCCCCAGATGGAGATGGAGGAGAGGCAACCCCTCAGCCCATTTCCTCACCAGTCCCACTGCTACTGCCTCAGGATTCTTGCCTCCCTATTGGCTCCTTTACCCCCACCCCTGCTCTTGTAAACAGTCCCTTTTAAACCGTCCTCAGTTCCTGTGGTTGCGTGTGCCATCTGTCCCTGCCGGGGTCCTGGTGAATATTAGCATGTTTTAGAAAGAGGAATCTAGCAGTTCTGTTTATTTTTCACTGTGCATTGAAGGGAGAGGCGAGAGGAGGGGCAACCAAGTGCGTGGATGAGGGACTAGGGCCTGGCTCTCACCTTTGGTGTTCATCACAAAGGGCCTCCATTTAGGTTTTGGCCTTTTATTATGGCTGGAGTCACAGTGATACTCTGACAAGATTAAATCAAAAGTACACTGCAACAGATCTTACCCTGTTCTGGCACTTTTAAATTTTTTTTGTGAGTGTGTACTGAGCACTTCAAAAAATAAATGTGGCCTGAGTTTTGCTCAGCTCTAGGAGGAGGCTTTTTCTGTGATTTAGGGCTTGGGGTTAGGAGGATTTGGTTTATGGTGGCCTCAGTGTGGAAGTGGGGAAGTCAAGGTGATTTGGTCAAGGAAGCATCTTTAGGCCATAACCCCTGAGTGTACCCATGGAGGGTGAAGGGAGGGAGGAGTCAGGTTGTTCTGAAGTTGATAGAGTGGGAGACAGGTTTAATGGGGCAGTTACAGAGGGACTTGGACAGAGAGGAAGAGAATATTGATGAGTGTGTTTTGGTGTGAATGTGGGAGGGATGTTTATGTGTGGAGGAGCTGGGGAGAATTTAGAAGTTTTAGGTAAATGCAGCTAGTGACCTCCCGTGATGGAGGTGTTGAGTCGGAAGAATCCAGTGTTCAGAGCGGACCACTGATGTGATGGCTGCAGCTTTGGCTGACCTGGGATGGCATCGAGGGTAATGTTCATAGTTTAGTTTTCTTGGGGGCCTAGAGGAGGATCCTTGTGCCTGGAGCCAGTTTCAGGACTGGTGGTAGTTCTCAAAGAGAAGTAGAAAGAGTTTTGGCTCATCAGTATAAACAAAGTGAAACAGGAACACATCGCTGCCGGAGGGGAGCCATGAATAAGCCTGGAAGGCTCACCAGCCAGGGTCTGCTCCTCAGAAAAGAGGAGGGAGACTCTGCAGTATAGGATGTTTAGTTAATGCTGCCATCTGGCTGACCAGTAGGTTTCTCCTGTGCCTGGGGAGTCTAGGTCACCAGAAATCTGTGGCAGAATCAAAGACAGTATCATATTCCGTTTTTGCACGTCAGTATGTCTTCCTCCTAAATCAGTGAGCTCAAAATCTCATCTCTCAGTGTTTGTTTCATTTGCCCAGTCACGGAAGCCTGCAGAGGCCTTGGGTCATCTGTATGGGTGACTTTGCAGAGGAGGAGCGGGAAGTGGGGGTGAGCTGTGAGTACTCCTTATGCGTCTGCATCCTGGGTGAAAGTGGTTGAGGTCGAGGTAGAAGTCAAGACCTGGGTTCTGGTTTTGGTGCTGTGTGTCCTTGGGTAAGCCACTTACTGTCTCTGGGCCTCAGTGCCCACCTCTGTAACTGAGTTGTTGCTCATTTATTTAGATGCTTTGCAGGTATGAATTTGAGATTGCCCGTTGGTCTTGTCAGTAGGAGCTGAGCCTTGGTGTTGTCATCTGTAAAATGGGGATAAAAGTACCTTGCAGAATTGCTCTGAAGATTTAAAGATGCTAAGAGATCGCTTACTTTCATCCTTACTCCAACAAGGCGGGTATGATGATCATCCCTGTTTACAGGTGTAGATGCCGAGGGACAGAGAGGTTAAGGTCCCTGCCTGAAGTCACAGAGCCAGTAAATGATGGAGCTGAATGATTTCCCCCAGGCAATCTGATTCCAGATCCCAAGCTCTTCAGGTGTGATTCCGTGACTCTGCTCAGACAAGGGATATAGAAAGCCCACCTCAGTGCCTGGCACACAGTAGGTGTTCAGGGAACCTGAGTTCCTTCCTTTCCGTCCTCAGAATGTGTTTGGAAGTGGAGGTCCCTAGAGCACTTGCATCAGGCTGTTTTGCCCAGCTTAGTTTTCTAATTTCTGGGTTCACCGTGCTTTTTTCTCTTTTCTGATTTTTCTAAATCTGCTTTTTCTTTTTTTAAAAGATTTTATTTATTTATTTGACACAGAGAGACACACAGCGAGAGAGGAACACAAGCAGGGGGAGTGGGAGAGGGAGAAGCAGGCCTCCTGCTGAGCAGGGAGCCTGACCCGGGGCTTGATCCTGGGATCGTGACCTGAGCCGGAGGCAGACGCTTAACCGACTGAGCCATCCAGGTGCCCCTAAATCTGCTTTTTCAAACCTCCCTATTTATTACCTTCCTCTTCTCCACCCCCCCGCCCCGCCTCTTCCTTCAGGAGACTTCCTTTCCCTTCTTCCTGCTAGTCGCTGAGCTTGATTATACAAAGTTACCTACCTCCTATCTTTAAAAAAAAAAAAAAAATTGAGGTGAAATTCATATAGAATTAACCATTTTGAAGAGCACAGTTGGGTGACATTTAGTACATTCACGGTGTTGTGTGACCACCACTTCTGTGTAGTTCCAAACATTTCCATTACCCAAAAGGAAATGCTGTAGCCATTAGCAATCACTCCCCATTCTCTCTCCCCTGGCCCCTGGCGACTTCCTGTTGCTCTGGATTTCCCTTTTCTGGATATTTCATATAAATGAAATCATACAACATATGGGCTTCTGTGTCTGGCTTCTTCCATGTAGCATAATGTTTTTGAGGTTCATCCACGTTGTAGCAGGTCCCAGAGTTTTGTTCCTTTTTATGGCTGAATAGTATTCCATTGCATGGATACAGAGCATGTTTTTTATCCATCTATTTGTTTATGGTTGTTTCCCCCCCCCCCCCCCCCCCCCGGCTCTTGTGCATAGCGCTGCTATAGCACTGATTGCTTTTTATGGAAGCGCCGCTCCCTAATTGGGTTCAGGGTCTGTGACTTCTGGTGTCCCCTGAGTCCCAGCCACAAGGCAGGCTCACTTATAACCCTCTTATTGATGGGTCTGCTGAAGCGGGAGGGAGAAGCCTGGAGCCTCAGATGAGAAGGGAACACACCTTGGAATCTGAGGTTCGGCTGCCACTCTGCATGCTAAATCTAGTTTAACTTCCGCCAAGGGGGAGCGAAGTAGAGAGTCGAAATTGCTGGTTTTATCTCCAGCCTCAAGCATCTGTTTTCATCTCTCCTTTCTGTGCCTGGGGCAAGTGACCCTAGCCAGGAAACTCAGCTGTGTGACCTCGGGCTGTGTACTCTAAGCCCCAGGGTCCCCATCTGTAAAGTGGGGATTATAATTCCTATTTTATGGGGTTGTTGTGACGATTAAGTAAAATGGGAGGCTGGCTTCTATTTCCTGTCAGGATTTGGGGCGGCCAGGTTAGGGAGCAGTTGTGGAAGGGTGCTTGGATGCAGGCTGATTTCTGTGGATGCCTTGTGGACTGGCAACCACCAGGGCTATTCTGGATCCTCTCAGAAGGGGAAGGAGCTGAGGTTATTCTCGTCATTATGTTTAGCTGTCACTGCTGGGAAGATGTCCCCAGCTTCCTTTTTTTCTGCAGTCACCTTTGGTGCTTGGTGTATGAATCTGTGGAAGTGGGTTGCCTCCCATTTCACCTCCTACAAGTAGGCTTTGAGCTAATTTTAGAAAGATGAGTTTTCTGTTGATTGTATTCTTTAAAAAAGTATTTACAGATTTCCCCCATGCTGGGTGTCTTGTGGGGTATTGTTTGCAAGGGTCTTTTTTCTCCCCCCTGTGGTCAGTGAAAGACTTTGGGGGTCCGGCAGACCTGGGCTTGCACCCTGATTTTACTTCTCCTTGATCAGCTCTGTGACCCTGGATCGCAGATCAGTGGACTTTCACGTTCTTCATCTGTAAAAATGAGGGCTAATGTGAAAATTAGTTACCTTGCTTTGTAGTTATTATGTCAACTAGTCTACTTTTGGTTTTAAATATTAGACAACCCAACTAAAAGTAGTTAAATAATGAGGGGTATTGCATCTCCTCAGGCAAGAAGTCTGGTGGTGAGACAAATGTAGGAATGGGTTGATTTAATAGCACAAGGATCCAGTGTTTCCCCCTTTTCTCCGCATCAACCATCCTCAGCAGGTAGGTGATTTCTCACCCCCTCGTCACACAGAGGCTGCAGCAGCCCCAGACATTATGGGCAGATCTGATGAAGTCCAGCAAACCAGGAAATTCCTTTTTCTTAGTGAGGAAACTTTCTCCCCTGAAGTCCCCTTGTGGACTTCTCTTTGGTCCCTTTGCCCCGATGTCTTAGTCTGGGGTTTTTATGGTCCCCCAGGTCCTGAGGAAAGGATTACAGTGTTGAGGCTTTATTTGGGGGAAGTCAGGGCCAGTGAGGTCAAGATGAGGGAAAAGAAGGGGGAGGAAGGCCAGGAGAGACTGGAGCTGCGTGGCGCCATGTGCGCTTGCTCGGGCTGTCATTTCCCGCTGAGCCCTGGAGAGACACAGCTGCTATGTTCACGTGGCACCTGTGGGAGGGCTGTCAGGAGAAACCGTAACCCCGATTTGTCAAGAACACTCTTACTTTGCTTGCTGGAGTTTTTGGAAGGTAGAGGGAAGAAAGGTGACACGGATAGCTTTTGAAATTGGTTTTTATACCTTCCTGAAGTCCTAGTATATTTCTCACCAGTGGCTTTACATGGGGAGGCAGGGTAGCTAGTGATTAAGGATGTGGACCCTGGAGTCAGGCTGCCTGGTGTTCAAGTCCAGACGCTGCAGCTCAACAGTCCCTACAAGGGACCTGTTCCTACATTCAGGGTTGTTTGGAGCATTAAGTGAGTTAATATTTGAAAGCACTTGGAACGGTGCCTGGCAGAGTCAGGCTCTGTGCATATTGATGGTGACCCTTGCCCTTTCACCTCTAGAACTCAGAGCTGTTTGGCATGCTGTCCCATGTAATAATGATCATCAGCCAATGTTTACTGGGTCTAGGGCTGTACAGGACCCAGTTCGAAATGCACAGGCACTAAAGAGTGCCTTGAAGGATGCCCTCCTCTGACTTCCCTCTGTGAATGGGACCTACCCCAGGGGAACCTTCCGTCTGTCCTCCTGTGGTTTGGTTCGCCTACCTCCCCCTCCTCCAGCTGTGAGCCCCGCCCGGCACAAAGACTGTCTGCCCCAGCTCTGGGGCTTTACGCTGCTGGGCACATACAGGCACTCGAGATTTGCTTGTTCAGAGTTGTCAGTGCTTTCTGCTCTACCTTCAGTTACTTATTTATAGACCCGTCTTAGTTCCCTTACTTTCCTAAAAACAGTTTGAGGACAGGTCCAGATCATCCATGTTTATAGGCGATATTTGGGTGCATGGTTGACCAAGTGGATTCCAGTTCAGGATATAACACATAGAGCTGTATATGAAGAGAGAATAACATTGCAAGGGGCTAGGATGGACCAGTCTAGAGTCATGAGGTTGGATAGTTTATGTTTTCCAACTGCTGGGCAGGAAAAAAAAAGCGGGGGCTTGCTGCCATGTGCTGACTTGGCCAGCAACCTGGCCCTCGTCTTTCTCTCTCCTGTGGTCCATCAGGGACTAGTGGATTGATGCCTGGCATGGATGGACGGCAGGGGCTGGATGCAGGAAGATGAGCTGAAAGAGCATGGGCTTGAGGGTAGATGGGGGGGGGGGGGGAATGGAAAGGGGGGGTGGGGGGGGGGGGGGGGGTAGGAAAGGAGAGTCAACAGGACGTGGGCCCTGAGACTTGTGGGGGGTGAAGAATGAGGAGGAATGCTCAGATTCCTTTGGGAACTGGTGTCTGGGCCCTTGGGAGACAGGCTGGGGAGCAGACCTTTCGGTCTGTCTAATCCTCGAGATGAACATGAATGTTGTCTTCGCCTTCTCCATTTGGTAAGCGCAAAGGATATTTCCTTTGGGTTGGGGTGGGTTGGGTACTCAGCCTCCTGGACCCGACCGGCCTTGGCCTTAGGCTTGCTGTAGGACCTTGGGCAAATCTTCTCCCTCCTCTGGGACTTAGGAATTGCTTCCTTTCTAAAACAAGAGGCTCATTCCTTTCTTCAGTGTCATTTATAGAGTGCCTCCTCTGTGCGCCATTCTAGGCGCGGGCACAGATGCGGTTTCTGTTCTCATGGAGCGTACATTTTAGTTGAAGGAGGCTCATGACGACTGAGGTGAATGCAGAGAAGAGAACCAGGGGTGCTAAGTTCCACGGGTTGATTGGAGAAGTACTCCCCGAAGAGGTGGCATTTTAGGCCACGACACTGGAAGGTCTGGGGCAGAGTGTTTGTGGAGAAAGGAATCAATATGTAAAGGCTGTAAGAGAGAACCAGCTTCAGGAACATTTCAAAGGGCATGCTGAGATCACCGGGGGACATTAGGCTGTGGTTAAGGGTTTTGGATTTTATTGTAAGTGTGATGGGAAGCTGGAGGACATTTTTTCCCACTAGAATCCCTTTTGATTATTTTCCTCTTCACGAGGGCCATACTTTGAAAGATCCCGTTAACCAAAAAAGGTGTGTTTACTAAACAGTAGGATGTACAATCTCAAATTATTTTATGTTTTTAAAGTATGGGGTAATAATTTATGGATCATGATGAATATCTTTGAGGTCCTTCCAGGGACCTAAAGATGGCAGATTGAGACACTCAACTAAATAAATTATCTTTAGGGTTGCTGTGTTTCAAACACTCGTGCTTCCCAAAGCTGCGTGCCATATAATTAAACAACAACAACAAAAAAGATTACTGCCACCTACCGATAGAAGGAGGAAGCTGGATTTTTGCACAACAAAAATCCCGAACCCAGGAGATTTCTTCTCTTGTGCACCTGGCTTTTCTTTATGTACTTGTGACCTGAAAATGGCTCTGGGGAAGGGGTGTCATGGTCCTGCCTTTTTTTTTTTTTTTCCTACCCTAGAGAATCTTGACTCTGTTTCTACGTCCTTCTGCCTCAATTCATGATGCGGTGGCAGCAGGGAGAGCTGCCCTAGAGAGCTACTTCAGTGCTGGGTGTATCTGTGGGGAAGAACACCGGGTAGCTCGGCCTCCATATGCCCGAGTTAATCCATTGTTTGTAAGCCACCTCTGGTTTCACTGAGTTCCCTTACTCAGTGTCCTCGTACCCTAGTCCCTGCCAGTGGGCCTTTTTTAATGTACTTGTTAGCACCCCATCCCCATTATTAAATTCTCAACTGCTTTATTCCTGATTTGCATTTTCCGTGGCCGAATGAAGGCGCTGACTTCCGTTTTCTTTTTCTGTTACAGATGGTGTGCGCAGGTGACTGTAAGTACCGCTCCCCTCTCTTCTCTTGTGTTGTTCGCTACCGCCCCCTGATGGACACAGCAGCACTTACAGCAACGTGAAAATCACAGAAAATGCTAATTTGTTCAAACTCTCTTAGTTTCCAGTTTTTCTTTAGAACTGGGGTGAGTGTGGCACCAGCAAGTGAAAGAAAGAATTCAATCAACTGAGCAACGTTGACAAATAAAAATTTTATATTTTCTGTGATTTTTTTTTTTTCCGCCCGCCAGCCTACATCCGTGGGGGTGATTTTTCAAGAAGAGTTCGTTTTCATAATGCAGTATGATTTATATTTATTTTATGTGCTGCCATCCCATAAGTATTTTTTTGGGTTGCTACATTGCTTCATGATTTTTAAAGTGGTGGATGGGGTTTGTGTAACCTTTGGAAAACCAGATGTAGCCTCCTGTATATTTTGCTTCCATATGGAGGGCTGAGTCCCATTTGCTAACTGGTGTTGGTCCATTGAAGTTCTCCCTGGTCTAGAGTAAAATGGGAAAAATAAGGCTATGATAGTAAGTTTTAAGTGAAGCTAAATATATTTAATTGAAAGCACTATTTATTCTAGGATGATGTCCTTACTAATTTTTTGGGTCATAATTTGTTTCTATAGGAAAAAAAGATAACAGTTTTTGGTAGTTTTTTTTTAATGTACCTTTGAGAATAAATAAAAATTGGTAGCTTTTATCTGTCCTCAAAATTTGGGAACTTTTTTTTTTCCTGATTGGTAAAATCCCAAAGTCTGTGAACCATGGAGATAAAATAATTAGAATGTTCTTCCACTGCCACACAAAGGGGGCAGATCTTGCTAAAACCTTCTAATAAAGCCAATCTCAGTTAATAACAGTGATTATGCAAAGTCTGTACAAACAATGGGAAGAACTCTACAGTTGCTTTCTCTTGCTTGTTAATCAGTTTGGTAAATAAGCTGGTAGGTACCTTGTACGGGCTTGAATCATTGGTGCCAAAGAAGAAAACCTGTATGCATAGAGGAGGTATTTTAAAGCAGGAGAAGGGGAGATGAGGGAACTATGATTCGTTTTAAAAATCGTAATAAAAACCTTTGTGTCGTGAGTATATAGTGGGAGGTGCCATTTTGTTAGTTTGCATGACCACTGTTTCTGGCTACTGAAATCGGTCACACTTATCACTGAAAAGTCTCCTGGTGCCTTACTAAGATGAATGTCAGTGGCTGTAGACGTGACTGTTACCAGATCACAGCTGAAGCCTCGGACACGGGGAAGAAAAATGAAGCACAAACTAAAAAGTCTGTGAACCATAGCAATAGAATAATGGGAATGTTCTCCTAGGACTTTGAGTAAAATCACATGCTAATGACCAGCAGGATGGGACTCTGAACTCTGATTTTATAAATGTCCAAATCCAGTGACGTTGGTTACCATATCGTGGTGCCTTAAAAATAGTCCTTTGTGTTTAAAATAGTGTATTAGAGCTGACAACATAAGAACCTGAGGATGAGAGGTTCTAAGGGACTCATTCCAGGTCACATAACTAAGGGGCAGAGGAGGTCCTCGCGTCCAGGTCTGAATTTAAAGACCAGCTCCTTTCACTTTATGCCATTCTGTCTCATGCCATCTTACTGCCCGAATATGGCAGAACTTCCTCCTAATATCAGGGTTTGGCAAAAAAGTTAGCTTCTGCATCATGTAAGACCTCTCCATGGGCAGTGTTTTCTAAGAATGACAAGAGAGATTTCTTTTGCATCTTAGGTCTTTTTTTTGATATCAGCGTCTATATAGATTTAATCCATATTCAAGTCACAGCCAACAGTGCTGATCTCGGTCATTTTTGTCTCTTTTAAAGCCTTCTGTCTCACTAACACACATGCATACATGTATGTATATGTATCTAAAATTAGTTTGTTGGAGGAAAGTCCAGGAGGCAGAGAAAGGGAAATGAAATTCTGTGATCGTACAATTCACTTTTGAAAAGTAGACATGCAGAGCAGTCCTGACTCTTACATTTCCTTTTTTAAAAAATATTTTATTTATTTATTAGAGAGAGAGAGAGAGAGAGAGAGAGAGAGAGAGCGCGCGCTTGGGGGGGGAGGGGCAGAGGGAGAGGGATAAGCAGATTCCCCACTGAGTGGGGAGCCCACCACCGGGCTGGATCCTAGGACTTTGGGATCATGACCTAAGCTAAGCCTAAGGCAGATGCTGAACTGACTGAGCCACCCAGGCGCCCCTTACATTTCTTTTTTAAATATAATTTTTGATGTCCTTTGGGAAACAGTATTTAAGTAGAACCCATGTTTGTGTTTGACATTGAAGCTGTTTCCATCAATACAACCAGTGTGACCACAACATGGGAAGACACGAACAGCACTGTTTCTGAGTATGCACGCACAGAAAGGAGCACGGTGGAGAGTGGGTGGACCACCACTGATGAAAATCCAGCAGGTACCACAGGCTTGAGTCCAACAACTTCATACACATCCTTTGTCACTTCAGAAATAGTCACTAGGACTTCGGGAGATCCCACAGCTGGAAATGACGCAACAGGTAAGATCAACCCCCAGAAATGACCATGAACCATTCCTTTTCATCCTGTACCCTAGAGCCTTGTCCATTCACATTGCCTGTTGGGGAGAGATTGGTTTTTGTTAGAGGAGAAAAGATTCTTTTTTTTTTTTTTTTTTTTAAAGATTTTATTCATTTATTTGACACAGAGAGAGAGACAGAGAGAGAGAGAGAGGGAACACAAGCAGGGGGAGTGGGAGAGGGAGAAGCAGGCTTCCCGCAGAGCAGGGAGACCGATGTGGGGCTGGATCCCAGGACCTGGGATCATGACCTGAGCCGACGGCAGCCACTAACCAACTGAGCCACCCAGGCGCCCCGAGGAGAAAAGATTCTATATTGTTTCAAGCCCAGGAGTTCAGGTGGCCAGATTATTTGGTATTAGGGTCCTAGGTGTTTGGGGAGGTTTTAAGTAATTCCAACTGTCCAGTTTTAAAAATCTTTTGTTATTATTGCGTAATATTTACTTTTCTGCTAAGGCTTGGGAGCAGAAACCTCATTAGACACATGTTGTAATGGTGTCAGTTATTAGTAGGTTTCTTTTAAGCTCTGCAGGAGAGTTGATGCTGTGTTTATATTCTCAGGAGTTTTTGCTGGACCTGAAAGTTTGGTATACTTTATAGAGGAGTGTGTGTTTCAAATGAAATAATAGCCCTGTGACATTTGATAAGGTTTAGATTTTTATTTAGCTTAGATGTCAGTACCCTGAGCCACGTGTTATAGCTGCAAATTTAGCTCTTCTCTCTTTTCTTAAGCTGAAAGAACCAAAAATATAAAAAAGAGATGAGAAGCTCTTTTAAAGCTGAGAAGAACCAAAAAATTTAAAAATGCTGTCCTCTGTTGGTTTTCTGATCTGGGGATGTAATCTCCTTGGCTGGTGAGGGCCATGGAACCTCTTGGAGCCCATGGCTTGAAGTGACCACCTGCCTAGCACAGTGCCTTCTATACGTGGAACAGGCAGACGAAACCAGTGGTTTTCAGCAGGTTTTTTTTTTAAGCCAGGAAACAATTTCTTTAAATAATAAAATCTTGCCCAGAAGCCCACTAAGTAAAAAGAACTGAAGCAAGAGGAGCTACAGGGGTGGGGTGTCACAGGTGCTCTAAAAAAAAAAAAAAAAAAAAAAAAAACTCTTGGAGCGCCTCAGAGCCGAGTTTTACAGGCAAAACCCCCTCTGATAGAGGTTTGCTATATTATGAAAGAGAGAAGATCAGGAGGAGAGGGCAGGGAGATGAGGAGAGCGAACAAGGAAGAAGAAGTTGGAATTTAGGAATGGTGATGGGGCCAAGGGAACACAGCACTGGTGACCATAGGAAAGAGGAGGTGGAAAGGTGGCAAGGACCAGTCAGCCCAGGAACTGAGTATCCTCACTCTACCTGCAAGTTCCCGGGGCCAGGCTTTGTTCATCAGCTACTACTTACTGAGCACGTACTCTTACGCTTAGTTGTTCTTAATACATTATCCTGCCCTCCCAGTAACCCCAAGGGCCACAATGACAAACTGTAATGCCGAGGAGTTGGGTTTTGTCTCAGGGCTCAGTTATTGAGCACAAAGCGGCGGGCACCCAGGCAGCCCGGCTCCAGAGCACCCCAGTGCGCTGAAGCTGGTACCATTTAGTTATCCAGAGCCCTTCCGCTGGCCTCCTTGATGGCTGTTACATTTCTTTTCAAAAGAAAAAGGACACAGGAGTGACCCCATTTAGCAATCTTTGCACCCAAAATGTTTGATGTGAAGGGTAGAATCACAGAGCGGATTGGTTTGCTGCAGAGCCCGCCATGCCTTCCGGTTCCACCCCTGCAGACCTCAGGCGGGGGTTTGCTCAATCCGCAGCACTGCCCGTGCTTCATGGGCTCAGCGCCAGAGCCCTGGGTTCTGATTTCCCTGATGTCCCCAGTGATTTTGTGTGTTCCTGAGCCAGTCACTCCGCCTCTCAGTGTTTCTATCTTGCCATCTCCCGAAGGAAGGGAGTAGATGTCATGTTGGCCAAAATGGCTGGTTTATGTCACAGCCAGCCAAATAAGGTGATGGAAAGAATGGTTGGGGGGATAGATCGGAAGTCTTCTGAAGCACCCCTTTGGGGTTGGAACACAGGGATGAGCTCCTTAGTGGAAATGTCTGGGTGCTCTGAGATGATATTATTTGTATTATCTTGAATCGAGGCCTTTAGAAGTAGCAAACAGTCACTTTGTTTGGTGCTTTGTTCCTCATGCCCCAAACAAATATGATTAAATGTTGCTGTTTGACAATTTTGAAGACAATTTCGAAGAGTGTCAAATCACGTTAAAGTGAACTGTTGAGGAGAATACGACAGATCCTAAAAATCTTTGGCTGTAGGTGTATTCTTTTCTCTGTAATGCTATATCTACTTTTTCCTGCTGTGAAATGACAGACTTGCACTGGACCCTGATACCAAGAAAGTATTTTTAGTGAGTCACCTTGAAACGTCAGTGACCCCAGTCATTCTTTTTCTTTTCTTCTTTAAGATTTTATTTATTTTTTTGACAGAGAAAGAGAGCAGAAGCAGGGGGAGCAGCAGAGGGAGAGGGAGAAGCAGGCTTCCCCCCGCCACCCCAGCAGGGAGCCCGATGTGGGGCTCGATCCCAGGACCCTGGGATCATGACCTGAGCCAAAAGCAGACGCTTAACCGGCTGAGTCACCCAGGTGCCCCGACCCCAGTCATTCTTAATGAAAGGTGACTGCAGATGTCTCGTTCCATCAATGCCCCATTGTGTGTTTTTAAAATAGAGCCGAGTCCAGTTTCTTGTCTTCTTGTTTCCTTCGTGGGAGTGACGCAAGCTACTCTTACCTGGAAGGAAGCGAATGGCACCGCCACCTGCCGGCTACTCCTTGAAGCCATCGGAGGTCCTGATGGGACGACTCAAGACTTGCTGGTCAATAAATCGGGCCTGATGCCAGGGGCTCAACACAATATCACCCTGCCTCTTTCAGAACCAAATGAACAGAGAGAGTCCTCGGTCACAGACAGTGGCTTAGGTGAGTTACGGACGTGTGCTTCTCATCTGCCTTGCTGGTTTTGACTTTCAGTAACTTAATAGTTTTAAGAAATGTTCTTACATTTCTATAGAGTTTTAGAATTTATTTTATTTATTTTTATTTTTTTATTTTTTAAAGATTTTATTTATTTATTTGACAGAGAGAGACACAGCGAGAGAGGGAACACAAGCAGGGGGAGTGGGAGAGGGAGAAGCAGACTTCCCACGGAGCAGGGAGCCCGATGCGGGGCTCGATCCCAGGATCCTGGGACCATGACCTGAGCCGAAGGCAGACGCCCAACAACTGAGCCACCCAGGCGCCTCTAGAGTTTTAGAATTTATAGAGGGTTTTCCTCCACATTTTAGTTTGACCCTATATTTGTATGAAGAAGTGGGGGAGGGGATGTTAGTATTTTACTGGTCAGATCGCTGGGGCTCAGAATGGTAATGGGGGTTGAAACTTTTTTTTGAGTCTGGCATCCTGGAAAGGAGCTGGCCCTTTAGCTCTTCAGACTTTCCGTTGAACGGATAACATGTGTTAACTAGGGTAGGGCCTTTGGAGAAACTTGCCACTTCCATTGAGTAAAGGGATGCGTAGCAAGCAAGTCTAGCAGACAGCTTCCGCATTGCCAACGGAGTGGCCATTTGCAGATTTTAAGCGTTTTCAGAGGTAACCCTGTGGATTGAGCAGAACAAGTACTTAATCCCCATTTTATACATAAGGAAATATAGGACTACAAAGTGGGTGTTTAGGATTCTTGACTGCAAGTGACAGAAACCAGGCTTTAAGTAGCTTGGGCTAGAAGAGCAAACTTATTGGCCTGTGTCTGTTTTCCCATTGCGGGCAGCAAGGCCTTTGAAAGAAAGAGACAAGGGGGGATGCCCGTCTCCTCTTCCTGCTCCCTCCTGTGCCAGCCTTGTTGTCAAGAGTGGCTCAGGGAGAAATGATTACCCGCCTGCAGGGGCCCCGTTTCACCCCCTATCAGAAGGGGTCTGGCCTAGGGGAGAAATGTCTAGAGTCGGCTCTGCTGAGCCGGGTTTGAGTCCTGTGGCTGTCCCTGGATGACCACGTTGGGAGCTGGGTGGGAGAAGATTTCCTGAAAGAAGGGGAGGAGCTACAAACAGCTGAGTTGGAAAGAGAGGGTACCTGGATAAAAGTAGGAAGTAAAATATCTGCCAAAAATTGGGGCCTTTGTGGGCAGATGCATCTCTCTCAGGGGAAGGAAGGGAAGGATTTGTGGAGTACGCGCTGTGGGCTCTGCCTGATGTGTCCTCTTGTGGGGGAGATGCTGCAGGCGGACAGGGCTGGGCTTCTGTTGCAGTGAGTGTATTTGACTTTTGTGTTTGAAACAGATGCCAACAACACAGAGAGCTCCTCCCAGCAGCCCCGGACCCCCGCTGCCTGGGTGTATAAATACCCCCTCGTTCCTACAGACCTGTCTTCTCACCAGCCTCTGACCCAAGACACGGAAGTCCTGCTATTCGGGTTGAAGTCCAACACGCAGTACAAGGCCACCGTTTATTCTCAAGCGGCAGATGGCACAGAAGGACAGCCCCGAAACGTAACTTTCAGGACAGGTATGTTGAATTTTGTGGAATGTCTTCAGCCAGTCTTCTAGCACAGAGTTTTGTCCTCTGTGATTCTGGTTCTCCGTTCTTTCTTGCCTCACAAGCAGTTTTGTTGTCGGAGGGAATTTTCTGGAAGGGGTTTTGGACAGAGCAGATCCAGTGAGTTTTCTTCTTCACTCTGCAGCCAAGATGCTTCGTTCTTTCAGCTCAGTAAAGCGTGTTGAGCAGCTACTACGTGCAGATGCCAGGGGCTCCCTTCTGTCTTTTGTGTCTTTGCACGTGAACCAGTGAGACAAACTGGTGTCGTGGTTTTCGCTCATTAGTAGATATTCATGTTGTCATTGTTGGTTAATTATTTTCCCCTTCCAATAAGAAAATAAGTTTTTTATTTTTCTGGCCCAGCCTTGGAATGCATACTGATCTTTCTGTTGAAGTGTGTTGACATGCACGTTGCTGCTTCCTACCTAGAATTTAGTGGTACTTCCACTCTGTATATTGACCGGTATTTGGAGGTGTTTTGGATTGGTGCTGATGGGGGAGCAAAGAAATGCATGGTTCCTCCCTGACAGGATTTGTGTATAGATGGGGAATTGAGAGAGATGCACACGCATTGAGAGGCCCGTGGTCAGGCCCCGTGGGCTCAGGAAAAAATGCTGCACCAGCGTCACCTTCAGGGACTTGGCTGAGGCAACATGAACTAACTCTGGTTACCTGATCCAAAAATATATCTGTTCTCAAAGGCTGCTAGAGACCCATAGAATGGAGGGGTAGGGGTAGGGGGTGGGGGACACAGGGCAAAAAAATAAGACTAGTGTCCAGGAAACTCTGGAAGGCTGGGTCACACTGGACCATCAGCAGTAAAGTCCCACGATGGAGAGGGTGTCACATTGCTGCTTTCTGGGTGGCTGTGTTGGGGAAGGGAGTGCTGTCCCCCACCTTTTACATGGATGACAGGTACTTCCTCCCACCCAGGAGGATTGGGGTGCTGTTTGGAAGAGGGGGTTGGGTGCTGCAGAGGCAACACCTGGCCCCTGTCCACGGCAGCTGCCCACTGAGCGCTCTGGACATTGGAAGGCTGGAGCACGATTTTCACATCAAATCCCGAGGAAAGCCTTCTCCTACAGGCAGGATTGGAACTTGCTTTGAAGAGAGAATAGGATTTGGATAAACGGAGAGAGGGAGGAAGACCTGTCCCTTGAGGCAGCATCGTGGGTAGAGGTGCTGGTTGAGGACACCGAGGTATGAAGGTAGAGAGGCACTGGGAGTCGGTGACAGCTCGAGGACCCTGATAATTCCAGAGGGGTTGATTTCAGTCCTAGAAGATGTGATCATATGCTTGAGAGTTGTGTGGCTCCCTCAAGAGAGTGGGGTGGGGAACCTGCTGCAGAGTACTCAGAAGCAGCGACTGGCCCGGCCATGTTCCTTGCACAGGGCTGGACAGCCTGGCAGGATGCCTATGACAAATGGTGTCTGTAAAGAATTCTTACTTTTCCTCCTTTCTTCTTTCCCCTTCTGCTGGTGATGCTAGTGTGTAGATGGGGAGGGGAGGATGTAGCTGTAGGAAAGGTGGCTTGGCTTCCAGGGACCCTCAGGGACCCAACAGGTTGGCAGGTGGGAGGGCTTGGGGTGTCTGGAGGGTGGGTCAGGTTGGAGGAGGGGGAGGAATGGGCCCTCCAGGTGTGCCTTTGACAGCAGTGGGCCCTTGCCAAGCAGTGTACCCCAGAGCTGGATCCATCCAGTGACCCTTTGCCTGATTTGCTTAAAAGGGGTTTTGTGGATTAGTGTAGGTCTTGGGTTCCCTGCTTTTAAAGTAGTTTGAGCAGAATTAAGGTGATAGTGATTGTGTTTGAAGCTCTCAGTCATATGGATACACACAGCCTGGTTTATGTCTAACTGTCCTAGCACTTGATAAATAAGAATTATAGTAACCTTAACCCTCTCTGTGTGGCATGTGTATATGTATATGTAGACATATACCTACGTACGTATACGTACACACACATGTACATGCCTCGTACCAGGCATGAGGAAATCATCAGAGCATTGTCAAGACCCCTGAGACTAGTCATGGTAGAAAGTCACCTCTAAGGCTGAAGAGCAAGAGGGAAGAAGTGGTGCTTTAGGAGCCCTGTGAGGGCTGGGGCAGTGGGCGAGGCAGCCAAGCCAGAACAGCAAGCCAGAGCAGAAGCAGTGAGAGGAAGACTCGACGGCTTTCTTCTCCGCCTCCCGGTAGCCTCCTCACCGGGTTTGCAGGTGGAACCTGATCCCAGGCCTCCCAGGCTGTCTGGCAGGACCCTCTCTCCCCCCAAACCCCAGGGATGCAGTACATAGGAGTCAGCCTTCTGGAGCACGGAGCAAGCAGGAGAAAGATGGAGGATGGATTGGGAGTGTGGGGTGGGCCAGTGGCAAATAATTGGAACTCTGTGTTATCTTTTCTTGAGGTTAGGACTGTTACCCCACTTTTACAGCTGAGGAAACTGAGCTCAAGTGATTTTCCTAAGATCTACCCGGCCACTAACGCAGAACTAACCTTGGGACCTGGACCCGCGTCATGATGAAGTGTGTGATCTTTAATCGATCCTGTAGAGTTCATTCTGGATGGATAGATGCTTGAGAGGGTTTCTGGGTCAGCCCAGCACCTGGGCGGGCATGAGTAGAGTCCATGTTACTGTTTGAGGAGCCTGTTGTAGCTCTGACTCAGAAGAAGCACAAAGACTAACTATGCAATTGCAACTGGCTTGGTGGTTTTGCACTGATGCTGGTGATGATACCTGACGTTTGCTGGGACCCCCATACTTTCGTGTATGTTGTGGTTGCGGGTCAGTGGTGTGGGATAGGAAGGCACAGTCGCTGAGAGTACTTCTTACATTAGATGACATGCCGTGATGGTGGTTTCTCTCTCTCTCTGGCTTGGCCATTCTGGTTACTGTTAACTCCTCTTGTGTCTTCACAGCGTCCAGTCAAGTTTTTGACATTGAAGTTGTGAACATCAGTGCAACACACATGACCCTGACCTGGAAAATCAATGATGATGAGTCGTCCTCTCTCTATACCTACATGATCCAGGTTGCTGGGCCGACTGGTTCCCTCGTCCTCAATGTCACTGATACTTGGGTCAACATCTCTTCACTCAGCTCCAGTACCTTATACAACATCACAGTATGCCCTTTCCTTGGCAGCGGTTCTGAGGGCGTGTCGGGTTTTCTCCAAGTGTACACCCGTGAGTTCACTCATTGCTTTGCTAAACTTTCTCGCCTGCCTGCTATGTAGCAGGCCCAGGTATGAGACAGAGCTCTGTTCCTGCCTTCAAGGAAAGCACGGCTCAGTGTGTGAGCCCACAGGGACTCTTATTTCCTTCATGATGTGCGCTGTAGTAATGGTTATCATTGACTGACTCTCCCCATGCACATGCTGAGCACTGTGCAATGTGCTTTCCTTACGCTGTGTCAGGTGATGTTCACAGATCTTTGACAGGGTTGGTGTTAGCCTTATTTTATGGACGAGGAAGCCACAGCTGAGAGAGGTGCTGTAGGCAGGTGTCACGCCTGGTAAGTGGCAGAGGTGGGATTAGACCGTTGGGCTCTCTTGACTCCAGCCTCAGCTTGTAACGACCATTCTAGTGTGGTGGAAGCAAATTGGTGCATGGAGACAAAAAGAACCATGTCCCTTTGTCTTTTGGATACTGACATTATAATGAAGCAAGGCACACAGATATATCTCATCTTTTCTTGGCTTAACTGTGCCTTAAAGATAAGATGATAGGCAGCAAATAAAAAGTTTTCTGTTCCAAAGAAGGTCCAGTAATTGAAATAAAACAATAATGGTGTACCAGCAGTATACACTATAATAGTATCAGTATTATACCATGTGAGGAGCTTTAGGATCCCTGTTTTCTAGATAAGAAAGCTGCAGCCCAGCTCAGCTGGATGATTTGCCCAAGGCCACAGAGTTAGCTAGCAAGTGTGAGCAGAAACTTGTACCTGGCTCTGGACCCAGAGCTCGTTTCGCAGAATGCTTTACTTGGGTGTCTGTTGCTTCCTAGGAAGCACAGCTTAGGTGTTTGTTTGTTTGTTTGTTTTTAAGAGAGAGAGTAAGGTGGGGGGGAAAGCGGTAGGGAGGGGCAGAGGGAGAGGGAGAGAGAGAATATTAAGCAGGCTCCATGCCCAGTGGGGCTTGATCTCAGGACCCTGAGATCATGACCTGAGCCAAAAGCAAGAGTCGGAAGCTTAACTGACTGAGCCACCCACACTTCCCCACACCTTAGGCATTTTTACAAATGTCTTCTGGACTGGCTCTTTGGGGTAAATGGAATTTGCTTTCACCTCTCCATCTTTTACATTTTTTACTGTTTAATCCCTTTATTAGTTAGGATTAATTTTGGCTGTGAGTAACAAAAAACTTCCCAAGTTTGCATGGCTTAAACAAAATAGAAGTCTGTTTCTTTGTTGTCATAAAAGAAGCACAGTTCCAGGCAGGATGGAATGGTAGAGTGTTAGCCAGGGCTCCATCCCAGGAAACAGAGCTTTTTTAAGCCGAAAGGAATTTAATCCTGGTAACTGAGGGTTTATCGAATTATTGGGAGTGCTGGTGTATTATTTTGCTAGGGCTGCCATAACAAAATAGCATGGACTGGGGAGCTTCAACAACAGAAATTTATTTTTCACAGTTCTGGAGGTAAGAAGTCTGAGATCAAGGGGATGCATGGGGGGTTTTCTCTGAGGCTGCCCCCCTTGGCTTGTAGATGGCTGCCTTCTCCCTGTGTCTTCACATGGTTGTCCTTTGGTCTGCATATGTCTGTGTTCTAATCTCCTCCTCTTCTTCTTCTTCTTTTTTTTAAAGATTTTATTTATTTATTTGACAGAGAGAGACACAGCGAGAGAGGGAACACAAGCAGTGGGAGTGGGAGAGGGAGAAGCAGGCCTCCCGCTGAGCAGGGAGCCCGAAGCGGGGCTCAGTCCCAGGACCCTGGGACCATGACCTGAGCCAAAGGCAGACACTCAATGACTGAGCCACCCAGGCGCCCCCTAATCTCCTCTTCTTATAAGTACCCCAGTCGTACTGGATTAGGGACCCCTCTAATGACCTCATTTACTTTAATCACTTCTTTAAAGACCCTATCTCTAAATGTACCTCACATTCTGAGGTACTGAGGGTTAGGACTTCAACATAGGAATTTTGAGGGGACACAGTTCAAGTCATAACAGTGGGGGAGCAGGCTTTAGGCTGGGACCCAGGAATGACTCCCACCCTAAGGGTGTAGCTTTTGTCACAGCAGCTCCAGGAATGTCTGTTCTAAGCTGTAGTCTGGGATCAGCAGCCACAATGTTGGTTCTAGAGCTAAGCAGCCTGAGCTCTAGCCATTGCATCTGTATTCCAGCTACAAGGAGGAGGAGGGGCAGAAGATACTGCTCCACGCTTTCATGATACTTCCTAGAAGTCAGACAGTACTTCTGCTCACACCCTGTTGGCCAGAACTTAGCCACGTGGCTCATTTAGCAGCAAGGGAGGCTGGGAAATGTAGTCTTTATTTCTGATGGCCATGTGCACAGCTAAAAATCTGGGGCTGTATGACTAAGGAAAAAGCAGGGTAGGGAATCGGTTTTAGCAGTCAACAGCAGTCGCTGCTGCATGTCCCTAAACAGAGGTTCATTTATTTCTGGTGAATGACTTTGTACAACCCCAAAGCGTGCAGTTTCTATGTTCTTGTCGCCAAGTGTTTTCTCAGTGGCCAGAAACAGCAGTTTCTGAGGGGCTTGTGTTGTAGATGATAATACAAAGAAGAGAAAAAGACGGGTCAGGTGTCCCAAGTGTGCATTTAATCTCAGTGTAAATATTTTTGTGAAGTTCAGTCACCCTTGTCTTCTGGAGAAATAGGTTCTTAATCTAGCTGTTTACTTTCTTCCCTCAGCCCCTGGTCCAGTTTCTGACTTTGGAGTGACGAATGTCAGCACAAGGGCAATTGGCTTAGCTTGGAGGAGCAATGACTCAGATTGCTTTAAGATATTTACCAGAAAGAATGGAATTGGAGAACCTCAGGAGAACACAACCAGCAACCAAAGTATTGTCATTGGTGGCTTATCCCCCGGAACCATGTATGCTTTTGAAATATTTCCGAGAGGACCAAATGGGACTACAGGGGATCCCCAGACAGTTTGCAATAGCACTGGTAAGCAAATAGGCTGTGTTTTCTGTTAAACTGTTTCTTAAAGGAAATCAGTGTAATTTATAACGTCAAGTTTTTCAAATATTGCTTTTCTTTTTATCTAAGAAAAATCTTAAAAAAATTTATAATAATAGTAATGCATATTCGTTATATAAAATACACAGACAAGCAAAAAGAAGAAAATCATATAGTAAACCTATCAACCAGAAATAATCACTGACAACTTTTGATGTGTTTTTGGTGTATGAAATAATCATGGATAACTTTTATGATTTTATAATTTTAAGATAATATAGGTGTGTGTGTACATATATTTGTATTTTTTTTCTTTTATGAACATTGAAGTCATCCTATTCACGTGGTTTTATAATCTGCTTTTTTCTACTTAGCGACTTCTTATGGATATTTTTCCCTTTCAGTATAAATAGTTCTACAGGATAATTTTAATACCTGCCTGGCATTCCATTGTCTAAATCAAGGGTCAACAGATAATAATGGCCTATGGGCCAAATCTGGCCCACTGCCTGTTTTTATAAATAAAGTTTTATTGGAACACAACTATGCTTATATATTTACATATTGTCTGTCACTTCTTTTTTTTTTTTAAGATTTTATTTATTTATTTGACAGAGAGAGTGAGAGAGAACAAGCGGGGGAACAGTAGAGGGAGAGGGAGAAGCAGACTCCCCACCAAGCAGGGAGCCTGATGCGGGGCTCGATCCTAGGACCCTGGGATCATGACCTGAGCTCCAAGGCAGACGCTTAACCATCTGAGCCACCCAGGCGCCCCTGTCACTTCTTTTGTACTAAAAATGAGTAGTTGAAACAGAAAATATATGCTCCATAAAGCTTAAAATATTTATTCTGTGGTCCTTAAAGAAAAACTTGGTTGACCCCTGGGATAGATTATTGTTATTCAAAGTGTGATCCAGGGACCCCTGTGAGTCCCCTAGGTTCTTTCAAGACAGGGTATTATTATTATCATAATGCTGCTGAAATGATATTTGGCTTTTTCACTTTTATTCTCTCATGATGAGTGAATAATGGAGTTTTCCAGATGCTATATGACAAGGGATGACATCATCACTTGGATGACTAATGGAATGTATACTTGTGTATTCTTCTGTTTTAAAAAATTCCTCATTTTTTATTTCTAATACAGTAAATATAAATATAGCCTATATAAATAAAAATTCTCTTTTAAGAAAGTAAAGGGGTTCTGAGATTCAAAAGTTTAAGAATTGCTGATCTGGATGTATTGTAACTTACTTAAATACCCCTCTTCTATTGGACAAATAGATTATTTACAGTGTTTCATAAACAACGTTGTTCTTTAAGGTTAAATGATATTGATGAAAATATCTCATGAAAACAACTTAATGTTCATTACTGTTGTTTTTAAAATTTGAAATAAATACTTTTGGGAAAGTTTGGAAAACATACACTATTCTTTGATCTTTGATTGCAGGAGAATTGAAATCTTTTATGCAGAGGGGAAGAATAAAGAAATAAGAATAATTCCCGTAGGCACACATGAAATCCGTTGGGCTTTTGAGATTTTCCTTGTGTTGGTTTCTTCAACTCTGTTGGTTGGGTTAAGACATTGCTAGTTACTTGGAAGATCTGCTTCCAAAATAAAAACTGCTACCATGCATTCCTCAGATGAAAGGTAGTAATTCCTTTTCAAGTCTGAATTTTAGATTAGACTGTTGAGATGGGGTCTTAATGTCAACATATATTTCTTTTCTTCTTTTGAGAATGTTGCTAATGATGAGGATCACCATGGTGTGGGACCCTTGGTTTTGTGTGACTTGCCAGTGACCAGAGCTTAATGTAATAATAGTTAAACATATTGGGGGTCTACAGAGTGCTGGGCTCTCATCCTTTATTTTTAAATTTTTATCACAACTTCATGAGGTGGGTACTGTTAAGCTCTCTATTTTCCAGAGTAGGGAATGGGTGCTTTGTGAGCTTAATAACTGGCCCAGAGTGACAAGGTAGTGCATTGGCCTCTGTCTGGCTTTGAAGAGTGGGGTCTTGACAAGAGTGTGGACTGACACTTTGACATGGTGCAGCTGCAAAGCAATTTAGGACTGTTTGTTGAGAAGGCATCTCTTGTACTGTAGCCTATAGTTGAGTCTCACTGAATGGAAATCAAGAAGAGTGGTAATAAGGCACTAGTCTCTTAGGGGATTACCATTCTATTATTGAACAACTTATATTATTATTAAAATCTGTATAACAGCATTAAAGGCAATTTTGAAGAAGGGAAACAAATATAGTATGACCCAGCCATTCCAATCATATATATATATGGGACTGGAACAGTTATCTGTACACCAGTGTTCATAGTAGCATGATTCACAATAGCTAAGAGGCGGAAACAACCAAGTGTCCATCAACAGAGCAGAGGATAGACAAAATATGGTATATCTACACAATAGAATATTATTCAGCCATAACAAGAATGAAATTCTGGCTCTTTTTTGTGGTGCCTCGGAGGCGGTAGGCTGCTTCAGGATGAAGCTGAACATCTCTTTCCCAGCTACTGGCTGCCAGAAACTCAGTGAAGTGGACGATGAACGCAAACTTCGTACCTTTTATGAGAAGCGTATGGCCACCGAAGTTGCTGCTGATGCTCTGGGTGAAGAATGGAAGGGTTATGTGGTCCGAATCCGTGGTGGCAATGACAAACAGGGCTTCCCCGTGAAGCAGAGTGTCTTGACCCATGGCCATGTCCGCCTGCTGCTGTGTAAGGGGCATTCCTGCTATAGACCAAGGCGGACTGGAGAGAGAAAGCGCAGAGCGGTTCGGGGTTGCATTGTGGATGCCAGTCTCAGCGTTCTCAACTTGGTCATTGTAATAAAAGGGGAGAAGGATATTCCTGGACTCACTGATACTATGTGCCTCGTCGCCTGGGGCCCAAAAGAGCCAGCAGAATCCGCAGACTTTTCGGTCTCTCTAAAGAAGATGATGTCCGCCAGTATGTTGTGAGAAAGCCCCTAAACAAGGTGAGAAACCTAGAACCAAAGCGCCTCAGATTCGGCGTCTTGTCACTCCACGTGTCCTCCAGCACAAACGGCGGCGTATTGCTTTGAAGAAACAGCGCACTAAGAAAAACAAGGAAGAGGCTGCAGAATATGCTAAACTTTTGGCCAAGAGAATGAAGGAGGCCAAAGAAAAACGCCAGGAGCAGATTGCCAAGAGACGGAGGCTGTCCTGTCTGAGAACTTCTACCTCTGAGTCCAGTCAAAAATGAGATTTTCTAAGCGGGACGAATAAATAAGATCAGACATTAAAAAAAAAAAAAGAATGAAATTCTGGTACCTGCTACAATGTGGACGAACCTCCAAAACATTAGGCTACATAAAAGAAGCCGGACACAGGAGGATAAATATTGGATGTTTCCATTTGCAAGAGGTTCTTGGAATAGGCAAGTTCACAGAGACAAAAGTAAAATAGGGGTTACCAGGAGGGAGGATTTGCTGTTTCATGAGAACAGAGTGTATGTTGGCGGTGATGGAATGTTTTGGGTATAGATGGTGGTGCTGGTTACACAACAGTGTGAATGTGTTTAATGCCACCGAGTTGTACATTTACAAATGGTTAAAATGATAAATATCATATGTATTTTACCACCATCAAGAGGAAGGGAATCAAGAATAACGCCTCTCTTCTGACGCAGCTGCATTCTTTTTACATCTGTGTCCACAGTCATAGGTTTTGTTTATATCATTGTAATTATTACACAAATCATTGTATTTTGTATTTGAACTTTTTTTTTTTTATGGTATTCATGTTTTTAGTGGCTGCAGAATGTTTCCTTAGGTAGCCAGATCACAGTTTACAAAGCCCTTCTCTTTTTGTGGAATATTTAGATTGTTTGTAGGTTCTTTTACCTTTATAGATAATGGCTTTCTTTTATGGTCTTTGTGGAATCCCTTTGACATCAGGAATTTGGTGGTAGGGAAAGAAGCCTCTCGAAGCTGCCTCCCTTTAAGAACACACTTTAAAAAAAAAATCAATTTTGGAAGAGAGTATATGCATGTGGTACAAAATAATGATAAAAAAAACCCCCACAAAATGTTTTACAGTGAAAATATTTCCCTCTTTTGTCCCCTTCAGTCACTCAATTCCTCTCATTAGAGATGACCTTGGTTCCCAGGTGAGAAGAGAAGTGTTTTGAAAGCAGGGGCGGGAAAGACGCCCTGCTTATGTTGTTATTTCTGGGCCATGATCTGTGCATTCGTATTACATCTGGTTTGGTGTGTAGAGGCGAGGTGGGCGGATCAGGGTACCCACAGTATTCCTGAGGGAGATTTCTCTTCTGAGCCCAGCTCTGAGGGTGGACCGTGTATGTGTGTTTTCCCTTCACCCTGGCCTCAAATTCTCCCAATCTAGTGAATGTCAACTCTCCATTTCAGCTATTCCCTTCAGTATGCCTGACTGTGTTGTAGGAAGATGTTTTCTTTTGAGGAAGTGATTAAAAAATAAAAACCTATTTATCGAGATATAGGATACATCCTGAAAAACACACACAGCCTATGTGTGTGGTTTGATGCATTTTCACAAATTGAACCCATCTGGTCATCAGCACTCAGATCAGGAATCTGAACATGATTTCCACTCCAGAAGACCCCCAAAGGGGGCGCTTTTAGGGCAAAAGCAAAAGACCAGAGAACTGATAGGATGAATTGGTACATTCATCTGTGTTATGGAAGAGCCAAAATCCCAGAAAGAAATGAGTGTGTGTGTTTCTCATTTGTTTTGGAGTTTACATTTTGTGAACTCATTTGAGACTTTGATGGCAAAAGAACAGTTGTCTTGACACTTCAGAATCAAGCTGGGCATTATGATGGTCCTTGACAGACTTCCTTTTCTCTTCCTTTCTTCCAACCAGAGCCCAGTGTAGTCTTTGACATCCGTGTGCTCCGAGTCACCACGACCGAAATGGAGTTGGAGTGGCAGAATACAGATAATGCTTCTGACTATACCTACTGCCTGGATGTACGGTCCAAGTATGGTTTTAACAAGACAAACAGTTCTCACAAAGCCATCACTCTTAAGGACTTGGTTCCAGGCACCTTATACAACATCACGATATTTCCAGAAGTGAACCTTGTCGTGGGCGAGTCCGACTTCACTGTACAGTACACATGTAAGTTTCTTAGGATGCCCTGCCAAGGGTTGTTCTCGCTCACCCTGTCCTGGAGGGTGGGAAGTAAGTATTGGTTAAACATTGGGGAAACCACTGTGTTTCTGGGCTCCTGGTAGAGTAGGAAGCTGCTTAAGTGGAAAACGTTGGAAATCAGCAAAGGTTCTGCTGTTCTCAGCATTGGTGCTGAGCTGTGTGAACCTGGAATTATCTTTAGAAGCAGAAAGTGATCCATCCGATAAGCATGGACGACGTAAGTGTTCCATTCATTCCTTGGGAATACAGACTAGAGGAGGGTCACCTTGTCATGTTGACATTAGATGATATTGCTCAAGCGAGGAGCTTTGCATGCAGCAGTAAGGGTGTCTTGCTAATGTTTGATCTAACTATATGGTAGACATGGTAGTTTGTGTTATCTTTTTAGTATATTTTTATCTTTCATTAATCAGATTTCCAAAACAGGAAATTATATCTGGAAAATGTATTTCAGATAAGCTTAAAAGTATTAAAAAAATTTTTTTTGAGACTTAATCTATATAATTATTTTCTGAAGGTCTTTTTGGGAAGCCTTCTATTGTTTGAGTCAGCAAATGTAACTTTTATTTATTCTGTCCCAAGGGGGCCAGGCTGTTTTTAGAGGCAGTAAATAAAATAGTCCTAGAATTGAAGGCTAATCCATGCTTTTTTTTTTTTTAAATGAAGTGCCCAGCAATGTATCCAATATTAAAATATGTACCAACACCACAGCAGCAACCTTAAGTTGGCAGAACTCTGATGAAGCTTCTGATACGTACATCTACCACCTTCTTATTGAGAAGGATGGAAATTCTAGCGGGGCAACACAACTTGTCACAGACATGGGTATCACCAATGCCACAGTCACCGAGTTGATACCTGGCTCGGCATACACAGTGAAGATCTTCACCCAAGTGGGGAACGCCACCTTGTCCCTGGCTCCTAGCTGGCAGTCATTCTGTACAGGTGAGTAGCCCCAGGTGCCACTTGGACTCTTTCCTGTGTGGCGCTGCCCTTGCAGGTAGGTCCTCCACAGACTTTATTAAGTTTCTTGTAGTATGCAGTACACTGATCTCTTCAAGACACCCTGTTAGCTTATTAGTGCTGTCTTGTCGTTCTTACCATTTATTCACTCAACAAGTATTTATTGAACAGTTGCTATATGCTGGGCACTGTTAAGTGACACCCATAAGTCCCAGCCTTCCTGGAATTTTTATTCTGGTGGGGAAGACAGATAATAAACAAGATAAGTAAGTAAGTTATTAGATGACGATTACTGCTAGGGAGAGGGAAAAGAACAAGGAAGGGGGCGCCCGTGAAAAGGTAACCATTCAGCGAAGACCTGAAGGAAGTGAAGGAGCCAGCCATATGGCTATCAGGGCATAGAGCATTATAGGTAGAGAAACAGCCAGTGCAAAGGCCCTGTGGCTGGAGTATGCCTGCTTTGTTGAAGGAAGAGCAGGAGGCCAGGATGGCAGGAGTGGACCAATGGGAGCAAGGGGGCGACGGGTGGGTAGATGGTGAGACCCAAGAAGTAATGGGCCAGGAAATGGATGCCATCCAGGCTTGTAGTTCATAGTTTGACTTCCCCACTGAAGAAGATTGAAAGGATATTGTTAAAATGGATGCTCAGCCTTTTCACCTGTCTTGATCCTTATCTCTCAGTGTAACTAGTGCTATAAAGAGAGGGGCAGTAACTGAGGGAGCTTTCAGAGAGGAACCCAGGGGCGGCCTTGTGTTTAACTGAGGGAACTTTCAGAGAGGAAACCAGGGACTGTTTTACAGATGCTTCTGAGTGCTTCGGCTCACCGATCTGGTTGCGGCACCTTTGTCACGTTGGCACCTGTGCACCACTTTATTCTCTACCATCTTTCTACCTATAAGTTCTCTTCCTTTGACCAAGCTACTCAAGTGTGTTCAGGTGGATTTGGAAGTGGAGGGTCCCCATTGGCTCAGCCTCCCTGGTAGTGTAGGAGCTGGGACCTTGATGACCTATGACCTTTCACGTGGAGCAGCTAGAGAAATCCTGGCAGCTCTGAGTCATCTCTGCTAACGCAGGCTCCATCCACCTGGTCTGGACACTGATCTTTGGGGTTTGGGTGGCTTCCGTTGCTGATATTTATCTTGTCTATAATCATTGCAGCCTATAACAAGAGAAAAATATGGATGAGCATTTATGACTGGGGGCGGCCGGAAGAGGAGCTGTGGGGGTAGGTGTGCATTGGGCAGATACTTTTCCAGGCATCAGGTGGAGAATGTGGTAGGTGCACCAAGTGATTTGTTAGTGCTTTTCCTGCTGTAAAATACTGCAGCACTGAAGTGGTGATAATACTCTCCCCCAGCACATTAGTCCGCAACCCCAGGATCATGACCTGAGCCAACATCAAGAGTCGGAAGCTTAACCGACTGACAGCCAGGCACCCCTAACGCCCCATTTTAAAGATGAAGAAACTGACCCCAATTTACCACTGATTATTCAGCATGTTTTGTGTCCATAAAATACCCTGGACTTGGACTTAGGAAACCTGGGGTCCAGTTTTGCCGTTGTTGCTTACCAGCCATGTCATCTTTAGCGACTTAACGCAACCTCTCGAAGCCTCCGCTGATTCGTCGGCGAAGTGGGACAGCATCAATCCTACCTCTTCCAGGCGGCAGGCAGCTGGGGGTGGGGGTGGGGCGGCCCTGGAGTAGGGGCTGTGGCGGTGCGCGGGGACCCGGTGCGGTGGCTGCGGTGGCTGCAGGGCTGACGAGAAACTACTAACGTTCCTGTGGAAGTAAAGTAGAATTTCATAAGAACATAATGGATGGAGAAGAGAAAACCTATGGTGGCTGTGAAGGCCCTGATGCCATGTATGTCAAATTGATATCTTCGGATGGTCATGAATTTATTGTAAAAAGAGAACATGCACTAACATGTGGAACAATAAAAGCCATGTTGAGTGGCCCAGGTCAGTTTGCTGAGAACGAAACTAATGCAGTCAATTTTAGAGAGATTCCTTCACATGTGCTATCAAAAGTATGCACGTATTTTACCTACAAGGTTCGCTACACTAACAGCTCCACAGAGATTCCTGAATTCCCAATTGCACCTGAAATTGCACTGGAACTGCTGATGGCTGCGAACTTCCTAGATTGTTAAATAAAATAAATTACAATAAACTGTTAACTTTTTTCAGTATTTAAAAAAAAAAAAATCCTACCTCTTCCAGAAGGATTGTCAGGAGGGCCCCAAGATGAGATGACCGCGGGTGAAGTTGTTGCTGCCTCCGTACCGTTATGCCACAGTGAGCTCTCATGGAGCCCTGTTCTCTTCCAGCGTGGTGACTGATGACCACTGTTTCATATAATCCCCGTACAGTCCTGCAGCTGAGGCTTAGTTGGGGGACTGAGCCAAGGTCACACAGTTTAGTAATGCCTGATTCCAGGTCAGCCTCTGCGTCTTCTGCCATACCTCATGGCTCTCTCCTCATTACAGATGAGCCACGATTCTGCTGCTCCCTCAGGGCCAGTGTTTGCAAAGGCACGAGTCCCAGACTCTCATGATGAGCTGTGCTTGCTTTGCAGATCCTGCACCAGTAGCCTCCTTCCACTGCGAAGTTGTCCCCAAAGAGCCAACCTTGATTCTCAAGTGGGCCTGCCCTCCTGGCACCAACATGGGCTTCCAGCTGGAGATCAGCAGAGGAGCTTGGAAAAATGTGACAGACCTGGAGAGCTGCTCCTCAGAGAACGGCACTGAGTACAAGACGGAAGTCACATATTTGAATTTTTCTACCTCCTACAACATCAGCATCACTGCCTCTTCCTGCAACAAGATGGCGTCTCCCGCCCAAAACACCTGCCTCACTGGCATCACAGGTAGGCTTTGTGGTGGCGACGGTGGGGGGGGGCGGCAGGTGGCACTGGGGTCACCTCTGGAGAATGCCGACCCAGTGGATCTGCAAGTGTGGCCTAGAAATCTGTATTTCTTTTTAAATTTCTGCTAAAATACTTGTTTTTGTTGGCCCAGACTGTTAATTCTATAGAAATCTAGTCTTAAAAAGCATAGAGTAAGAGGGACTCATTTTTAATATTCCAAAAGTTTCCTTTGTTTTACAGAATAATTCATTGCCACGTTTTCTTTTAAGTGGTAAGTTCCCTTATTGCGTTAAAAAAGAAAGCATTTTCATAGAAATATTCAGATACAGAAGTAGAAGAAAGGATAAAGAAACCCCCATATCCATCATCACAAATTGTCAGAATTTGACCAATCTTCTTTCATTTAGATCCCCTCCTCCCTGATTGGATTACTTTGAGACCAGTCCTGGTCATTCTGTACTTTTATTTATGAATATTTCAAGAAGTATTCCTCCTGGATAGAGGCTCCTTTCCCCTTTCTTTCAGACAGAACCACATTGCTATTACCATCACACTTAAAAAGTGAACAGTACTTTTATTCACCATGATCACCTATCCAGTCAAGACTCATATTTCCCGAGTCCATATTGACAAGCTTCCCAGCTATTTTGGGGAACGGGAATCACTTCCTGTTCAGGGGATCCCACTGGTGAAACTTTTCATGCTCATTGTCCTTATTTCTTGTACTTGGAAAAATGTTGCTTCTTACAGCTTTGCTTCATTTTTATCTGTCTTTTCCTCGCCATGCCTTTGCCTACGTTACATCTTAGATCAACGTGGTGGGGTGGTTTTGCTTTGTGCTTTTTGACCCCTGGGTATGTTTCCTTTAGGGTATCGGAATGTTTCTGGAAATTTTCCAGAGACTCTGTGGTTGTAATAGTAAGAGAAGAAGGTCTCTTACTACAGGGACACTGACTTGAAAAGTGGTTGAGGGGTTCTGTGGACAGAGCCTTGGATTTAGACAGGCAGACCTGGGTTTGATTCTAAGTTCTGCCTTTTACCAGCTGTGTGATCTCAGAAAAGCTACCTAATCTCTATGAGTCTTGTTTTTCTTAGTTATAAAAAGGGGAAAGAATACTAGCTTTCAGGACTGTTATACAAATTAGATGAGGTAATGTGTATGGAAGACCACTTGAGAGCGGCCACGTATGGCTGCTCGGGTTGTGCATCACACAGTTCCAGGGGACACCATTCATAGGGATTGCAGTGTGCATGGGGCTCCTTGGAGTTGTGTAGTACACAACTGTATCAGATGGCCTGGGTCACACTCCTTTGGGTTTCTGCAGCACTCTAGAACATAATAGAAATAATGAACCTTTTTTGTAGTTCTGTTTTATAACGTCATCTCTTCAGCCACTGAGGAACGTAAGCCATGTCTGAATTGGTATCTCTGGGGCTACATGCAGTGTCTAGGGAAGAAAAGGAACTTGTCAGAAATAGTTGTTTCTGAAGCTGAACAGTATGGTTGGTTTGGATAATGACCACTTCTTTAGTCCAGGAATTCTCTTACTTTTTAATCTGTAGCTCTCCCTTTCCTCAGAGGAATTTTTCTTTAAGATTTATTTATTTGTTTGAGAGAGAGAGCGGGGGGCGGGGTAGGCCCGGAAAGAGGGGTAGAGGGAGAGAATCTTCAGGCAGACTCCGGGCTGAGCATGGAACCTGATGCGGGGCTCGATCTCACGACCCATGAGATCATGACCTGAACCGAAACCAAGAGTTGATCGCTCAACCATCTGAGCTACGCAGGTTTCCCCCTTTCCGCAGATGAATTTTTACATACAAATTTAACACATCTTTTATTTAGCATAAAAGTGGAGCTGTATTTTCTCTGAGAGGTATGGGATGGGTAAATCTTGGAGAAATGGAGCGATGGTTTTTTTAGCCATCATTTGTTAGTTGCTCACTCTATGCCCCGGGGTAAGGGACACTGGTGAGTAAGGGAGACAGGGTCCCTGGAGCATAGGATTCAGATAAGCAGAGAGGGAAAGGATTTCCAGCCGTGCAGGTGGATGAGCTAGCATGCTCCTGACGATCTAGTCCCCTCTGTGCAGCTAGAAGGCAAAGAACTGAGGGGAATCCTGGGAGCCTGGGTTAGGAAGCCAGGCTAGGTTGTTGACAGTTAGACTTGGGGATAGTGCCCCCAAGTGGTCACTGCTGTCAGTTACTTGAGAGGTTGCCCAAAGCTGTGCTGTCCAGTAGAAAATAATTTCCTAGGAGCTGCATTTAAAAAAAAGTAAAAAAAGGGGACCTGGGTGGCTCAGTGGGTTAAGTGTCTGCCTTTGGCTCAGGTCGTGATCCCAGGATCCTGGGATGGAGCTTGGCGTCAGGCTCCCTTGCTCAGCGGGGAGTCAGCCTCTCCCTCTGCCTTTGCTCCTCCCCTGCCCACTCGTGCATGCTCACTCTCTCTGCTCTCTCTCTTTCTCAAATAAATAAATAAAATCTTTACAAAAATTAAAAAATAAAAAAAGTAAAAAGGAAGAGCCCACATTGATTTAAATCACATTTTATTTAACTCAGTATAGTAAAAGTATCATTTCAACATGTACTCTACATGAAGTCAATTACTGATGAGTTATTTTACATTCTTTTCTCATGCTGAGTCTTTGACATCCAGTCTGTGTCTAGCTCACCTGGATTTGGGCTGGTCATGTTTTATGAGCTCAACAGCTCCGTGTGGCTGGTGGCTGCCGTGCTGGGCGGTGCAAATGTGAGAGCCACGCTATGTGTTTTTGTTCAGTTTTCTCAGTCTCCCTGAATCTCGACCACAGTAATGAAAACACTCTAACTGTGTGTGGGAGGCAAATTTAGGGAGAGAGAGAGAGAGAGAGAGAGAGAGAGAGAGAGTGTGTTTGTGAAGGATCATCTTTAATTCAGCATTTTCTTCCTTTTGTATTAATTCGGAGGCTGACCTCAGAAGCTCAGTTCAGAAAGCGGAGGCACATCAACATGAAGGTTGTGCATGGAATGTTCCTGCGTGGGCTTTTCTGGTTTCTGGGAAGAGGGTCAGCCGGGTTTTTCTAGGTGGCATTTTTAACCAACTCCAGCAAAATAAATGAGGACTTTAGTTTGAGGAATGTGGACCAGGAACACAGCCAGGCCTCAGGAGAAAGTGCATCCTCTCTATGTCAGTTTTGCTTTTCTCCAGGGCTCTCTGTTCCATCACTGTCCGCAGCCAACCATGCTGTCTGGCGCCGCATCCACGTGGTGGGCAAGTGGCTGCGGATGGCTCCCCCCTTAGACTTCCAGCCGCACAGGCTCTCTCTCGCTCTCTGTGTATTATCCCAGTTCTCTAGGTCAGAAGGGGCTGGGGGAAGATAGGAAAGGCAGGTTGTGTTCAAACAACAAGGCTGCTGGGAGCCTGCCAGGGCGTGTGGCTGGGCACGCCAAAGGTGCCATTATGAGCTGGGGGATCTGCTGTCTCTGCCTCCCACTTCCTTCCCCGTCTCTTGCTCTGGATGTGCTCTGCATGAGCCCCCCACACCACTCCCAGAGCAAGGGCAGAGCTTGAGGGCACAGCAGCAAACTTCTCCTTGATAATTTTGTTCCCTCTTTGGTTTTAAATGGTGGGTAATCATGTTTCGTTTTGTTCTGTTTCAGACCCCCCTTCACCAGATGGATCCCCGAATATCACGTCCATCCGTCACAATTCAGTAAAGGTTGAGTTCAGTGGGTTTGAAGCCAGCCACGGACCCATCAAAGCCTATGCGCTCATTCTCACCACTGGGAATGGTAAGGAGGGGTCAGTTATGGGTTAAACAGCCCATAAGCCATGCCGTGACCGGGGGCCATTCCTGTGCCCACTGAGGCACATTGGAGATACAAATACATGTCTGTTTTTACACTGTCACCCACGCTTTGGCACTCAGAAGGGGGTGGGTGAGCTAGTTGCCCAATGATCTAGGTCAGGGTTGACAGACTTTCTGTAAAGGGCTGGAGAGCAAATAGTTTAAGCTTTGCGGGCTATGCAGTCTCTCTCACAGCTACCCGACTCTGGCTCTGTGGGTTGAGAGCAGCCGCAGAGGATTTGTGAAGAATGAGTGCTGCTATTCCAATAAAATATTATTTATCAGAATGGGCAACCGACTGGATTTGGCCTGTAGGTTCATACCTTGCTGACCTCTGACCTAGGTTTTTCTTCTCTTTTACAGCACAGAGTCTTTTAGGTGACAAAATGTTAGTCTTAACCAACTCTCTCTCTCTCTCTCTCTCTCTCTCTCTCTCTCTCTCTCTCTCTCTCGTGTGCGCGTACACACACACACACACACACGCGCGCACACACATCGTACTCAAAGGGTGGCTTTCTCTTGAAGGAAAACAGAAAATGATTTCTGCGTTTGTGGTGGGAACGTGCAAAAATCTTCCTGACAGCTGAGAGAGGAGGTGGCTCACACGCCCCTTTGTTAGCTGCACGTGGGTGCTTTGCAACAAGGCTGGGTTTTCAGGGCCAAGTGTTGTTGTTTTCGTTGATTCTTGAAATGTGAACAATGCAGTGCTGCCTCTGCCCATTCTCTCAGCCCATGGTACTGTCCTCACCTCCTCGAGGACTGAGAGGTCAAGCATCCCGTAAGGGGTGTGGGGATCCTGGAAGACAAGGAATTTGCTGGTGTCATAAACCCATGGCAGAGTTTCAACAACTGATGCTGAGATCTCTCAGTCTCTCTGTCTTTTCATTTTGGGTCTGTTTCAAGTCATTTTGTGGCGAAGGTTTTCAGCAAAAATCCAAGCTTAGATGTCGTTGAATGAAGGAGGCAATATTTCGGAGGGACCAGAGTGACCAATACCAGCCTGTGGTGGATGAGACCGCACGTGCCAAGTCGATGGTCCGGGTTGGAAATCAACCCCACTGTGTATGCAGTGTGGCCTTGGGCCCAGGTCCTTTTAGTTTTCTGTGCCTTCATTTTCCCACCTGTAAGATGGGGGTAGTAAACCCACGTGAGAAGACTATTGTCAGTGACATTGTTTAGTACACAGAGATTAAGTAAGTAAGGCACGTAGAACTTGATATAAGTAAAGCCTGACACAAGAGCGCACATGTGAGAGATGGCAGCTCTCACCGTTACCGCCCAGTGTCAATGCCATTATTCAGACGCGTTCCGGGAAACTTATCTCTGTCGGCAGTCACTTGCTTATGACTTTCTCCCCGTGTGCCTTTCTTAGCTGCTCACCCGTCTGCAGATGTTTTGACATATACGTATGAGGATTTCAAAAAGGGGGCCTCAGACACTTACGTGACATACCTCATAACAACAGAAGAAAAGAGACGTTCTCAGGGCTTGGCTGAAGTCTTGAAATACGAAGTCGATGTTGGGAACGAGTCAACCACGCACGGTTATTACAATGGGAAGCTGGAACCCCTGGGCTCCTATCGGTAATGGCCTAGTGGTTCTTGCCCTTTGGGGCTGAGCCTCGTGAGTGCAAAGCTTTCCATGCCTGGGGTGGTGGCCATGTCTCAGCTACCTCTTGCCTTCTTGTCATCCCATAGGGCTTGTGTGGCCGGCTTCACCAACATCACCTTTAACCTTCACAGTAACGGACTCATAGATGGGGCCAAGAGCTACGTGTCCTTCGGTCCCTATTCAGATGCAGTTTTCTTGCCCCAGGATCCAGGTAGAGAAAGAACAACAGTGCTGTTAACATTTCAGCGGGGGTTTTGCTTCCGGTGTCTGCGTGCCTCCCTTGGCTCCCTGGGAGGGCTGGCTGCTCCTCCCAGAAGTTGAGATGTCATGTGGCCATCAAGACCCACCTCCGCTTCCTGGAAGGAGGCCCCGCCCCCGCCCCGCCCCCTGCATGCCGGTTGCCCTTCCACTCTGCAGACACACTGAGTCCTTTTTTCTCGGTGTGGTCATTTGTGTGCCCACGTGCCAGGCACACCATTTGACTTTCAGAGCATAAAACCTTCCAACTTGAGGGTCGGAAGGAGCCGCAGAAGTCATCTTGTCCAGCTCCTCTCTGAGAAACGAGGCTGTGAAGGCCCGGAGAAGGGCAGTGACTTGCGTAGAGGCAGGCCTCAGACTCCTTGTCAAGCATGCCCGTCCTCTGTCCCACAGAATGAAGTGATTCGGGAGCCTCAGGGACCCAAGGGGGTGGTATATACCTTCAGGCCGGAGACAAAGTGATGAACTGGTTTGTTAGTTTGTCTGGTTTTTATACTTGATAGTTGTTGGCTTTGGGAAAGAAGCCCCAGGAGCAAAGTTCAGGGAGTCCCCACCCCCTTGCCCAGTAAACAAACGGGTTTTCCGTCACTTGAGCACAGTGCTGTAGGTCCTTCTGCTTGTACGGGGCATTAGTCCACAGACTCAGAGGTAGCAGGAACTGTGGGGAACATTTTGTCTAGTGGTTTTTAAACAGGGGTCGCTCCAGTCCTGACACCCTCCCTGCCCCCACCCTACCTCCACAAGAGCGTTTCTGCCTGGTTTTCTATGTTATATATTGGGCTGCTGCATGCGATTTTGTTTGAAGAAGGACATCAGCAGTAAGAACAACTCGCAAATCACAGACAGTGCAGTTCTCTACATTTGCAGCTGAGGAACCCGAGGGGAGGGGAGCCGAGACTTTCTCAAGACCAGCCCGTTAGAGGTGGGCCGGGGCTGGGAACCTGGCTCCCAAATGCCTAGACTAATTTTATGTCCAAAGGTATTTAACACACACACACACACACACACACACACACACACACACACACACACATTCTGATTTGAGGACTCCGGGCCTGTTGTTTGTGAACATCTTTTTTCTTTTTAAAAACTCAAAATTAGTTCGTGAGCACCTTCTGAAGTGCCTCCCATTTGGACTTTTCTCAGGTGTCATCTGTGGAGCAGTGTTTGGGTGCATCTTTGGTGCCCTGGTAATTGTGGCTGTGGGAGGCTTCATCTTCTGGAGAAAGAAAAGGTGACTGTTACTTCTGTTGGTGATAGTACCCTACTTTTTTTTTTTTTTTTTTAAAGAATTTCTTTGTTTATTTGTGAGCGAGAGAGAGAGAGAGAGAGAACACAAGCAGTGGAAGTGGGAGAGGGAGAAGCAGGCTTCCCGCCGAGCAGGGAGCCCGATGCAGGGCTCGATCCCAGGATCTTGACCTGAGCAGAAGGCAGACGCTTAACGACTGAGCCACCCAGGCCTCCCCCGCCCCATACTCTACCTTTGAAGGGAGCTTTCTACTATGGAAAATTTCAGACATTCACACAGTTGGAAGGACTGGTGTCTTGGGCCCCCATGTCCCCGTCCACCCACACTCTCTATTGACTGGCCAGTCCTGCTTTGCAGCCCCTGCCAGCATCAGGTCCCGGCAGACACTGCGGCGTAGGCTGCTCCCTTGAAACCGTGCCTTCTGGTTCACGGGCCAGTTGTGTGGTGGTAAGAGATTTCATTTTAGAATTGGTAAGTTTGAACACATGCGCTTCCTGACTAGCAGATAGGCAGCTTCGATGCCTACAATAATCTGTGATGTGACACCGAGGAGCGTTTGATAAATATGGTGCGTAAATAGTAAAAATAGCATCTCTGTTTTGAGTGCCTACTGTGTGCCTGGATTTGTGTTTTCCATCAATTCTCATATTCATGGGGCTCTAGAAGGCAGGTCTTCTTTTTTTTTTTTTTAATGTTATGTTAATCACCATACATTACATCACTAGTTTTTGATGTAGTGTTCCATGATTCATTGTTTGCGTATAACACCCAGTGCTCCACGCAGAACGTGCCCTCTTAATACCCATCACCAGGCTAACCCATCCCCCACCCCCCTCCCCTCTAGAACCCTCAGTTTGTTTCTCAGAGTCCATCGTCTAGGAGGCAGGTCTTGAAAGCCTCATTGTGAGGACACACAAGCCAAGTGTAGGAAGTGTGGAAATGAACTTGAACCCGGTGTTTGCATCTCATTGCTCGCTCTCCTATCTGACCATGTGTGGGGCGGGTGAAGCCTGTGTATCCGCAGGGATTCTTTTGCACTCATCAGGTGCTGCCAGCCAGGGAATTTCATTCTGGCTCCGAGTTCCTGAAAACAGCCGCGCCAGGTTCTTCTGCCGCCATCTTGCCCTGTTGGGTTGACAGGCAGATTTTAAATTTTTTGGTGTGTGTGAGGAAAGGGTCAAAACAGCTTTATTGTTTCTTGTTGAAATAAAAGTTATACATTCTTGTGGCAAAAGACAAAACAAGAGAAGAAGAAGAGCAAAGAAACGAGGTAATTCATAATCACAGCACCTGCACAAAACTACGTTTAACATTGATATAATTGTGAAACTCACACATGAATACACACACACACACACACACACACGGAATCACATGTATCATTTTCTAGTCTGCTTTATTATTTAAGACGTGGACAGCTTCAAATCTTTGTTTTAAGTGGATACAGAGTATTCAACTCTAAAATAATTCAGTTTTCCTGATGTTTTTGGTTTTGTTTTGTTTTTTTTGCCACAGTTACTTAACCTGTCCCTAAATACTTGGACACATTCATGATTATTTCCTTAGGCTAAATTCCAAAGTGGGCAGTTGCTGGCTCAGTGGGTATGATGCCTGCTTTCAATTTTTTTTTTTTTAAGATTTTATTTATTTATTTGAGAAAGAGAGAGAGCACAAGCAGGAGGGAGGGGGATAGGGAGAGGGAGAAGCAGGCTTCCCGCTGAGCAGGGAGCCCAATACGGGACACGATCCCAGGACCCTGGGATCATGACCTGAGCCTAAGGCAGATGTTTAACCCACTGAGCCACCCAGGTGCCCCTTAATTTTGATACATACTGACAAATTGCCCTCCAGAAGGCGGGTTTTTTTTTTTTTTTTTTTTTTTAAACACCAAGACGGGATTTAGCCAGCAATGCAGGAGAGTGCCAGGAGCCCCACCACCGTACCTATAGTGGAGATGTTTTCTGGTTTATTCCATTAACTTATCAGGAAGCCTTTCTCAAAGAACAGTATGAAAAAATGACTCTGGCTTTACAAAAGGGTCATGCTGCTGATATACATTTACCCAAAGATATTTCTGACAGTGGCCTGAGCAAGATTATTCCATACTTTCGGATGGTTTGAGAGTTACTTCACAGATTTGTAACCAGGGTTTGCTGCCTAGACCTCTAAGCTTAGTATTAGGGAACAGGATTTAGTGTCATATATATAAAAAAGGCATTTTGTAGATACATGAAAGGGGAAAAGCCCAGAATTACCCTTTTTTGGTCTTAATGGGTCTTTGTTTCTTTAAAACAGGAAAGATGCGAAGAATAATGAAGTATCCTTTTCTCAAATTAAGTAAGTCTCTGGAGTTACGAGCTTTATTTTAAGACATTTAATCCTCCAATCTGTTCAGTGACTAGGGAAGTTTTGGTGGAACTTGCTGTCATTTTTTCTGACTGACACATTTGGCCATGATCATCCAGAAGTTCTTGCTAGCTTTGTTTTTCTGGAAGGAATCTATGTTTATTAGTCTCCTGAAGCTAGTAGCTTCCTTGCCATGTTCTACTAAGGCAAGTAAAACCTTACTTCCATATTCTACCAATAAATATGTATTTTGTGATTTAAAAGAAAAAAGAAATGGGTTACCAATATCTAGGAGAAGACCTCGTTGGAAGTCACAAAGCCAATGAGTTACATGAGAGGATCTAGAAGTGAGATTTCCTGATTTACATTTCAGTGTTTTGTAAATAACGTTATAGTGACCCTCCCTCCCCATTTATTACTATGGTTTTTGTTCTTTTGGGAAGATGTTTACTATCATTTCTAGAGTCAAGATTGAGTCGGTGTTTCTAATGGCTTTTTTTTTTCCTTTCCCTTTCTATGATGAAGACCTAAAAAGTGAGTAGCTGCTTTAATTTTTTAATACCTTGTATTTTTCTGTTTTGAGCGTGAACATTATGGAATGTAAAAAAGTCCTAAGTTGTTCTGTTTTCTTAGATCCAAGTTAATCAAAGTGGAGAATTTCGAGGCCTACTTTAAGAAACAACAAGCGGACTCCAACTGTGGGTTTGCAGAAGAATATGAAGTACGTGATTGTAAATAATGTATTTTTAATTGCTTTACCTGTCTCCTGAAAGTTGGGAAACCACCCATGTTTGTTGAACGGGAAAAGCACTGGATGAGAGGTGGCCCTCTTAGAGGGGAGAGGAGCTCTTGCGTGTCCCCCAGGGGTCCCACTGTGGCCGTGTGGGCTGGGAGCACTTAGATGTACCTCCGTTGCTAGTGGTTTGTGTGTTTAATCTCATTGAGAAATGAAGATTATGCAGAGAGAGGGAGAGAAACTGCGCATTTCAGTCTGAGGGCTGTTAACTGGAATAATTGGGAAGCTGTGGGGGCTGGCATGGGGGGCCGTGGCCCAGGTCCATTCCTGAGCATTATGTGAAGTGCTGCGGAAGGCGTTTCTGTGCTTCCGTCCCCGTGTGCTACCACCCCCACCAGCCCGGAGCCCCTCCCTCAGAACGGCCATGCACACTCACCGTCCCCATGCTGCCCTGCTGCCCTCCCTGCCCTGCCCTGCTGCCCTCCCCATGCTGCCTGCTGCCCTCCCCACGCTGCCCTGCTGCCCTCCCCGCCCTGCCCTGCTGCCCTCCC
>NW_027397083.1:3580483-3611500 GCF_003265705.2 Callorhinus ursinus | reverse complement strand
GCCCTCCCTACGCTGCCCTGCTGCCCTCCCTGCGCTGCCCTGCTGCCTCCCCACACGCCCTGCTGCCCTCCCTGCCCTGCCCTGCTGCCCTCCGCACACCTCCCCTACTGCTGTCTCTGCCTCAGTCCAATCTCCTCACCATTTGCACTGGCTTCCTATGGCTGCCATAACAAATCACCACAAACTAGTGGCTTAAAACAAAGGCTCTACTAAGTCCAAAGTCAGGTGTCAGCAGAGAAGTGCTCCCTCCGGCTCTCTGGGGCGGGGGGGATCCCCTTCCTTGCTCTTCTGATGCGGGTGGCTCCAGGTGTTCTGTGGCTTGGGGCTGCGTCTCCGCTCTGGGGCCTCCTCCCCCCCGGCTGTGGCTCCCCTAGGGGTGTCTTGGGTGAGCACACTTGTTATGGGATTTGAGGCCCACCCACAGAATCGGGGATGATCTCTCCTCAAGATTCTCAACTTAAATCCATCTGCCAAGACTCTTTTCCAAAAGAAGCTCACAGCCACAGGTTGCGGGAGTTAGGACGTGGGCCTGCCTTTTTTGGGGCCGCCATTCAACCTACTCAAAGCACAGCTCAGGAGGATGTAAATTCTCTGTCTTTGGGTCTGTCTCATCTGTCATGTGTTGCCTGTCACCGACGTCCAGCATTTATTTAGTTCTGCCTCATTGTAATGTTAGTTATTTTCACCTACACCCTCCTCCCAGGTTGTAAGCTCCTTGAAGGCAAGGATTTCTTGCCTTCTATCCTTTCTCTTGTAGTTGATCCTCTGCATTAGTTCCCGTGGGCTGCCATAACGAAGCACCGCAGACTGGGTGGCTTCAAGCAACAGAGAATTATTCTCTCACTGATCTGGAAGCCAGTGTCATTTTGGACAATGAAGGTGTTGGCAGGGCTGTGCTTTGTCCGAAGCCTCTAGAGGAGGATCCTGCCGGGCTTCAGCCAGCTTCTGGAAGCCCCAGGCATTCCTGACTTGTGGGAGCCTAACTCCCCTGCCTGCCTTCACCTCAGCATGGCCGGCTCCCCTCGTGTGTCTGTATGTTGGCGTCCCTTCTCCTCTTCTAAGGCCATCAGTCCTCTTGATGAAGGGCCGACCTACTCCAGTATGACCTCATCTTCTTTTGATGACACCTGCAAAGACCAAAGTTCCAAACAAGGCTGCATTCCCAGGTCCCAGGGATTGGAACTTCAGCTTACCTTTTTGGTGGACACAGTTTCACCCCGAACATCTCTGCATTCCCACTTTGTTCTGTCACGCTCTGTGCTCAGTATAAGTAATATCCGGGCACTAAATAAACGGACAACTCATTTGTTTTGTTTTCAGGATCTGAAGCTCGTTGGAATTAGTCTACCTAAATATGCGGCAGAACTGGCTGAGAATAGAGGAAAGAATCGCTATAATAACGTTCTGCCCTGTAAGTTGTTTTTTTTCTACACAATCTTCCCTTTTCTCTGTCACTGGCCACCGCGCCTCTGACAGTGGAGGGGAGCGGGATGAAGATGCTGACTAGCCACGCCCGCAGTCATTCATGAGTCCCCTGCGGGGCGCTAACCCCGTATTTAGGCATATTCCATTGAATCCAGTCCTGAAGTAGGCAGTAGGATGTTCGTTTTGCAGATGAAGAAACTGAGGCACAGCGTAGCTAGGTGACTGGTCCAGAGTCACACAGCTGGCCATGGCAGGCCAGGCTTTGGATTAGGTCTATCATTTCTTTCAGGGAAAGGGCCAGCGTGTGTGCTCTTTCCCCCTCTATCTTAAAGCCCGTTAATTCAGCTAATATTGTTCTGGAAAAGGAAGAGAGTAGGAGGACAGGCAGGGAGTCATGCTTTCTGCTTGTCCAGATACATCTCTGGTGGGCAGATGAGTACATTCCAGAGCTAAACATGACTTGTATTTGAATTTACATATTGAGAAGTAACAATGTCTGCCTGATGGATGGGGATAACAACAAATTGGGTTTAAAATGAGAATTATTTATCACAGCATCCATTGAGATGACATGTAAACCCTCCTCCACAGAAAGTTCTTTGTGGTCTCTCTTTTGGGTGGGAATTAGGGCACGAAGAAGTTATCAGTAGGTTACAGCTGTGTTCTGATGTCGCTGTAATTTATAGGCTCTGCTGATAATTTTTCCACGAGGACATTTAGAGACATTGTCAGCTGTGTTTTTCTTCTCCGACCAAACATTAACTTCTGTTTAGATTCAGGATTTTTTAGCTTCTGCTTTCTTTCTCTCCATGCTCCCTACCATCCCTCCTTGTACTGACAGCAGACATTGACCCTTGTTCCAAGAAAAATGCTTTCAAAATCAGGCTGGTGGGATCTGCCTCAGCACTGCCCGTCCACGGTTAACTCGGGATCATTGGCCTGTTCTGGTGAATGTTGCAGAGATTTTCAGATCCAGAGTTTGGGAAAGTTTTGGGCTGAAACTCATGTTGGTCACTGAGTTTAGAATTGTGCTGTTTTGTCCAGGGGAGGAGGAGATGGTATGTAATCAAAGACAGGGAGACGCAGGTGGTGCTGCTGATTTCTCCACCTGACATTTGAAATTCTAACCTTATTATTTCATTTCTTGAGTTGGGTAGGCTTGTGTGTGCATTTTTTTTTTTTTGGTAGTGTTTATATGCAACTGATAAATTGTGTGTGCGTTTTTAAGATGAAAGCACAAGGACTTTGAGTTTTAGATCTTCCCACCATAGTAGTCTTGTGTATTCAGTTCATTCTTGAATTCAGTACTGTCTTTTTGTAATGACATTTTTATGAGAATAGAGAAAGTATGCAAACCTTTCCTTCGTGGAAAGGACACTAGATTTGAATTCTGAGTGCCCTTGACCAGACATCAGTGCTTCATCTCGCTGACCCTCAGTTTCCTCATTTGTAAAATGGACACAAAAGCTGTTAGGGTGGTTTTGAGGAATAGGTAAAATTGCTCAGTGCATCCTGTGGTTCACGACACACACCCAAGGATGCTAATAGCAGTAGGCTGGTGTTGTCCAAGAAGGAGGTCTGGCATGATGAGGAGCTTGGGCCCTGGCTCCAGGCTGCCCGGGTTCAAATCCTGGCTCTGCTACTGAGTAGCTCTGCTGGGTAATTGCCTGACTCCTCTGTGCCAGTCACTTGGGCTGACTCTAAGGGTCAAGTAAAGTCATCTCTGTAAAATGCCACGTGTCACATCTTCAGGATGTGACAGGAGCCCCTGTGTTGCCATTTTGTACTTTTCTCTCTTGTATGTAACTCTCTTCACACATTTGCTTCTAATGAGGACCTTTTTTCTCTCAATGCCATAGATGATATTTCCCGTGTCAAGCTTTCCGTCCAGACCCACTCAGCTGATGACTACGTCAATGCCAACTACATGCCCGTAAGTGGAAGAGATGAGCTCAGAGCACCACTTGTTTGGATGAAATCTTCAGGGCTCCTCCTTGTGTCTTTGACACTGAATTTGGGTTGCTTTCCATTTTCTAGGGTTACCATTCCAAGAAAGATTTTATTGCCACACAAGGGCCTTTGCCCAACACTTTGAAAGATTTCTGGCGTATGGTTTGGGAGAAAAATGTATATGCCATTGTTATGTTGACCAAATGTGTCGAACAGGGAAGGGTAAGTATCTTTTATTTAAATTATGAAATTAAATGAATGCGTTCATTTTGACTGTGGTGAAAGGGTATCTTAAGAAGCATTTGTCTTTCTAAAGAAAACACTTCCCCAAAACATCAGCACCTCTCTTCTTAAAAACTTGTTTTCTGTCTTTTTCTCCTCTAAGAGAAAAGTTTAAACATATCTTTTTTTTTTTTTTTTAAGTATTTTATTGTTACCTTCCTTTGTGGATAAACATCAATGTTCTCTATTCACGAGGTCACTGCTGCTAGAGTTACAAGTCGCGGGAGTGGGGTTAGCTCCTCGCAAAGCTCCTGGGGCTCCGGTTGTCTCTGTGCTGGGAATGGGGGTGTTTTGTGTCTCTCATCAGCCAGCATCTTCATCTGGGAGATGAGGGATTCGACTAACTTGGTGATCAAACCTAATTTTTAGCACTGGAACCCTTCCTCTATCCCAGATCTCAGACTCCTCCCCAGATAAGTCTCCGCTTTCCCCTTTTAATGTTCTTCATTTCACTTTAATTTAGCAGCTGTCTGTCCTGCCCCAAGGATGTATAAGGTGCTGTGCTAGGTGCTGGGGCTGGGAGAGGAAAAGATTAACAATGAGCAATAAGAGGTGGTTCCCATCTTCACGTGGCTTGTGATTACAGAAGTTTGTGTTCTGCTTCACTTCCTTGCATCCAGTGAACAGGCTGTCACGCAAACAAGAGAACTTTGTTTATGAATGCAAATAAACTTTATGGTGCCGTTGAGCCCAGGCCTTGCCCATGGAACATTCTCATAAATATCCGTTAGATAAAAATCATGTAGTTAAATTAATGGGGAACACGAAGAAGATGAATTTAGGTGGGCAGTTGTTTATCTTAAGTCAGGAGAGAAGTGGATTTACTGGCTCTGGGTGCAAAGGGAAGGGAGCCAGTGAATTAACTCCATTTATATTATTTCTTTCCTATGACAACGCTCCTCTATAATTATTGTATAGATGGGGAAACAGAGCCTCAGAGAGTTTCAGAACTTGCTCACAGGGTAGCAAACAGACACCCAGCTGGGAAGAGGCTGAGCTGAGAGCATCAGCTCCATGTCATCATGTCTCCAAGTCCTGTGTTCTTTCTGGGAGCAGCGGTCTAGAAACTGGGATCTTTTTAACAAATAAAGGTCCCGAGCTAGAGTCACAAGCTCTGGAGGTGGGGTCTGGGCATCTGTTTTTAAAGCAAAACAGACCTCCCAGGGGTGAGTCCGATAATCAGGTTTGGAAGCCACCTGCAGTGGAGCACACCTCGGAAAAGGGGGGAGGAGGGGGAAAAAAGTGTGTTTGAGTGTGTGTGTATTAAATCGTTTGCCAAATTAGGGATTCAGATATTCTTGGAGAGCAGATGTTTCCTGATTTTTATTTCTGTTTATATCTGCCCACTGATTTATAGAAATCAAAGACCCAGAGTGATTTAATTTGATTCTCTTTATTGATGTTTGTATTTGTATTGTAATTAGTGTGAGTCTAAAAGTATTGGGGAAAGTTCTCATTTCTTCTAGCTGCAGGGGGTTATGGGTCAGTCTGAGTTTAGTTCAGTGGACAGTTGTGGGCTGGCTGTTGTCGGGGCCAAAGGGAGCTGGCGGGGACTGTGTCCTCAGAGAAGGGACAGTGGCTCTTCTGCTCTAAATCCATTTTCATGCAGAAATGGGGGCTCAGGGTGGGCCAGATCTTCTGAGTTCTCAAGAGAAGCCAGAAATCTGGATTTTTATGAGAAGCCTCCCAATTTTAAAAGAGTTGGCAATAATTCTAAATTAAAAAAACAATCTTCGGAGTCAAACAGAACCCAACTAAAGGGCTGACCCAGCCTCTGACACCAGTTTTCAATATCCGGTTTCCCGTGGGAGGCTTTAGTGATGGCAGATGGTGCGACCTGACTTTTTATATGAAAATGCAATTTTGTTCTAGACCAAATGTGAGGAGTACTGGCCCTCCAAGCAGGCTCAGGACTATGGGCACATAATGGTGGCAATGACATCAGAAGTTGTTCTTCCAGAGTGGATCATCAGAGACTTCACGGTGAAAAATGTAAGTAAGAGGCCAAGGTGGATAGGTCTCAGGTAAGAGGACCATATATTAGTTTGGGAGTGATATTTTTAGGTTGATATTAACCAATATTTTTTGTTAAGCATCAGAAAAATACTTTTGCTCTCCTTTTACAAAATGAAACTATCTACCTACACTCTAAAGCAACCTTTAGCTTTACTTTTTTTTTTAAATACATGTTTTTTTAATTTTTAAAGATTTTATTTATTCATTTGAAACACAGAGATACAGAGAGAGAGCATGAGCAGGGGGGAGACAGAGGCAGAGGGAGAAGCAGGCTCCCTGCTGAGCCAGGAGTCTGACGTGGGGCTCGATCCCAGGACCCTGGAATCACGACCTGAGCCAAAGGCAGACGCTTAACCAACTGAGCCACCCAGGCGCCCCATTTTTAAAAATTTTTTAAAAATTTATTTTATAAAGATTTTTACTTATTTTACAGAAAGAGTGAGAGAGCACAAGCAGGGGGAGCAGTAGAAGGAGAGGGAGAAGCAGGCTCCCTGCCGAGCAGGGAGCCCGATGTGGGGCTCGATCCCAGGACCCCGGGATCATGACCTGAGCCGAAGGCAGACGCTTAACCATCTGAGCCACCCAGGCACCTCTTAGCTTTACTTTCTTAAGAGGAAGTTCATGTTATTTTTTTTTTCCTCATTGAAGTGTAGGTGACATATAATACGATGTTAGTTTCAGGGGTACAACATAGTGACCCAACAATTATATTCTTCATGCGGTGCTCACTGTGATGAGTTAGTCACCGTCTGTCACCATACACCGTCATAACTACATTATTGACTCTATCCCCTATGCTGTCCTCTTCATCCCCGGGACTTACATATTTTGTAAGTGGGAGTTTGTACATGTTAGTCCCCTTCACCTCTTTCGCCCATCCCCTGACCCACTTCCCCTCTGGCAACCACCAGCTTGTGCTCTGTTTTTATCAGTCTGGTGTTTAGTTTTGTTTCGTTTTTGTTTTTGTTAATCGTACGTTATTCCTGAATGGGATGAATCTTAGGAGCATGGCTCAGCAGCAGCAACTGTTACTTCCACTTTCAGGTGACTTGTTTATGGAGTTTTTGTTATAAACGGAAGCCCCTTTGGATTATTTGGTTGCCAATCTGACATCAGGAGTGGCAATCTGCAGTTGGGAGCAGTTTATGAGAATAGTTATGTTAATAGGATTTCTGGGCATATACGCATGGCCTCACCCCGCAAAAGTTTTGGGAAAAAAAAAAATCCAATTACATGGTGTAGGCACTGCAGGAAGACAGATTATGTGTCCTTTTTCTTAAGGGTGTTTAGAAATAGAGACAATGAAACTACATTGATATCTTTTGGTGGGCACATAAATTCGTATAACCCTTTGCTGTTTATATCAAAAATATAAAAATGACCATTCTCCTTTGATCTGGTGGTTCCACGTTTGAGAGTCTGTTTTAAAGAAATAATCTGAAATATAGGACAAGACTTATTATTCACAAAGAGGAATCTCAGCATTCTTTATAATGGAGGGAAGATTTGGAGCCTGTTCAAATATCTAGCTTTCAGAGAATAGATAACTAAACTCTGGGTAATCCAGTCGTGTATCATGATTTAGCTATTAGAAATGATGGCTGCGAAGAATGCATAATTACCACGGGGAGACGTGAGATTGCAATTAAGTGAAACATACCAGGAGACAAAATTTTATGCATATTGCGAATAGTGCCCCAAAGAAAAGCCTGGGAGTAGACTTCAGTGGAGTTGACCTTTATGGGGGGTTGGTGGGTTAGGTTCTCATTTGCAAGAATGATCCTTGGGGAGTCCATAAGTTATAGATACAGGATAGTGTATGAAGTGTTAATTCTTTACTGATTGCTGTGTCTCAGAGGTCCTGGCTTCCATTAATATTTCAATTCCTCCCCTGGAGGTACTGCCAAAGCTGTTACCACACACTGATGCAATTCACAGTGCTTGAGAAACCCTCATACTATGCTTATTTCTATAGATCTCACCCGTTTTAAACAGACCGGATTATCCTCAGTTGCTTTCAGTGCTTGCGGAGGGGAATCCCCTTGCGGGAGGGGGATCATGGGTGGATTTGTCCACATCGTTAATTAAACAATTAATTAATTGTTTTTAATTGTAATTTGTAATTTGTAAATTTAATTAATGTGTAATTAAAATTTAATGTTTAATTGTAATTAAAATTACCACGATGTTATCATTTTTGTTAACTAAACTCCGGACTCCGTTTGGATTTCACATTTTCCACTAAAGCCCTTTCCTGTTCCAGGATCGAATGATTCCAGGATACCACATGGCATTTAGTAAAATACTACTTTTTTTCCCCCTAAGACTCCTTTTTAATTACACAAGATGCATAAATATATTTTCCTTTTTAAAAGTGGGAACACAGGGGCGCCTGGGTGGCTCAGTTGTTAAGCATCTGCCTTCGGCTCAGGTCATGATCCCAGGGTCCTGGGATCGAGACCCGCATCGGGCTCCCTGCTCTGCGGGAAGCCTGCTTCTCCCTCTCCCACTCCCCCTGCTCGTGTTCCCTCTCTCACTGTGTCTCTCTCTGGCAAATAAATAAAATCTTAAAAAAAAAAAAAGTGGGAACACAGCAGATAGAACTAAAAGTTTCTTTTGACTGTCACCCCTAACGTGACTCCCCTGGCCCCTCTGCAGAGATAATGCTGAAAAGTCTGACCTCCCCCTACCCCTGCCTGTCTGCTCATCTCACACAGCTGCTTTCCTTCTTTGGATGAATACTTTTGGTTAGATTTGTGTATGTCATCTTTGTGTGTATGAGATTTCACAGTACCCGCGCCCTCACTCTGCCTTTTCTCTCTTTTCCATATTTTGAACAATGTGAATGCACTGCTTTTGTAATGTATATATGTTAAAAAAAATAAGCCTCAAAAGGTGGCTTTCATAAAGGAGATGGAAATGCCTACAGTCTAGCTGTAGTTATGAGGCTGAGGTCAGTGTCCAGGGCTGGGCATAATGAGCACAGCTGAAACGGGACAGGAATGGTCCAGCCTGGGTGGTACCTGTTTTGGTCTGTGGTAGGAAACCAGTCTGTGTCATAACTAACTCTGTTACAACAAGATCCACTTTCTATTGTCTGTCTGATGTTGAAATATTTTTTTTTAAGATTTTATTTATCAGAGAGACACAGCAAGAGAGGGAACACCAGCAGGGGGAGCCAGAGAGGGAGAAGCAGGTTTCCCAATAAGCTGGGAGCCCGATGTGGGGCTCGATCCCACGACCCCAGGATTATGACCTGAGCCGAAGGCAGACACTTAATGACTGAGCCACCCAGGCGCCCCTAGATGTGTTTTTTTTTTTTTTTAATGGGGGGGTCCTTTTCTCAAACTCCTACAATTCTAAATATTTACTTAGTGCTCACTAGTTACCTGCTGCTTCATGAGACTCTCCGGAAGGCAGGTGGATTGTGAGGCAGCTCTTTCCCCAAAGGCTCTTAAATTCATTTTTGGTGTTTTGGTTGGTGACATTCCCAGGTCGGCTCAGGGATGGGCTTCCTGAAGCTTTAAGGAGGTGTAGCTCTAAGACTGTGAGTACATGACTGGCAGGCACCTGTAGTAGGTAGGAAAGGAAGGTCTGAACTCAGGGTCAGAGGACGAAGCACTTGTGCTGCGTCTGAGCTCAGTGTGTGGGAGTCGCTTCCCTTTTCAGAATCTTTAGAGGATAAAAACCCCTCCTCCTTGGGCCTACTGTGGGATTGGATGAGCATGTCACAGTCTGGGCAAGCACTTTATCAGCTGTTGTACCAATGTGAAGTTGCAGTTTTTAGTTGTAACCACTCCTGTTGAGCCGCCTGTCAGCCGTCCCGTGCGGCTCAGTATCCGGGGACGGCTCCATTTCACTGGCCTTCTCAGACACTCACCTCTTTTCTTGGCTTTTAGATCCAGACAAGTGAGAGTCACCCTCTGCGACAGTTCCATTTCACCTCCTGGCCGGACCACGGCGTTCCCGACACCACTGACCTGCTCATTAACTTTCGGTACCTTGTTCGTGACTACATGAAGCAGAGTCCTCCTGAGTCACCCATTCTGGTTCATTGCAGGTATGCAAATGGCACTCCGTGTGTGACATTTCAAATGTCATTAGACAAGGAAGGCATACGAGGGAATGCAGTAGGTGTTTGCAAATTCAAGAAAGGTTTGGATAAGGGACCAGGGACTGGAACAGGGGTTGGCAAACTATAATCCATGGGCCAGATCTGGTAGATTGCCTCTGTTTTTTTAAAACTACAATGTATTGGGGCTCCTGGGTGGCTCAGTCAGTTAAGCGTCTGCCTTCGGGTCAGGTCATGATCCCAGGGTCCTGGGATCGAGCCCCACATCGGGCTCCCTGCTCGGCAGGAAGCCTGCTTCTCCCTCTCCCGCTCCCCCTGCTTGTGTTCCCTCTCTCGCTGTGTCTCTCTCTGTCAAATAAATAAATAAAATCTTTGAAAAATAAAAAAAACTACAATGTATTGTAATTTATTTCTTATTTATAACATTTTCTAATAAAACATTTCAACCTTACAAAAATAGAGAGTAATAATCTAATAAAGTATAACGTGAGGTCATGTATTTTTTTTTGTTAATAAGATCTTACAGATATAAAGCCTCTACTTATCAGTCTCCTTCTTACACAGTCTAATGTGGTCCTAAAGTGGATCTGAATCATTCCTTTGCATGCTTTTGTATTTTATTTCCTATATTTATCTATGGGTTTTATATAGCTTTAAACTTTTACCGTATTTTATGATAGATACATCATTCTGCAACCTTCTTTCTTCATTCAGCATTTTGGTTTGTTACTTAACAAAGTTGGAACACATAGTTCTAAATCATTTTATTTATTAATTTTTTTTGGCATGCAAAAACTGTATATAAATTAACGTATACAAGTTCATGAGTTTGGAGGTACATACACCTGTGAAACCATCACCACAGCCTCTTTGGCTGCCTATTTTTGTAAATAAAGTTTTATTGGAACAGAGCCATACTCATTTGTTTATATATTGTCTATAGTTTCATGCTATAATGGCAGAAAGAGACCATTTTGTCTGCAAAGCCAAAGATATTTATTATCTGATCCTTTACAGAAAAAGTTAACGCCCCCCCCCCCCCCCGCCCCGAACAATAAGACACTAGCTTTTAAGCTAAAGAAATTCATTTAGGACAGAGGAAAAGACGGGCTTTGTTGCCCTGTGGGGAATAGGTTGATGAAACTTGCCATCCTAGGTTATTGTGGTAACTTGAACGAAACTGAGATTCAAGAAGCTCTAGCAAGATGTTTTATTTGTGGCATTTGGCTCAAAATGAACTTTAGGGTTTGGGTCCCAATCCCAAGCTAATGCCTTCTGACTCGCCAAGATTTCAGTTGAGCAAATGTTTAATGATCCTGGGCGTTGATAGTGGGGGAGAGCAAGATATATGTACAGTGGGGACATTTGAGAGTTTTACATTAGACTAACCCATGGTGATGTGCTCATTTCTTTTTCTCTTCAGTGCTGGGGTTGGAAGGACAGGCACGTTCATTGCCATTGATCGTCTTATCTACCAGATAGAGAATGAGAACATGGTGGACGTGTACGGGATTGTGTATGACCTTCGAATGCACAGGCCTTTAATGGTGCAAACAGAGGTGAGGCCAAGCTGTGTTTGGCAGGCTGCTTTTCCAGGCCGTTTTTAAAAGGTTGCATCATGTCACATACTTGCGTTAAAACATTTCAGCCTTCTACATCTTTCGGCTCTGGGCTGTGAAGTAACACTGGATTTCTTTAACATCCTTAACTGATGTGTGATTGAATGATCTGATCTAGCGAGACGGTGGTAACTGATATCAGCAACGGAACAGTACAAACCAAGATACTATCAGGACTCCCTACCTTGAGGCTACTAACTCATCAAATAATCTGAACTTTGGCTTCTGGGTTTTAAACTCATAAAGCTGGTATTATCATGCTTTGTTTCTAAGAAGGTCTGACCATCCTTAAAATAAGCTCATGAATGGACTCATCAGATGTTAACGATGTGAATGAAATGGCGTAATGTTGCTGTGTGAATAGGCTGTGTATCCTCACCCAGCCAAGCAAATATGACACCACGTCAGTTATCATAGCTATAGGGGCTGGCCGGCCAATTGAGACGATGAATGCTTAATATGTACAGTGTCAGTTGGGTAAGACTGTTGGATTCGGCTTTCCCTGAAATGTTCCTGATAAACATTGTTTTCAAGTCATGTTCTCAACAATATATTGGGAAATAGCCTTCCTCGATGCTGTAGGGGTGAATGCGCCTTGACTGGGATGAGAGCAGAATATTAATTTTGTATCGAGCTGTCTCCCCGTACCAATTTAGAACTCTATGAATATGGGCTATGTTTTTGAGTCTAGCAGGGAATGTTCTGGAGGCCTGGGTACATTGTGTGCTTTGGGGTGAGCGGCACGGTTGTGGTAGAAAGAGTGGAATTCATCTCTTTGTTGGTCAGGAGAGAGATTTTCTTTTTTCTGGTATAATTATGTAGAGTAGGACTCAGTCTTTTATCCCCTTTTGAGAAACACAGAAATCTTCTACCTGCCTACAAATTCTTTCCTTGTTCCTTTTCTTTTGTAGTTTGAAAATAATATAAACTTGTTTATCTTTCTGTATTTTATTTTTTAAAAATTTTTTGAGAGAGAGAGCATGCGTTTGTGAGCAGGTGTTGGCGGGAACAGGGGGAGGGGCAGAGAGAGAATCTTAAGCAGGCTCCATGTCCCCAGCGTGGAGCCCCATGCAGGGTAGAGATGATGACCTGAGCTGAAATCAAGAGTCAAATGCTTAACCAACTGAGCCCCCCAGGGACCCTGTAAACTTGTTCATCTTACAACACCTAACGAAACAGGATTATATGGAATATATTTTTCTCTATTACTTTTTCTCTCCCAGTTCTACTCCCTAGAGGTAGCCAATGCTTACAGTTTGTATATATCATTATAGGTTTCTTTTTTTAAAAAATAATATTTCTCCTTTTTTTTTTTTTAAAGATTTTATTCATTTATTTGTCAGAGATTGAGAGAGCACAAGCAGGGGGAGAGGCAGGCAGAGGGAGAAGCAGGCTCCCTACCGAGCAGGGAGCCCGATGCGGGGCTCGATCCCAGGACCCTGGGATCATGACCTGAGCCGAAGGCAGACGCTTAACGACTGAGCCGCCCAGGCGCCCCTCATTATAGATTTCTTTATGTACATCTGTAGAAAGGCAATATATTGGGAAATAGCCACACACACAGTATATGTGTGTATATATATATATATATATATGTATGTATATATATATATATATATATATATACGTATATATATATATGGCTAGTGCTTTTTAAAAAAAAATCTGAGTACAGTTGACACACAATGTTCCTTTAGTTTCAGGGTTACGACATAGTGATTCAGCAAGTCTGTGTGATAAGTTGTGCTCCCCACAACTGTAGCTACCATCTGTTACTCTACAATGCTATTACAATACCATTGATTATATTCTCTATGCTGTACTTTTTACCCCCTTGGCTTATTCATCCCATAACTGGAAGCCTGTACCTCCCACTCCCCTCCCCTATTTTGCCCATCCCCCCCACCCCCCCGGCGATCATCAGTTCTCTGTATTTATAGGTCTGTTTCTGCCTTTCATTTGTTTGTTTCAATTTTTAGATTCTACGTCTAAGTGAAATCTTATGATATTTGTCTTTCTCTGTCTGACTTACTTCACTTAGCATAATACCCTTTAGATCCATCCATGTTGTCGCAAATGGCAAGATTTCATTCTTTTTTATGGCTGAGTAATATTCCATTGTAGATCTGTACCACATCTTCTTTATCCACTCGTCTGTCAGTGGATGCTTAGGTTGCTTCCATATATTGGCTACTGTAAATAATACTGCAATAAACATAGGTGCATCTGTCTTTTTCAATTAGTGTTTTTGTTTTCTTTGGGTAAATACCCAGTAGTGGAATTACTGGGTCATAATGGTATTTCTATTTTTAATTTTTTTTGAGGAAACTCCATACTGTTTTCCACAGTGACTGCACCAATTTACATTCCCACCAACAGTGCACGAGTGTTCCCTTTTCTCCACATCCTTGCCAACACTTGTTGTTTTTTGTCTTTTCTTTTCCTGCCATTCTGACAGGTGAGAGGTGATGTCTTGTTGTGGTTTTGATTTGCATTTCCCTGATGATGAGTGATATTGAGCATCTTTTCATGTGTCTGTTGGCCGTCTGTGTATCTTCTTTGGAAAAATGTCTATTCAGGTCCTCTGCCCAATTTCTAATCAGATTGTTTTTTCTTTTTGATGTTGAATTGTATAGGTTCTTTATATATTTTAGATATTAACACAGAGTATTTTTAAAAAATTGGATCCTGTTTTATATGTAATGCTGCACTGTGATTTTTTTTTTCTCTTAAAGCATCATGGATACTTTCTGTCAGCATATACCTCTTCTTCCTCTTCCTCTTTTTAAGTGGCTACCTGCAGATTCCGACAAGCTTGCCTGAGGGTTGTCCGCACCTAACTCTACCCTGCTTAGCCCCCTTAACCCATCCCCTCTGTTGAGAATCACAATTTACTCCTTATACTGCACATGCTCGCTGACCAAGTAATTCTTGTTGGACTTTTTCTTGTTTGAAATATACATGTGCATTATTTCCTCCACATTCATTCTTTGCTCTTTCCCAAGATTCTGGGGCTCCTCCTTGGGGAGGGGAGGTTTGGGGAGCGTGTCCCTCTGGTTAAGAATGATTGATGACAGGCGCCTGGGTGGCTCAGTTGGTTGAGTGACTGCCTTCGGCTCAGGTCATGATTCTGGAGTCCCGGGATCGAGTCCCGCGTCGGGCTCCCTGCCCAGCGGGAAGTCTGCTTCTCCCTCTGACCCTCCCCCCTCTCATGTGCTTTCTCTCTCTCATTCTCTCTCTCTCTCAAATAAATAAATAAAGTCTTTAAAAAAAAAAGAATGATTGATGATGAGAATCTTGCTCTCTGTGGTTTCAGATTTCACCAGAATGTGGCGGCCTCTAGATAAACGTGAACTTGAACCGTTCACTGGGGGGTCGGTGGATTTGGGGGAGTGGCGGTACTCTGAAAATAGCCTTGGGTGCTAATAATCTCTGGGACCGCTGCTCATTTGCTTTCTCCTTTTACTCTTCTACAGGACCAGTATGTTTTCCTCAACCAGTGTGTTTTGGATATTATCAGGTCCCAGAAGGACTCAAAAGTAGATCTCATCTACCAGAACACAACCGCAATGACAATCTATGAAAACCTTGCACCCATGACTGCGTTTGGAAAGACAAATGGTTATATCGCCTAATTCCAAAGTCAGACATTTCTGGAGTTACCCAGACCGTCACACCCACAGCAAAGGAAAATGCCCCGATGTGGACATGTTTTCATATGTCTAATATCTTAATTCTTTGTTCTGTTTTGTTAGAACTAATTTGAGGGTGTGAGGCTGCTCACGTGCAACATGACAGATGAGAAGTTGGGGCTGTCAGTGGCTGTGGATGGGTGGTGAGCTAATCAACGACATTTCTGATCACCAATGGGATGAGTTCACTTTTTGTGTTTTGGTTTTTTTTTTTTTTTTTTTCTAGAGAATTATGGAACACCAGGAAAAGTGAGCTATGATTTTTTTTTCTTTTTCAAAACAGATTCTTTTTAAAAAAAAGACTATTTTATATGATTCACATGCTAAAGCCAGGATTGTGTTGGGTTGAATATATTTTAAGTATCAGAGGTCTATTTTTACCTACTGTATCTCGGAATCTAGCTGATGGAAAATACATAATTGTGGATGATTATCATGTAGGGAGGGGTACGTGGTGCCTCTTCTGCCTGGGTTTTCTATTTGAACATGTGCCTTTTCTGAATTATGCTTCCACAGGCAAAACTCAGTAGATATCTCTATTTTTGTATTGAATCTCATAATTGGAATATACGGAATATTTAAACAGTAGTTTAGTATCCAAGATTCAGCCTTCTCAGTAACATTCCTGTTCTCATTTGACTAGAGGAGGCCTCCCCCTCCCCCTCCACTTCTCCTCTCCCGTTTCGTGCTCTCTTCTTTCTTCCCTTTTCCTTTCCCTTTTCCCCAAAGACACTTCTGTTGGCCACATTTGCAGCCCATTGGTTGAGTGAGAGTGGAAACCAGGTATCACCTTGAGAATTTCTGGGGGGCGGGGAGGGAAGCAGAGGAACCCTACAGTGACATAATCTCCTTTTTCTTGTCCCTGTTTTATCCCTTTTCTTGTTTCTGTATTTGGTAAGAAGGATTATTTAAAGGTGCAATATGTGACTTAGTGATTCATGATGCTCTAGGTTTTTAGTAATGTTTTACTCAGGTTGGCATTTTATGTGTGTCCATGTGTCCGTGTATATGTGTGTGTGTGTGTGTGTGTTTAAAAGCGTGGCAATCTGTGAACACTTCAGTGTGAAAACAGTGTCTGATTAATCCCTCCTCCCTCAAAGTCCACTGGCTTTAGTCTCTCTGCAGTGACACACATCCATATCTACTGTATATATATATACTAAACTCTTAAAACAGTCATTCCTTTGAATTGAGGTGTACAAAGTTTGAATTTGTATCAAAGATGTAATTATTTTTAAAACATCTTTTCACTATACTGCTGCTGTAATTACTTTGATTTTTTTTAATGTAGATTAATTTTTTTTTTTTTTTTTTTTTTTTTTGCTTCAGGTGTTGTATCCACCAAGAATTTCAGAATGTACGTGGATTTATTTTATTGGTACATAATCTGTAAACTTCTCAAGGCATTAACATGAAAGGATTTGTTTCTTTTTATTTTATATTGTGGCTCAGGTTATATTTTGAAGAAGTTTTGTGTTTATCCTCCTATAGGCAATGAAGTGTATAAGGTCTTATGAAGGAATTACCAAGTCCCTGGAATCCTGTGGCCATTTTCCACAGTAATAAATCCTGCTGTAAACTTAGGACCATTGTGTCCGAGTGAAAACGGGAGCGGGGTCTTCTCTGAGTGCCCTGGTCACCGTTGACCTGGGGGAGCCCGTCTCCTGACCCTGCCGTGTTCCTCACTCTGTTGGCACTTTGAGAGCTGACTGGACATGCTGGTGGGTTATGAAGGGTGAACCACAACCAAAAGCCCTTGATTCAGTTCGGAGGTTTAGCGCTTCTACGTCTTTTGTCTCCCTTTCCCCTTTGAGGTACTGAAAGGATTAAAAGGAGAGGTGGTGACAGTGTCGTGTCTGGGGAGAACTTCCTTCCCACGGAGAAATTGCACTTTTTGCCGAATCCTTTGCTCTCTTTCATGGCAAGCAGTTCATTCAGCCTCGGGCCCTTAAAGGAATGGGTGGTGCAGGCCTGGGCGGGCCCTCTGGACTCAACTTCAGAGGGGCCTTCAGCTCTTGAGGTCTGCATCAGGGAGGCCGCGCTGCTGAGTGATGCCAGGTTTGGGTGGATGGCTTCCAAACCTTCACACTGGTCTGTCCCTTGATGCACGCAGATCTCGGAGAGTTCCCTGACTGCATCGAGAGGCCCCTGCCCCGGGCAGAAGTTCTCTGGGCCATACCGCTCTCCACTTCAGTTGTCAGGAAGTCAGTGGGTTGGGTGTGTAGGTTGTCAAGTCCAACAGAGATGCTCTGCCCAGCCCTGCCTACATCCCTGCCATGGAGAAATCAGAGGGAAGGACTTGGCTCTAAAAATTCCTTTAAAAGGTTAAAGCAACAGTAATTGTAAACCTATTGTATAAAAACACACACAAAAAACCAGAAACCCTCCTCCCTCTGCCTGATAACGGGTTTGGGATATGGGCAGCAGCCCTAGCAAGCCACTCTTAGATGTCACTCCCAATCCTGGGAAGAAGGCTTGTGGTGGACAGGTCTGGATTCCACCTGGCAGGTCAGACGAAGGTCACGAAGCTTCTCTGCATCCTAAAGAGGGCTGGATTTGGGGCCGCTGGGGGTGGTGAGGGTATTTATAGCACAGTGATTGAAAAGGGAAGATAATTGTGTAAATATAAAGGACACATGGGCTGGGGGTTGGCCATAGGAAAGAGAAGGTGCTTTTGAGCTCCTGTCCCAAAGCCTCCCAGGAACAGTGAACTAAAATTTGTGGAGTCCAGTGGAATCACAGAGATGGTGTGATCATCCCTGCTTTAGTATTTGCCAGTTGCACACAGAAGAACAGCAAGGGTGGGATGAGTTACCCGTGAAAGATTGATGGTCAGTTGGTTTGGGGGATTTGGGTCATTGCTACCTTCTCCCAAGAGCAAGGGCGTTTGCCTCCAAAGGTAAACCTGGTGACACAGGGACCAGTGGAAAATGACATTTGGGGGTCTGTTCCCCGTGGGCACGTAGTGACCTCTGGCTGGACTTTGGCACATTTGACTGCACTGGATTTGGGCTTCATCGAGTCAGAGGCTCCTGGGGGGTGGGGGCCAAATATGCAGCTGATCCATGTTTGCTTTTCATCTGAGATGAAAAAACCTGGTTTTCTTTTGCAGTGCTGGGTTGTGCTTATTGAACTAAACGAGTCTTGGCGACTGATGTTGATTTGCCTCAAAAGTCCAAGTTCTGAGTTTTCAGACTGTGTAGCCGTCAAGTGTTCGACATACTGTAGCTTTTTTTTCCCTTGGGGGCACATATGAACAGGATGTGTTGATATGGACTCTAAAACTGTAATTTTCTTGTAACTATTTTGGAATGATGCATATTTCTAATGTTTGTTATACTTGTACAGAGTATTGCTGTTGGTTGCTTTTTTTTTTTTTAAGGAAAAAAATGGCCTGAAAAAAATTTTTTTAAAAAGACTCACAAATACCAAATATAAAAAATGTCAACACACTGTGCCTTTGTTTCTTTTCTCCCCTCACTTTTTACTTTATGGACACCATTTCATTTACGAAGCAGTGTCCTGGCCGGCGTGTAACTGGGGCATCTTTAACAACAGCATGTCCCTTTTGGATTTTCTACCTTGGCTTTGTTTGCGGGGCTGCCACAACAAAGTGCCACAGACCAGGAAGCTGAAACAACAGAACCTTACTCTCTCACAGTTTTGGAGGCCTGAAGTCCAAGCTCAAGGTGCTGGCAGGCTGGTTTCTTCTGAGGCCTCTCTCCTTGGTTTGCAGATGGCTACCATCTCCCTTTGTCCTCACACGGTCTTCCTCTGTGTGGCTCTGGGTCCTAATCTCTTTTTATCTGGATACCAGTTATAAAGGATTAAGGTGTGCCCCCCACCCCCCACCCCCCGAATGACTTAATGTTTACTGTACTCACCTCTTTAAAGACCATATCTCCAAATACATTCTGAGGTACTGGGGTTAGGAGTTTAACATAAGAACTTTGGGGAGACGTAATTCAGCCCAAAACACACATCCAGGGAGACTACGTGAAGAGGAGACTTGGAAGAAGTGAGTGTGCTTCTAAGATGTGGCTGTGTATGCACTCGGCGGGTCAGACACCTGGGTCGACAGATGGACAGACACCCCACTTCCGCTACTTGGTGGTAGCACTTACGCCGTAGGCAAGTCCCCAGGAGTTTTAGAGGATTTTTTGGGGGACACCTGGGTGGCTCAGTCGTTAAGCGTCTGCCTTCGGCTCAGGTCATGATCCCAGGGTCCTGGGATCGAGTCCCGCATCAGGCTTCTTGCTCAGCAGGGAGCCTGCTTCTCCCTCTGCCTGCAGCTCCCCCTGCTTGTACCTTTGCTCACTCTCTCTCGCTCGCTCTCTCTAACAAACAAATAAAATCTAAAAAAAAAAAAAATAGAGGATTTTTTGGTGATTGATTTGGGGAATCCCAGAATTGCTGGGATACTGTAGCAGTTTGGGCAGTTTTTATTTCCGGTGTCTACCATGCACCTGCCACTCTATCTCAATGCCTGAGGGTTCCACCATGAACAAAAGGGACAAAAAGCTTTGCCCTCATGAAGCTGATATTCTGATGGGGGAAACAGACCAATAACAGAAGTAAATAAAATCTTTAGTGTGTTAGGTGGTAAAATAGAAAACAGCATTCATGCCCTGATGCACCAACTCGTAGCTTTCACACGATAAGCCCTGCACACACCTGTGCCGAGGAGAAGGGCTTCATGCCACGCGCTCGCCGCGCGCTCCTGCTTGTGGGGAGGACAGAGACTGCTCAGAAAGCCTCGGTGCACACGCGGCAGGCCCACCAGTGGGAGAAAGATGAACGTACGCAGAAGTCCTCCCGTAAGGAGGAGCGGGGCCTGTGTGCCGCAAACACAAAGGGGAACTCACGGAAATGCCAGAGCAGGTTTAAGGGCACAAGTAAGAGGGATTCCAGGGGAATGACGGGTGCTGGTTTCTGAGCTGAGTCTTCAGTGGAATTTTCGGAATTTTCGCAGGCGGCGATGGGGGTGGTTGGGGCGTGAAAGCACAGGCGTTTACCTGGGGAAAGTGTCAGGGAGGCTGGAGTGCCAGCACGGGAGAGTGAGCGCACCTGGCGGCGGTGGATGAGCCTGGAAGGGAAGAGCTCCAGGACTCTGTGTGGTGGCCTGAAGCTGTCTCACTCCAGACACACATAAGTAACCACATGCATGGGGCGCCTGGGTGGCTCATTCGTTAAGTGTCTGCCTTCGGCTCAGGTCATGGTCCCAGGGTCCTGGGATCGAGCCCCGCATCGGGCTCCCTGCTCGGCGGGAAGCCTGCTTCTCCCTCTCCCACTCCCGCTGCTTGCTCTCTCTCTCTCTCTCTGACAAATAAAATCTTAAAAAAAAAAATAACCACATGCATACACAGGCACATAACTTACCTTCACTGTCTTCTCTGGATGGAAACTGCATGGTGGTCACATGGCATCACATGGGCTGGAAGGAAGGGTCCTGCCAGACACTTGGCAGGTAAATGGGACTGAAGTCCTGTGAATGTGAGTCAGGGGTAGAATTTACCACACAGAATGGGGCACATACAGCCCTTGCAGTGGGAGACAGGGCCCACCCCCACCAATCCCCACTAGATCCCATGAGGTTCTCAGCAATTGTTGGTACTGACGGGGGGTTGGGGTTCTTCCAGGACCTTGTCTTGCCCATGATGTGCTCTGTCTCTCCCTCACCCCCCATCCTCCTCACCTCTCCCAACTATCTGGAGACTACCGCTAAACACCGGCCTGCTTGTCAAGTGCAACATAACCAGTAACAGTTCCAGCACATTCCTGAGCTGTTTACTGTGAACTGCAGCATGAACAAAGGTCAGTCTTCCAGGCGTAGTACCGCTGGTGTGTCCAGGTCTGCCCAAGGCCACAGCTGTACTTACTTTTCTCATTAGGCAAAAAACACAGATCTGGAGCATATTGCAATTTAATTATTCCTGGTTGAAGCTAGAAAGTATTTTGCCTTTAAAAAAAGATGCTTCCAGATGGATGTATGTTGGGCTAAAGAATTGTGCAGGTCCCAGTTTGGAGCCCTGAGCTTTAGCTCTTGCCCTCCCCAAATGACTGAGTGGAAGTCACAGACCTTCCTGCTTTTGAGAAGCATCAGGTGGCAGAAAGCTGAAGTTTGCCTGGAGTGTCCAGAGTCGAGTATCTGGGGCTTGCTCCAAACACAGCGCTCATGCCTGAGCAGAGGTCGGTGTGAGTTGATGTCTTCTTGTTAAAGCTGAGGAAGTATAAAGACTCAGGCCCCTACGAGGGCATCTTCCCAAGGGTGTCTTGAGCCAAATGTCATCTGGCCATCACACCTTCGACTGGGAAGTTTCCGGGCCTACCCTTATGTTTCAGACTCTGCCATTCGGCAAAGAGGGGGCTTGAAGGTAAGTTCGGTAAGAAAAGAGATGACGTTTCAATTTTTTGCACATGAGTGTGGTTATAATTTTGTTGCTGTGACACTCAGCATAGTGCCTGGGATACAAGAAATATCCAATAAGTGGTAGCTATTCATTTATAAACTTAAATTTGTATTGGTCATCTATGGGGTGGCAGTGGGCCCTGGGTATATACATTTGTGAACAGAACAGGCATGATCATTGCCCTGGTGGGATTTTAGGGCCTATTGGAGAGACAGGAAATTTAAAAGGAATTAAACCTGCCGGCTGACACATTGCATCTTGAATGAGAAAGGATCGGAGGGAGTGGCAGGGTGTGCCAAGGCCCTGAGGCAGGAGTGCATTTGGCGCTTTGAAGAGGGGTCGGGAGACTGTGGTCTCTGGAGCCTCGCTGACAAGGGAGCTAGGAGCACAATATGAAGCCAGAGGGCTAGGCAAGTGATTGTCTTGGGCTTCATACAGGATGGTGGTGGGCCAATCCACCCCTCTCCCTTGTCTTTGACTCAGGATGAGGCCAGATGATTTTTTTTGGCCCATGCATATGGGCAGAAGTGACAGTACTAGTCCCAAACCTAGATCATAAGACACTTCACTTGGTTTTGTTCACTCTCTGGTGCTTCAACCATTGCTATGGAAAGAACCTCCCCTGGGCAGGTGCTGCCCTCTAAACATGAGCCCTGGAACGAATACGTGAGGAGCAGCGCAGCCCTAGCCAAGCCCACCGGGGCTCCACCTGGGAGCAGAGACACCTGGTCCAGCCCTGCCTATGTTCCGTGGTCCGTAGCTGGCCTACACATCCATGGGAATGATTTACTTCATGAGAATCTATGACTTTGGGATCATTTGTGACGTAGCATTTTAAAAAAATATTTATTTGAGAGACAGAGGGAAAGAGGGAGTGGGGTAGGAGCAGAGGGAGATGGACTCTGTGCTGAGCTCGGGGCCCGAGTGGGGCTCCATCCCAGGATCCGGAGATCACAGCCTGAGTCAAAAGCAAGAGTTGGACGCTTAACCGACTGAGTCGCCCAGGCACTCCTATTATATAGCATTTTTGTGGCAATAACGAAAACAGCCTCGCAGCTAGTAAATGGTGGAGCTGGGATTTGAGTCAACTTCCAGGCTTGGTTCTTAGTCATCTCTTTCAAGAGTAGATGATTTCGTTCAAAATAGTCAATTTCTTTTTTTTCTTGTTTTAATTTTTTAAAAATTTTATTATGTTAATCACCATATCACCATACATCATTAGTTTGTGATGTAGTGTTCCATGATTCATTGTTTGCATATAACACCCAGTGCTCCACGCAGTATGTGCCCTCCTTAATACCCATCACCAGGCTAGCCCATCCCCCCACCCCCCTCCCCTCTAGAACCCTCAGTTTGTTTCTCGAAGTCCGTAGTCTCTCATGGTAATTCCAGTTAGTTAACATACAGTGTTATGTTAGTTTCAGGTGTACAATATAGTAATCCATACATCACCCTTGCTCATCACAAGTGCACTCTTTAGTACTCATCACCTTAAATTGTCCATTTTTTTTTTTTAGATTTTATTTATTTATTTGACAGAGAGAGAGAGACAGCGATAGAGGGAACACAAGCAGGGGGAGTGGGAGAGGGAGAAGCAGGCTTCCCGCTGAGCAGGGAGCCTGATGCGGGTCTCCATCCCAGGACCCTGGGATCATGACCTGAGCCGAAGGCAGACGCTTAACGACTGAGCCACCCAGGAGCCCAAAATGGTCCATTTCTTAACCAGGCAATTATAAACAGAACCCCAGAGGTATCTATCACACCAGAGAAAACAGTCAGGATTTGCCTACAACTCTATTCTAGAGGCCTTCACTAAAGGTTATGATAGAGTTAGCCCTCCTAGGCTTTCTGCTTGGAGACAACTCTGGGTGGGGCAATGCACCCATAGTCTTCCTGCCTTGGTTCAGGCCAAAGTTGTCCCAGAACGTTTCTGCATAACCTGTTGGTCTGGGTGAGCAGGAGGATGCAAGAAACCTTCATATTCTGTCCCTGACTTTTTAAAAAACCATGCTAAAATGCAAAAATGTTCCCACATTTAAGTGTTTTCTGCTTCTAGCACTTAGTTTGGTAAAGATTACTCAGGTATAGCCAAGAAACTGAGGTATCATTGGAAATAAACATCAGATAATCACCTGTGCTCTTCTAACATGTAAACTTTGAGAAAAGCAATTTATAGAACCGTAAGTAGGGAATAATTCCATTTAAAAAGTAGATAAATGCATAGAAGAAAGACAACTCCAGAATAATGTAATGGTGGGACTATGAGTGGTTTTATTTTTATTTTTACTCACCTAAATTTTTTAATTTCTCTCAATGGCTACTCAAGTAATTAAAACCTAATATTCTTTTCTCCTTGATGAGAAAAATAAGCTATAGCATATTTTAAAATATATTTGTCAAGTTTTACAAAGTTCTCTAAAATGCATGTGAGCCCAGGGCTGTTTTTTAAGCACCTACCTCCAGCTGCTAGCAGTTTGTTAAGAGAGAAAGTTAAGTTTTTGGAAGTTAGGTTCTGAGTTGTAAAGCTGGAGGAAACAAGGGACCTTCGTGCTCCTGGCTGAATGTTGGTTGGCCAGGGTGGAGGGCTAGTTGGCATCTGGGGAGTAGAGGAGGAGACAGGTTTAATCCCTGCTCTCAAAAGTTCTCACAGCCCATCTGTCCCTTCTGGGGTTTCACAGCTCCCTTTGGGACTGGACTGGAAGCTCTCTGGGACTTCTGAGGAAAAACATGAGGCTTTATGAACTATCAAAGTCACTTTTCCTGAAGGTAGGTAGACCCGCGGATCCAAAAGTTGAATAACGTTGGCAGGGGCAGCCATTTCGAATGTGGCCACTAGATGGTGCCAGAGGACTGGGCCGGGGAAGCAATCCTTGGTTACACTGTTGAGAAGGCAATGGAGGAAAATAGGATTGGAAAAGGAACAACAGGGTTGAAGAGTATCCTTGCCAGCAATCAGTAGCTTTATTCTTTATAACTTAGTATACAGTATGTTCATGGTAAAAAATTAGGAAATTTAGGGGCCCCTTCGTGGCTTAGCATCTGCCTTCGGCTCAGGTCATGATTCCAGGGTCGTGGGATTGAGTCCCGCATGGAGCTCCTTGCTCGGTGGGGAGTCTGCTTCTCCCTCCTCCCCTCCCCCTGCTTGTGCTCTCTTTCTCTCTGACAAATAAATAAAATCTTTATTTAAAAAAATTTATGAAATTTAGATAAGAAAAAGAGTGGAAAGAATCCCGCGTGGTCTCTAACCAAGATGGCCCCCAATGATCGTTGTTTTCTGGTACCCAAACTGCTGCGGGCCCCTTCTGCGGTGTACCAGGGTTGGTCTGTGTGACCCGTAGAATGCAGCAGAAGTGATGGTATGTTGCCTCTCTGATTAGGTCATAAACGTCTCTGCTGCTTCTCTTGTTCTCTCAGGAGCAACCCTATGACGGGCTCACGTGGTGAGGAACTGAACCTCTTGCCAACAGCCAGGTGGTCTGGAAGCAGAGCGTCCAGCTGCACTCAAGCTTTCAGATGATTGCAGCCCTGGCTTACAGCCTGACTGTAAGCCTCCTGGGAGAGACCTTGAGCCAGACCGTCCAGCTAAGCCACTCCCAGGTTCCCGATCCTCAGCAATTGCTTTAAGCTTTGGAGTCAGATAAACACGATTTGGGGCCTAGCTGACCACCTACTAGCTGTGATTCTGCAGACAAGCCACTTCCCTTCTTTGAACCTCTAGTTCTTTGTGAGAATAATAGCATTTACTCATAGTGCTGTGTAATATGATAGCATTTACTCATAGCTTTAAATGAGATTCTATGTACAAAATTCAAGATTAACTGCTAGCTGCTTCTCTATATAGGCAGAAGCAGGAATTTTCTTTGGAGTAGATGTCTTTATTCTGAGAAGTTAATTAAGCGCCCTGCTTAGTATAGCCGATATAGTAAGTGTGGGGACCTATTATTATGATGTTTTTCCTGAGGTGGAGTAAAAAGTGCCTCCCCTTGGTATGCACAGTTTTCGTACAGAGCAAGGGGCTTTCTGGGAAGGAAGGGCCAAACCCCCCAACTTTTGGTCTCTAAGATATGCAATGAAGGAAACCTATTTTGCTGGTTCGTGGTAACATTGACCATGTTCCATCAGCATAAATGAATATTAAAAGCCTCAAAAGGGAGCCTCCAAGAGGGAAAGAGGGACCAGTGTTGGTGATTGTAGGCTTCAGCACCGGGGTTTGTGTGGGAGGCTTGATTTGGTACAGCATGTTCCTGGGGCTGGAAACCCCTCTGGATCCAGCCATACTGGACTGTTGTGTTTTGGGGAGCAATAGCTGAGCGTGTGAGAGTGGACAAACAGAACTATGACCTTGGGGCTCACATATGGAGTGTAACCATGACATGAGAGAGGTCTAGACCTGGGCAGTAGACCCATATCCATCAGATTACACAGGACCAATCACATGGCAATGACCAAAGACTGTGCCTAGTCAGATTTTTAATTCCTCTTTTCCCACGTGGTCTTTGGCAACAGGAGTCCTTTGGGCTGGGAGTTCCTCAGAAATTTTTGGACAATTTGGGATGGAGATGGGGTTCAGCATTATGGGGTTCAGATAGTGGACTTCTGTTAACAAGGTAGGTGTGCCTTGAGCCGTTAGTAGGATAAGTAAAAGATGTAATTTAATTTGTGTTTTCAAGATGGTGAAATAGATTGTATGACTTGGGTAAACTAACTGCTGTTATAGCAAACAAGGCCCAGATCTCAGTGGCTTAATAGCCACGCCACAGTTTAATGTGTCTGGTACCATTCAAGGACCCACGCTGGTACAGGTTCCATCCCCTTTAACCCAAACCTCTTAAGGTCATTCAGAGTGTTACCTTCTATCTGGCAGATGAGGAAGAGAAAGTGGAAGACACTGTGTGGGGGGTTTCTATGGGCCAAGTGTGGAAATGACATATATCACTTTCACCTGCATCCCACTGACAGGGAAATAGCATTTAGCTGTGTACGCAGGAGGCCGAGAACTGAGGGTATCCGTGAGCACCGATGTTCTGTGCCATATTTGTCAAGCCAATGGATAAAGTGCTTAGCACAGTGCCTGGCACCTGGCAGGGATTCCGTAAATGGTGGTATCCTCCACCCTTCCAGAGACACATGTTTGGGGAAGGAGTAGATGGGAAAGAAATGGCCTCTGTGCTCCTGCATTGGCATGGCAACCCAGCTACTTCTAAATGTCTTGTTTTGTGGATCTAAGAGAGGTACAGGGAGGTGTTGAGTCCTGGTTTGGGTGCACAGTATGGTTACAGGAGGAGTCTGGAACTGTAAGCTCTGGATCATCAGCATTCTCACAGCCTCCAATCATGCCTTTAATTACTTACCTACAGCTCCTGGGGATCTCAAAGAGGTAAAAGAATACTCAGCTCTGAAAACCCCCTGAGAGATGACATTAATTTGCTTCTTTGCAAACTTTTCCTCACTCTTTGCCTCGGCTCCTTAGAGTATAATTAGTTGCCAAAGGCATCATGCCATAAAGCTGGGTGTGGGCCACAGAAAGCGGGCACTGATCATTGATTGCACAGAACGGAAAACTAATTGGCTCTTTTTCTTCCCTTGATGATGATTGTAGCAGCAGAGAACTTTTCCTGCTAAATGCAGAGAGGCTGATATCCAAGTTGTAGAGAGTTAATGGAAACAACTGAGACTACATGGATTTGAACAAGCTATTTTTATCATTTTTACATCTATACTGTCATGTTTGCACACTTTTTTGTTGTTGTTTTTTACTTGATATATTTTGAAGTTCTTTCAATATCAGTATACAGGCTGCTGCAACAAATACCATACTGAATGGCTTAAACAACTTGAGTTTAGTTTTCAGAGTTCTGGAGGCCAGAAGTACAAAATCAAGGTGCTGGTGGATCTGGTTCCCTGGTGAGGGCTCTCTTCCTGCCTTGCAGAGCTGCCTTCTGCTGTGTCCTCACACGGTGCAGGGGGTATGTGTGGGGGATACAGTGTTCTCTCTCTCTTCCTCTTCTTAGAAGGCTGCTAATCCCATCGAGAGGACCCTACCCTTGTGACCTCATCTAACCCTAATTGCCTTCCAAAGGCCCCATCTCCAAATACCATCACATCAAAATGAAGATTAGGGCTTCAACCGTATGCATTTCTGGGGGACAATTCAGTCCACAGCACCCTTCATTTTTTTCCTTTAAATATTTTTTTTTAAATTTCAGATTTACTGAAGTATAACTGACAAATTGTAAGATATTTAAACTGTATATTATGGTGATTTGATATATATATATATATACATATATATATATATATTTCATTGTGAAATGGTTCCCCCGTGTAGTTACTGATACATCCATCACCTCACAACCTCACATAGTTGGGGTGGTAGTGTGTGAGAACATTTAAGTTCTACTTTCTTAGCTAATTTCAATAATACAGTACAGTGTTATCAACTATAGTCACCGCGTTTTACATCTGATCCTCTGACCTTATTCCTCTTGTAGCTGAAAGTTTGTTCCTTTCTCTCAGCCTGTCCCTAATTCCGCCATGCCAGCTCTTGGCAATCACTTTTCTGCTCTGTTTCCATGAGTTTGACTTAACCATTTTTCTTTAGATTCCACATATAAGTGATACCATGCAGTATTTATTTGACTTATTTGGCATAATGCCTCAAGGTCTACCCATGTTGTTGCAAATGGCAGGATTGCTTTCCTTCTTATGAGTGAATAATATCCCATTGTGTATTTATATGCCACATTTTCCTTATCCATTCATCCATTGATGGATACTTAGGTTGTTTCCTTGTTGGGAGGTTTTTGATTACTGATTCAATCTCCTTGCTAGTAATTAGTTTGTGCAGATTTTCTATTTCTTCATGATTTAGTCTTAGAAGGTTGTATGTTTCTAGGAATTTATCCATTACTTCTAGAGTGTCCAATTTGTTGTCATGTATTTTTCATAGTAGTCTCTGATAATCCATTCTATTTGTGTGGTATCATTTATCATTTCTAATTTTTTATTTGAGTCCTGTCTTTTTTTTCTTCCTAAGTCTTGCTAAAGGTTTGTCTATTTGTGTTTTCAGAAAACTACTTCTTAATTTCATTGATCTTTCCTATTGTTTTTATTTTTAAAGATATTTTATTTATTTATTTGACAGAGGGAGACAGCGAGAGAGGGAACACAAGCAGGAGGAGCGGGAGAGGGAGAAGCAGGCTTCCCGCTGAGCAGGGAGCCCGATGCGGGGCTCGATCCCAGGACCCTGGGACCATGACCTGAGCCGAAGGCAGACGCTTAACGACTGAGTCACCCAGGCGCCCCCCCTATTGTTCTTTAAGTATCTATTTCACTTGTTTCTGCTCTGATCTTTGTTACTTCTTTCTTTCTACTAATTTTGGGTGTTGTTTGTTCTTCTTTTTCTAGTTTTCTGAGGCATAAAGTTAGGTTGTTTATTTGAGATCATTCTATTAATGTAGATATTTATCACTAGGAACTCTGCTGGAAAAAAAAAAAGAAGATAGCAGGAAGGGAAAAATGAAGGATGGGGGGAATTGGAGGGGGAGATGAACCATGAGAGACGATGGACTCTGAGAAACAAACAGAGTTCTAGAGGGGAGGGGGGTGGGGGGATGGGTTAGCCCGGTGATGGGTATTAAAGAGGGCACGCTCTGCGTGGAGCACTGGGTGTTATATGCAAACAATGAATCATGGAACACTACATCAAAAACTAATGATGTATGGTGATTAACATAACATAATAAAATAAAAAAAAGAAGTGCTTTTCTACATCCCATACATTTTGGTATTTGTGTTTCTGTTTTGTTGTCTCAAACATATTTTTTAAATTTCTCTTTTTAATTTCTTCTTTGACCCATTGGTTATTCAGTAGCATATTGTTTAACCTCCATATATTTGTGAATTTTTCAGTTCTCTTCTTGTAATTAATTTCTAGTTTCATACCACTGTGGTTAAAAAAGATGCTTGATATGATTTCAGTTTTCTCAAATTTAAGGCTTGTTTTGTGGTCTCACATATGATCTGTCCTGGGGAACATTCCGTGTGTCCATGAGAAGAATGTGTATTCTTTTGCTCTTGGTAGGAATGTCCTGTAAATGTGTGTTATGTGCTGATGGTCTAACATGTAGTTTAACTCCAGTGTTTTCTAATTGATTCTATGTCTTGATGATCTATCCATTGATGAAAGTGGGGTACTGAAGTCCCCTACTATTATTTTGTTGCTATCTATTTTGCCTTTCAGGTCTTTTAATATTTGCTTTATATATTTAGATCCTTCTATGTTGGGTGCATAGATATTTACAAATGTTGTATACTCTCATTGGATTGACTTCTTTATCATCATATAATGACATTCTTTGTTTTTATTACAGTCTTTCGCTTAAAGTCTATTTTATTTATATAAGTATAGCTACCCCTGCTTTCTTTTGGTTTCCATTTGCATGGAATATTTTTTCCATCCCTTCACTTTAGGTCTGTGTGTGTCATTACAGCTGAAGGGAGAATTTTGTAAGCAGCTTATAGTGGGGTCTTGTTTTTAATCCATTCAGCCACTCTATGTCTTTGATTGGATAACTTAGTCCATTTCTATTTAGAGTAATTATTATTATTTTTTATTTTTTATTGTTATGTTAATCACCACACATCATTGGTTTTTGTTATGTTAATCACCATACATTACATCATTAGTTTTTGATGTAGTGTCCCATGATTCATTGTTTGTGCATAACACCTAGTGCTCCATGCAGAACGTGCCCTCTTTAATACCCATCACCAGGCTAACATCCCCCCACCCCCCTCCCCTCTAGAACCCTCAGTTTGTTTTTCAGAGTCCATCGTCTCTCATGGTTCGTCTCCCCCTCCGACTTACTCCCCTTCATTCTTCCCCTCCTGCTATCTTCTTCTTTTTCTTTTTTTAACATATGTTGCATTATTCGTTTCAGAAGTACAGATCTGTGATTCAACAGTCTTGCACAATTCACAGCGCTCACCATAGCACATACCCTACCCAATGTCTATCACCCAGCCACCCCGTCCCTCCCACCCCCCACCACTCCAGCAACCCTCAGTTTGTTTCCTGAGATTAAGAATTCCTCATATCAGTGAGGTCATAAGATATATGTCTTTCTCTGATTGACTTATTTCACTCAGCATAACACCCTCCAGTTCCATCCACGTCGTTGCAAATGGCAAGATCTCATTCCTTTTGATGGCTGCATAATATTCCATTGTGTATATATACCACTTCTTCTTTATCCATTCATCTGTCGATGGACATCTTGGCTCTTTCCACAGTTTGGCTATTGTGGACATTGTTGCTATAAACATTGGGGTGCACGTACCCCTTCGGGTCCCTACATTTGTATCTTTGGGGTAAATACCCAGTAGTGCAATTGCTGGATCGAATGGTAGCTCTAATTTCAACTGTTTGAGGAACCTCCATACTGTTTTCCAGAGGGGTTGCACCAGCTTGCATTCCCACCAACAGTGTAGGAGGGTTCCCCTTTCTCCACATCCCCGCCAACATCTGTCGTTCCCTGACTTGTTAATTT
>NW_027397083.1:3540137-3580083 GCF_003265705.2 Callorhinus ursinus | reverse complement strand
ACTCCTTGATTTGTCTCTCTTCTGTCTTGTTGTTGGTGTATAGGAATGCCACTGATTTCTGTGCATTGATTTTATAGCCTGCTACTTGACTGAATTCCTGTATGAGTTCTAGCAGTTTTGGGTGGAGTCTTTTGGGTTTTCCACATAAAGTATCATATCATCTGCAAAGAGTGAGAGTTTGACTTCCTCTTTGTTGATTTGGATGCCTTTGATTTCTTTTTGTTGTCTGCTTGCTGTGGCTAGGACTTCTAATACTATGTTGAATAGCAGTGGTGAGAGTGGACATCCCTGCCGTGTTCCTGACCTTAGGGGAAAAGCTCTCAGCTTTTCCCCATTGAGAATGATATTGGCTGTAGGTTTTTCGTAGATGGCTTTTATGATATTGAGGTATGTACCTTCTATCCCTATACTCTGAAGAGTTTTGATCAAGAAAGGATGTTGTACTTTGTCAAATGCTTTTTCTGCATCTATTGAGAGGATCATATGGTTCTTGTTCTTTCTTTTGTTAATGTATTGTATCACGTTGATTGATTTGCGGATGTTGAACCAGCCTTGCAGCCCAGGGATAAATCCCACTTGGTCGTGGTGAATAATCCTTTTAATGTACTGTTGGATCCGGTTGGCTAGTATTTTGGTGAGAATTTTTGCATCCATGTTCATCAAGGATATTGGTCTATAATTCTCCTTTTTGATGGGATCTTTGTCTGGTTTTGGGGTCAAGGTAATGGTGGCCTCATAAAATGAATTTGGAAGTTTTCCTTCCATTTCTATTTTTTGGAACAGTTTCAGGAGAATAGGTATTAATTCTTCTTTAAATGTCTCATAGAATTCTTCTGGGAAGCCATCTGGCCCTGGGCTAACGCTGTGCTGTTTTATGGGAGTATTTGGCCATTCATGTTGAGAGTGATTATTGAAAGATATGAATTAATTGTCATCATGTTGCCTGTGAAGTTCTTGTTTCTATAGATTGTCCCTGTAAATTTCTGTTCTATATCACTCCTGGAGTCTTTCTCCTTTTATAAAACCCCCCTTAATATTTTTTGCAGGGCCGGCTTAGTGGTCACATATTCTTTCAGTTTCTGCTGGTCTTGGAAGCTCTGCATCTTTCCATCCATTCTAAATGACAGCCTTGCCAGATAAAGTACTCTTGGCTGCATGTTCTTCTCCTTTAGTACCCTGAATATGTCTTGCCAGCCCTTTCTGGCTTGCCAGGTCTCTGTGGATAGGTCTGACGTTATTCTGATGTTCCTCCCTCTGTACATAAGGAATCTCTTCCCCCTAACTGCCCTTAAGATGGTTTCCTTGGTTTTAAGATTTGCAAGTTTGCTATTACATGCCGGGGCATTGGCCTGTTTTACTTGACCTTGGGAGGGGTCCTCTTTGCCTCTAGGACACAAATGTTTGTTTCATTCCCCAGAATAGGGAAGTTCTCAGCTATGATTTGCTCAAATATATCTTCTAGTCCTCTCTCTATCTTCACCCCCTCAGGGGTCCCCATAATTTTGACATTGCAGCATTTCATGGCATCACTTAATCCTCTGATTCTATTTTCATGGATTTTGAGTTGTTTTTCCCTGGCCTCCTCTTTTTCCTTCTTGTCTATTAATTGGTCTTCTAGATCACTAATTCATTCTTCTGCCCCGCTTGCCCTAGCTATTAGATTATCTAGATTAGAATGGATCTCATTGATAGCATTTTTAAGTTCTGTCAATTTAGGTTTCATTTCTGCCCTTAGAGACTCTATGTTGCCATTAATCGATTCTCCATTTTAGCTATTGTCTTCACAATTACTACCTTGAATTCCATCTCCCACATCTTGGTTATATCTGTATTCATTTGCAAATCTATGGCATAAGTCATAGTCTCTGAGTCTTTCCTATTTTGGGGGTTCCTCCTCCTAGTCATTCTGTTGAGGGGTGGTTGAGGGAATGTATAGAGTCCAAATTATTGACCACAACCCAAGCAAGCTGCACCTGTTTTTAGGGACCTTAGGGTTGCTGGCCTCTTGTTCTCCCAGCCTGTCTTCTGGGGGAGGGTCCTGCAATGCTGTAACTCAGGCAACCCTGTTTGGGCAGAGTTGCCCTGACCCTTTTGGCGGGGAATGGGCTCAATGAAAACTAGTTTTGGGGGCTTTTATTCTCTGGTGGCTTTCCTTGGTGGCTTTCCACATCTCTTCCAAGAGTCAGAACAGAAGAGTTCTTTTCCAACCCTCTGCCTCAGAAAGGAGAGATTTCAGTCTGTTCTTCAGTGAGCTCTCCAGGCCAAACTATCTCTGTTTCTGTCTGTGCTGCTATAAACTGCAATGTCCTGGGTTGTGCGCCCCTCAGCAGGGCTTCCAGTCCTGGCCTCCAGGTTGAGGTGTGGGGGCACGTCTCTGCCCTTTGTGCTTATAAAACTGGCAGCCACCCCCAGGTCACACGTGCAGGCCCACGCTCTGGTTTCAGTTTGTGGGGCTGCCCTAAAGTCCTTTCCCCATTGCTACTGGTCTGCGAATCTGTGACTGGTCCCCAGTGCAGGAGGCTATCCCTCACCAGTGGTGTAGGATCCCAATGGCTCGTCTCCTCCCCTTCCATTTATCCTCGGATATCTGCCTGTGGAATCATGGCTCTCCACTTCATACCTCGAAACCAACTGCCTGTGATATTCTGTTTGTAGAGATCCAGATCTATCTTCTTACATCTCAGGCTGATTTCGTGGGTGTTCAGAGTGGTCTTGTGGATATCCAGCTCAATTCTGGGGACTGGTTGGAATAGCGTCCCCTACTCCTCCACCATCTTGTCCACGTTCCTTATCTCTCCTAGTCTTGATGAAGTGCTGTTTTGTAGGGAATGAACCTAATCATTCAGTCTGGCCTGAGCTTTTCGTTGTCTCTCAAACCTCTGTGCAAGTTGCTTTCTTTGTGTTTAGTGGCCTTCAGTAGATGAGGGTGTGCCAAGACCTTAACTGTCTCAAAAGGAAAGATCTCATCAGCTCCAAGAAACAGATTGAAAGCTAGATGCTCAGGCAGCAGCTTTAAAGGAAGGAAATAAGCCTGAAAGGGAAAGACTGGGAATTGGTGGTGGTGGGGGCTAGCTGGTTAAGAAGTGTTTCTTTGTTTGCTGTAGTCCTATGGGAAAAGCGAATTAAAGCTCCACTGCCCACCAGAGTCAGGTGATTGAGGGGAGCATACTCTGAGGAGCAGCCACAAAACCTGGGGCATCAGATGTGTGCATAAGCTCCTGCCAGGGAGACACTGATGGCCTGGAATGGGCCTGAGGGTGAAGGTGGAGGTGGTGTCTCCTGGCCTTCTTGGTTTCTGGGGAAGATTGCAGTCAGCCCCTAGGGTGCTAAATCAGAAGACTACCCTTAGGCATCAGCTTTTAAAGTAGGTAGATAAGCGTCTTTCAGGGAAAGGCTTGGAGATCGGCGTTTCTGTCTGCTTCCTCTGGCTGAGCATTGGGGGAATAGTCACATTGTATCTTCACGAGTCCATTAAGAACTGTTTCTTTGCTATAATTTTGTGGGTCTCATGGATGTAAGCCATGTTGGCTTTCAGAGCTCCTTACCACTGACAAAGTGCTTTCACCTTAATTTCCATCTCATGTAATTCTCTATATAACCCTGGGAAGTGATAGGAAATGTAGTTTATCTCTATTTTAAAATAAAGGATAGCAAGGTCAATGTCAACATTTGTTTTTGGTATCATTCTTTTATGTTTTAATATCATTCCAGTATTTTGATATTTCTTTATATTCCCTTATTAGTATGCCTGACATTCCACATCAGCAGAGGCTATTGCTCAGAGGCAACAGTACTATATGTTATGAAATGGACTTTGTTTGGGTGTCAGATTTCTCTGTACAAACATATAATCCACTCAGGGTGATGAGAATATCTCTTTGCCTAAAGTCAAACTACTAGTAACTGGTAGAATAGGCCCTTCAAAGTAGGTCTTTAGACTTCAAATCCAAGACTATGCTATTTTATACTGTTTCTCATGGGATAAGGTTTAAGGGATGATGATTGACTTGTTCCCAGCAACGCTTGTGGAAGCTGGTACAACTGAGGCTATACCAATCCCACTGAGCTTCACACCAGAGTCTCTCTTATTTCTGTCCAACAACCTCTCGATCCATAGTCTCTTTATGGCGTTTTTCACTTCCATGTTTCTCAGGGTGTAGATCAGAGGGTTTAACATGGGTGTGATGGTGGTATAGAACACAGCCACTATCTTGTCCTCAGTAAAAGTGGTGGAAGGTCTTAGGTAGATGAAGAGGCAGGGGGCAAAAAACAAGATCACCACTATGATGTGGGAAGCACATGTGGACAGGGCCTTGCGCCTCCCCTCTGATGAACGGGTCTTAAAGGAAAGCAAGATGACAATGTAAGAGCCCACAAGAATGACAAAGCAGCTCAGGGAAATCATGCCACTGTTGGCTATCACAATGAGCCCCACCACATATGTGTCTGTGCAAGCCAGCTTCAGTAAAGGGTGGACATCACAGAAATAGTGGTCAATCAGGTTGGGGCCACAGAAAGGCAGTCGTACAGTGAGGATGGTCTGGATAAAGGAATGCACAAATCCTCCTAACCAACAGGTTACCACCAGTATGGAGCAGACCTTCTGGTCCATGATAGTCATATAGCATAGAGGCTTACAGATAGCCACATACCTGTCATAGGCCATCACTGTGAGAATAAAGATCTCTGTGCAGCCAAAGAGATGGGAGAAAAAGAGCTGCACCATACAACCAACAAAAGAGATGCTCTTGACTTTGGCTTGGGAATCAATAATCAGCTTGGGGGCTGTAACAGAGGAATAGCAGATGTCCACAAAGGATAGGAAGCTAAGGAAGAAGTACATTGGAGACTTGAGATTTGGACTCCTTTGAATTGTCATTATAATGAGAAAATTTCCCGTCATGAGTATCATATAAAAGAGTAAGAACAAAAAGAAGCATAGTTGCTGTACCTTCTCATTTTGGGAAAGACCCATGAAGATAAATTCAGTAACATTATTTTCCATGGAACCTGGGAAGTTCACAAGAGAGAAATATAGTGCGACTTTACCTATAGGAAAAAAAATAAGAAGGATAATTAGATTTGGGCACATGGTATCACAACATTGTTAGTTAAAAAAAATTATTCTCAAAATTTCTTTCTCACTTTAAGGTAGTGGTTTGGGTAAAGTCTGTTTCTTAAAATCACCAGAGATGGGGAAGCAGGTGGGAGGAGAGAGAGAGAGAGATGGACAGACAGAGAAAGAGAGAGAAAGTCTGACAGTCTTTAAACAGATTTAGGAATGCAGTCTAGGCTGTCCTCTTAAGTGTCAGTTGCCTGAATCATTGTTGTTCCAGAATTTAAATTACATCTCTTTGTTAAATCAAGAATCCAATGGCAATCTTCAGTCTCTTTACTTGAGGATGCTTTTCATCCATTTTCCAGTTCGTGTACGTAATCTACAAAAGTAAGCGCACGTGTGCGCGCGCGCACACACACACACACACACACACACACACAGACACATTTGTGCTCACAAATATGTAAGTCTTAAAATGTGCACTTTGAGTCAAACCTAGGATGTTAATAACCTTTTTATGAGACCCCTTGGCTTCCCAAATTCCTGACCAACTGACTGGCTTTGTCATATTTTAGATTATTCCAGGACTTAACTCTTTGTCCCTTCTTATATGTCTAAAAGTTGGGAAACATGCATAGAGTCTTCATGAAAAGGGACTACCATCTGCAAGATGCTTAAGACTTCAGAGCCTAGGGTGCCTGGGTGGCTCAATTGGTTAAGCGACTGTCTTCGGCTCAGGTCATGATCTTGGAGTCCCGGGATCGAGTTCCACATCGGGCTTCCTGCTCAGCAGGGAGTCTGCTTCTCCCTCTGACCCTCTTCCCTCTCGTGCTTTCTATCTCTTATTCTCTCTCTCTCTGAAATAAATAAATAAAATCTTTAAAAAAAAAGACTTCAGAGCCTAGTTGACATGTTATAAAATATGGGAAGAAAATAACTCTTGAGTAGGTTTAGATCTTTTAGATCTTAACGATGACCAACAGTGATTTCTGGGGCAAGTTACTTACATTGATAGAGACCCAATTTCTTTGGCCATTGGTGTAGCCTCTACATGAATACCCGGGTCTCCTCCACTTTAGCCTTATGTCATAGACTTTGGGATGATCATTTCAATACAATGAATCATTGTCATTGAATGTAGTTTCTTTGTTTCATTATCCATGTATTCCTTTGAACCAAAAGATGTGTGAAGGTGGGGGACAATGTGTATCATTTTCTTTGTATTGCCTGAGCAACTGTTCAAAATCTTTGGGATGCAGCAAAGGCAATACTAGGAGGGAAGTATATAGCAAGACAAGCCTTTCTCAAGAAACAGGAAAGATCTCAAATACACAGTCTAATCCCACACCTAAAGGAGCTGGAGAAAGAATAGCAAAAAAGCCCACACCAAGCAGGAGAAGAGAAATAAAAAAGATCAGAGCAAAAATCAATGAAATAGAAACCAAAAGAAAAGTAGAACAGATCAGTGAAACTAGGTGCTGGTTCTTTGAAAGAATTAATAAGATTGATAAATCCCTGGCCATACTTAACAAAAAGAAAAGAGGAAGGACCCAAATTATTAAAATCATGGATGGAAGCAGAGAGATCACAACCAACACCAAAGAAATACAAACAATTATAAGAACATATTATGAGCAACTATATGCCAGCAAATTAGACAATCTGGAAGAAATGGATGCATTCCTAGAGATGCATAAACTACCAAACCGAACCAGGAAGAAATAGAAAACCTGAACAGATGCATAACCAGCATGGAAATTGAAGCAGTAATCAAAAATCTCCCCGCAAACAAGAGCCCAGGGCCAGAGGCTTCCCAGGAGAATTCTATCAAATATTTAAAGAAGAATTAATAGCTATTCTTCTGAAGCTGTTTCAAAAAATAGAAACAGAAGGAAAACTTCCAAATCATTCTATAAGAACAGCATTACCTTGATCCCCAAACCAAAGACCCCATCAAAAAGGAGAATTACAGACCAATATCCTTGATGAACATGGATGCAAAAATTCTCACCACAATACTAGCCAATAGGATCCAACAGTACATTAAAAGGATTATTCACCAGGACGAAGTGGGATTTATTCCTGGTCTGCAAAGTTCGTTCAACATCCACAAATCAATCAATGTGATACAATACATTAATAAAAGAACAAGAACCATATGATCCTCTCAATAGATGCAGAAAAAGCATTTGACAAAGTACAGCATCCTTTCTTGATTAAAACTCTTCACAGTGTAGGGAAGAGGGAACATACCTCAATATCATAAAAGCAATATATGAAATTCCATAGCAAATATCATTCTCAGTGGGGAAAAACTGAGAGCTTTCCCCTTAAGATCAGGAACACAGCAGGAATGTCCACTCTCACCACTTTTGTTCAACATAGTACTAGAAGTCCTGGCCTCAGCAATCAGACAACAAAAAGAAATAAAAGGCATCTGAATCAGCAAAGAAGTCAAACTCTCACTCTTTAGAGAAGACCTGTTTCTCTATGTGGAAAACCCAAAAGACTCCACCCCAAAATTGCTACAACTCATACAGCAACTCAGCAACATGGCAGGATACAAAATAAATGCAAAGGTATCAGTTGTATTTCAATACACTAACAATGAGACAGAAAAAAGAGAAACTAAGGAGTCAATCCCATTTACAATTGCACCAAAAACCTTAAGATACCTAGGAATAAACGATCTATACTCAGAAAACTATAGAACACTTCTGAAAGATTGAGGAAGACCCAAAGAGATGGAAAAATGTTCCATGCTCAGGAATTGGAAGAACAAATAATGTGAAAATGTCTATGCTACCTAGAGCAATCTACACATTTAAAACAATCACTATCAAAATACCATCAGCTTTTTTTTCAAAGAAATGGAACAAATAATCCTAAAATTTGTATGGAACCAGAAAAGACCCTGAATAGCCAGAGGAATGTTGAAAAAGAAAACCAAAACTGGTAGCATCACAATTCTGGACTTCAACCTCCATTACAAAGCTGTAATCATCACGACAGTATGGTACTGGCACAAAAACAGACACATAGATCAATGGAACAGAATAGAGAGCCCAGAAATGGACCCCCAACTCTATGGTCAAATAATCTTTGACAAAGCAGGAAAGAATGTCCAATGGAAAAAACTCTCTTCAACAAATGGTGTTGGGAAATTGGACAGCCACATGCAGAAGAATGAAACTGGACCATTTCCTTACACCACACACAAAAATAGACTCAAAATGGATGAAAAGCCTAAAAGTGAGACAGAAATCCATCAAAATCCTAGAGGAGAACATGGGCAGCAACCTCTTTCACCTCCTCCACAACAACTTCTTGCTAGACACGTCTCCAAAGGCAAGGGAAGCATGGGCAAAAATGAACTGCTGGGACTTCATCAAGATAAAAAGCTTTTGTACAGCAAAGGAAATAGTTGACAAAACTAAAATGCAACTTACGGAATGGGAGAAGATATTTGCAAATGACATATCAGATAAAGGGCTAGTATCCAAAATCTATAAAGAACTTATCAAACTCAACACCCAAAGAACAAATAATCTAATCAAGAAATGGGCAGAAGACAAGAACAGACATTTCTCCAAAAAAGACATTCAAATGGCCAAGAAACACATGTAAAAATGCTCCACATCACTTGCCATCAGGAAAATACAAATCAAAACCACAATGAGATACCACCTCACACCAGTCAGAATGGCTAAAATTAACAAGTCAGGAAATGACAGATGTTGGCGGGGATGCAGAGAAAGGGGAACCCTCCTACACTGTTGGTGGGAATGCAAGCTGGTGCAGCCACTCTGGAAAACAGTATGGAGGTTCCTCAAAAAGTTAAAAATAGAGCTACCCTAGGCACAGCAATTGCACTACTGGATGTTTACCCCAAAGATACACATATAGTGATCCGAAGGGGCATGTGCACCTCTATGCTTATAGCAGCAATGTCCACAATAGCCAAACTATGGAAAGAGCAAAGATATCCTTCAACAGATAAATGGATAAAGAAGATGTGGTGTATATATATGTACAATGGAATACTACTCAGCCATCAAAAAATGAAATTTTGTCATTTGCAATAATGTGGGTGGAACTAGAGGTTGTTATGCCTAGTGAAATAAGTCAGTCAGGGAAAGATAATTATCATATGATCTCACTGATATGTGGAATTTAAGAAACAAAACAGATGATCATAGGAGAAGAGAGGAAAAAATAAAACAAGATGAAATCAGAGAAGGACACAAAGTATGAGACTCTTAATCATTGGAATCAAACTGAGGGTTGCTGGAGGGGAGAGGGGTGGAGGTATGGGGTAACTGGGTGATGGACATTAAGGAGGGCATGTGATATAATGAGCTCTGGATATTATATAAGGCTGATGAATCAAAAACCTGTACCTCTGAAACTAATAATACATTATATGTTAATTAAAAAAAAGGTGGGAAAACTGTAAAAAAATATAACATCCAGTCAGGGTGTTATATGCAATTGCTGAACACTACATCTAAAATTAATGATGTACTGGGGAGGCGGAGCAAGATGGCGGAGGAGTAGGAGACCTAGATTTCGTCTGGTCCCAGGAATTCAGCTGAATAGGGATCAAACCATTCTGAACACCTACGAACTCAACAGGAGATCGAAGAAAAGAATATCAGCAACTCTATGAAAAGATAAGCGACCACTTTCTAGAAGTTAGGATGTGTGGAGAAGTGAATCTGAAGCAATATCTGGGAAGATAGACCGCGGATGGAGGGAGCCTCTCTCAGCCAGCTACTGGCAAGTGATAGAGCAGCGGAGCACAAAATCAGAACTTTTAGAAGTCTGCCCCACTGAGGAACATCAATCCAGTGGCTAAGCTGGGGGGTGGAACCCTCGCTGGGACAATGTGGTCTCAGGACCCTCGGGGTCACAGAAAGACTGGAGGTGCCTGAGTGTGGCAGAGCTCCCAGGAATCCAAGCGGGGAAGCTGGCTGCAAAGACGGAGCCGAGGAGTGGGCTCTCAGCTCGGGGTTGCAATAAACCATGATCCTCAGCACAGTCGGGCCACTACTCTTCGAGCAGGGACCCAACAAGCAGCAGATCCAGAGAGACTCCCCTTCCTCCCCTTGGAGGAGTGGCACGGGAATGAACTGCAGGAATCTGCTGGGTTTGGAGACTCCAGACAGGATGGTGTGCCAGGGATAGAAATGCTCAGGAACAGGCTGGGTGAGCATGGAGTGCGGCCAGAGACCAGGGAGACAGGAGTGACTGACTGCTTTTCTCTGAGGCCTCACTGAGTAGTGGGGCCCCAAGTTCTTGGCTCCTCCAGGGCCATTTTCATTCTCATCCTCCAAAGCTGTACGGGAAGCGTTCAGGGAACAAAAGCTACCTAGAGCAAACCAGAGCAGATTACTTACCCCGGCCCCTGGCAAGGGTGGGACAATTCCACCTTGGGCAAAGACATTTGAGAATCACTGCAACAGGCCCTCCCCCAGAAGATCCCCAAGAACATCCAGCCAAGACCAACTTTCCCGATCAATGAGAACTGCAAAACCTCAGCTCTAGGGGAATACAGCACATAGAATTCATGGCTTTTTCCCCCCCGATTCTGTAGCCTTTCAAAGTTAATTCTTTTAATTTTCTTTGTTTTTTTAAAATTTTATTTGAATTTTTCTTCCTCCCTTTTTCAACCATATCTTATCAATTTATTTATTTATTTATTTTTATTTTTTTACTTTTTACTTTTTATTTTTTTAAATTTTATTTTATTATGTTAGTCACCATGCAATACATCATTAGTTTTTGATGCAGTGAGCCACGATTCATTGTTTTTGTATAACACCTGGTGCTCCATGCAGTATGTGCCCTCCTTAATACCCATCACCAGGCTAACCCATCCCCCCACCCCCCTCCCCTCTAGAACCCTCAGTTTGTTTCTCAGAGTCCATCATCTCTCATGGTTCATAATCCCTCTGATTTCACCCCTTCATTTTTCCCTTCCTTCTCCTAATGTCCTCTATGCTATTCCTTATGTTCCACAAATAAGTGAAACTATATGATAATTGACTTTCTCTGCTTAACTTATTTCACTTAGCATAATCTCCTCCAGTCCCATCCATGTTGATATAAAAGTTGGGTATTCATCCATTCTGATGGCTGAGGTATATTCCATTGTATATATGGACCACATCTTCTTTATCCTCCATCTGTTGAAGGGCATCTTGGCTCATTCCACAGTTTGGCTATTGTGGACATTGCTGCTATGAACATTGGGGTGCATGTGGCCCTTCTTTTCACTACATCTGTGTCTTTGGGGTAAATACCCAGGAGTGCAATTGCTGGGTCATAGGGTAGCTCTATTTTTAATTTTTTGAGGAACCTCCACACTGTTTTCCAAAGTGGCTGTACTAACTTGCATTCCCACCAACAGAGTAAGAGGGTTCCCCTTTCTCCACAACCTCTCCAACATTTGTTGTTTCTTGCCTTGTCAATTTTTGCCGTTCTAACTGGTGTAATGTGGTTTTAATTTGAATTTCCCTGATGGCTAATGATGAACATTTTTTCATGTGTCTCTTAGCCATTTGTGTATCTTCTTTGGAGAAGTGTCTGTTCATGTCGTCTGCCCATTTTTTAACTTGATTATTTGTTTTTTGGGTGTTGAGTTTGAGAAGTTCTTTATAGATCTTGGATATCAGCCCTTTATCTGTAGTGTCATTTGCAAATATCTTCTCCCATTCTGTGGGTTGCCTCCTTGATTTATTGACTGTTTCCTTTGCTGTGCAGAAGCTTTTTATCTTGATGAAGTCCCAAAAGTTCATTTTTGCTTTTGTTTCACTAGCCTTTGGAGATGTATCTTGAAAGAAGTTGCTGTGGCCTATGTCAAAGCGTTTACTGCCTCTGTTCTCCTCCAGGATTTTGATGGGTTCCTGTGTCACATTGAGGTCTTTCATCCATTTTGAGTTTATCTTTGTGTATAGTGTTAGAGAATGGTCGAGTTTCATTCTTCTGCATGTGGCTGTCCAATTTTCCCAGCACCATTTATTGAAGAGACTGTCTTTTTTCCATAGCATGTTTTTTCCTGCTTTGTCAAAGATTATTTGACCATAGAGTTGAGGGTGCATATCTGGGCTCTGTATTCTGTTCCATTGGTCTATATGTCTGTTTTTGTGCCAGTACCATGCTGTCTTGGTGATCACTGCTTTGTAATATAGCTTGAAATCGGGGAACGTGATGCCCCCAGCTTTGTTTTTCTCTTTCAACATTCTTTTGGCAATTCAGCCTCTTTTCTGATTCCATAATAATTTTAGGATTGTTTGTTCCAGCACTTTGAAAAATGTCACTGGAATTTTGACCGGGATGGCATTGAAGGTATAGATTGCTTTGGGTAGCATAGACATTTTAGCAATGTTTATTCTTCTGCTCCATGAACATGGAATGTTTTTCCATCTTTTTGTGTCTTCTTCAATTTCTTTCATGAGTGTTCTGTAGTTCCTAGAGTATAGATCCTTTACCTCTTTGGTTAGGTTTATTCTGAAATATCTTATGGTTTTTGGTGCTATTGTAAATGGAATTGTTTCTCTAATTTCTCTTTCTACAGTTGCATAGTTAGTGTATAAGAAAGCAACTGATTTCTGTGCATTGATTTTGTATCCTGCCACATTACTGAATTGCTGTATGAGTTCTAGTAATTTGGGTGTGGAGTCTTTTGGGTTCTCCATATAAAGTATCATGTCATCTGTGAAAAGAGTTTGACTTCTTCTTTGCCAATTTCAATATCTTTTATTTCTTTTTGTTGTCTGATTGCTGTTGCTAGGATTTCTAGTACTATGTTGAACAAAATGGTGAGAGTGGGCATCATTGACATGTTCCTGATATTAAGGGAAGGTCTCTCACCTTTTCCCCATTGAGGACGATATTTGCTGTGGGTTTTTCACAGATGTATCTTATAAACTTGAGGAATATTCCCTCTATCCCTATACTCTGAAGAGTTTTAATCAAGAAACGATGCTGTGTTTTGTCAATGCTTTTTCTGCATCAATTGAGAGGATCATGTGGTTCTTCTCTCTCATCTTATTAACATGTTCTATCACATTGATTGATTTGTGAATGTTGAACCACCCTTGCATCCTGGGGATAAATCCCACTTGGTCGTGGTGGATGATCCTTTTAATGTATTGTTGGATCCTATTAGCTAGGATTTTGTTGAGGATTTTGGAATCCATATTCATCAGGGATAGCAGTCTGAAATTCTCCCTTTTGATGGGGTCTTTGCCCGGTTTGGGGATTAAGGTAATGCTGGCCTCATAAAATGAGTCTGGAAGTTTTCCTTCTGTTTCTATTTTTTGAAACAGCTTTAGGAGAATAGGTATTATTTCTTCTTTGAATGTTTGGTAGAATTCCCTGGGGAATCCATCTGGCCCTGGACTCTTGTTTTTTGGGAGGTTTTGATCACTGCTTCAATCTCATTGCTGGTTATTGGCCTATTTAGGTTGTCAATTTCTTCCTGTTTCAGTCTTGGCAGCTGATAGGTTTCCAGGAAGGCCTCCATTTCATCCAGATTGCTCAGTTTATTGGCATATAGTTGTTGATAATAATTTCTAATAATTGTTTCTATTTCCTTGGTGTTAGTTGTGATCTCTCCCCTTTCATTCATAATTTTATAGACTCCAAGAGTGATATAGAAAAGTAATTTACAGGGACAATCTATAAAAAGAAGGTCTTCACAGGCAACATGGTGACAATAAATTCATATCTTTCAGTAATCACTCTCAACGTGAACGGCCTAAATTCTCCCATAAAAAGGCACAGGGTTGCAGATTGGATAAAAAGACAGGACCCATCCATATGATGTCTACAAGAGACTTATTTTGAACCTAAAGATACATCCAGACTGAAAGTGAAGGGATGGAGATCCATGTTCCATGCCAGCAGATCTCAAAAGAAAGCTGCAGTAGCAATTCTTACATCAGACAAATTATATTTTAAACTGAAGTCTGTAGTTAGAGACACAGAAGGACACTATATCATTCTTAAAGGGTCTATCCAACAAAAAGATCTAACAATTGTAAATATCTATGCCCCTAATATGGGAAGAGCCATCTTCATAGGCCAACTGTTAACCAAACTAAAGAGTCATATTGATAAGAATATGTTAAATGTAAGAGACCTCAATATTCCACTCTCAGCAATAGACAGATCATCTAAGCAGAAAATCAACAAAGAAATAAGAGCTTTGAATGACATACTGGGCCAGGTGGACCTCATATATATACAGAACATTCCACCCTAAAACAACAGAATACTCATTCTTCTTGAGCGCACATGGAACTTTCTCCAGAATAGACCACATAAGGGTCACAAATCAGGCTCAACCAATACCAAAAGATTGAGATTATTCCCTGCATATTCTCAGACCATAATGCTTTAAAACTGGAACTCAATCATAAGAAAAATTTGGAAGAAATTCAAACACTTGGAAGCTAAAGACTACTCTGCTCAAGAATGTTTGGGTCAACCAGGAAATCAAAGAAGAACTTAATCAATTCATGGAAACCAATGAGAATGAAAACACATCAGTCCAAAACCTATCGATACTGCAAAGGCGTTCCTAAGTGGGTAATACATAGCCATCCAAGCCTCACTCAAAAAAGTGGAAAATCCTGAATTCACCAACTAACTGTACACCTTAAAGAACTAGAGAAAAAGGAACAAACGATCCTAAGCCACACATTAGAATAGAAATAATTAAGATTAGAGCAGACATCAATGGATTAGAAACCCGAAATACTGTAGATCAGGTCAATGAAACTAGAAGGTGGTCCTTTGAAGGAATTAATAAGACCAATAAACCACTGGCCAGACTTATCAATTCCTTTTTTAAAAATCTTTTTTATTTTTAATTTTTGCAGTCATATTCTATCTGTTCATTGTAGTTAACCTTATTTTTTGTATATATATAAGTTTTTCTCTCTTTAACATTTTGGGATACAGTTTCTTCTAACAGACCAAAATATACCCTATATCTAGTGTATGGCTTTGTTCTAGTCTCCTGCCTGATCACATTCTCTCCTTTTTTTTTTTTTTTTAAGTTTTTCATCTTTCTTTTTTTGGCCAAATTATTTTCAATTCCATTTTTAAAATCTTTTTATATTTTCATATTTACTGTCATATTCCATACCTTCATCGTATGTACCCTTATTTTTGTGTGTATATATATATATATATATATATATATGTTTTTTTTTCCTTAAAATTTTGGGAGGCCAAATACACCCAAAACCTAGTGTGTGACACTGTTCTATTCACCAACCTGATCAAATTTTTTTTTCTTCCCCCGCCCTATCCCTGCCCCCAGCCCCAGTTTCAGGACTCTTTGATTAATTTAGTGTATATTTTTCTGGCATCATTGTTACCCTTTTAGCATTTTGTTCTCTCATTCATCTATTCTTCTCTGGACAAAATGAGAAAATGGAAAAACTCATCTCAACTAAAGAACAAGAGGCAGTACCGACTGCCAGGGATCTAATCAATATGGACATTAGTAAGATGTCAGAATTAGAGTTCATAATGATGATTATAAAGATACTATCTGGGCTTGAAAAAAGCAGAAGATATTAGAGAAACCCTTTCTGGAGAAATAAAAGAACTAAAATCTAACCAAGTCAAAATCAAAAAGGCAATTCATGAGGTGCAATAAAAAATGGAGGCTCTAACTGCTAAGATAAATGAGTCAGAAGAGAGAATTGGTGATATAGAAGACCAAATGATGGAGAATAAAGAAGCTGAGAAAAAGAGAGATAACTACTGGATCATGAGGGCAGAATTCGAGAGATAAGTGATACCATAAAGTGAAACAGCATTAGAATAATTGGGATCCCAGAAGAAGAATGAGAGAGGGGGGCAGAAGGTATATTGGAGCAAATTATAGCAGAGAACTTCCCTAATTTGGGGAAGGAAACAGGCATCAAAATCCAGGAGGCACAGAGAACTCCCCTCAAAATCATTAAAAAAAGGTCAACACCCTGACATCTAATAGTAAAACTCACAAGTCTCAGAGACCAAGAGAAAATTGTGAAAGCAGCTCGGGACAAGAGGTCTGTAACCTACAATGGTAGAAACATTAGATTGGCAACAGACCTATCCACAGGGACCTGGCAGGCCAGAAAGGACTGTTACGATAGATTCGGAGCACTAAATGAGAAAAATATGCAGCCAAGAATACTCTATACAGCTAGGCTGTCATTGAAAGTAGAAGGAGAGATAAACAGCTTCCAGGACAAACAAAACCTAAAAGAATTTGCAAACACAAAACCAGCCCTACAAGAAATACTGAAAGGTGTCCTATAAGCAAAGAGAGAGCCTAAAAGTAACATAGACCAGAAAAGAACAGAGATAATATACAGTAACAGTCACCTTACAGGCAATACAATGGCACTAAATTCATACCTTTCAATAGTTACCCTGAATGTAAATGGGCTAAATGCCCCAAAGAAAAGACACAGGGTATGAGACTGGATTAAAAAAAAAAAGACCCATCCCTATGATGTCTGCAAGAGACTAATTTTAGCCTCAAAGACACCTTTAGATTTACCATGTTAATGGATATCAAAAGAAAGCTGGGGTGGCAATCCTTATATCAGACAAATTAGATTTTAAATCAAAGGCTATAATAAGAGATGAGGAAGGGCACTCTATCTTACTTAAAGTGTCTATCCAACAAGAAGATCTAAAAATTTTAAATATCTATGCCCCTAACATGGGAGCAGCCAATTATATAAGCCAATTAATAACAAAATTAAAGAAACACATTGACAATAATACAATTATCATAGGAGATCATCTAAGCAAAAGATCAACAAGGAAATAAAGACTTTAAATGACACACTGGACCAGTTGGACTTCACAGATATATTCAGAACATTCCATCCCAAAGCAACAGAATACACATTCTTCTCTAGTGCCCATGGAACATTCTCCAGAATAGGTCACATCCTAGGTCACACATCAGGTCTCAACCAGTACCAAAATATTGGTATCATTCCCTACATATTTTCAGACCACAATGCTTTGAAACTAGAACTCAATCACAAAAGGAAAGTCGGAAAGAACTCAAATATATGGAAGTTAAAGAGCATCATACTAAAGAAAGAATGGTTTAACCAGGAAATTACAGAAGAATTAAAAAAATTAAAAAATTCATGGAAACAAATGAAAATGAAAATGAAAACACAACTGTTCAAAATCTTTGGAATGCAGCAAAGGCAGTCCTAATAGGCAAGTATATAGCAAGCCTTTCTCAGGAAACAGGAAAGGTCTCAAATACACAACCTAACCCTACACCTAAAGGACCTGGAGAAAGAACAGCAAATAAAGCCTACACCAAACAGGGGAAGAGAAATAATAAAGATCAGAGAAGAAATCAATGAAATAAAAACAAACAAACAAAAAAACCAATAGAACAGATCAATGAAACTAGGAGCTGGTTCTTTGAAAGAATTAATAAGATTGGTAAACCCCTGGCCAGACTTATCAAAAAGAAAAAAAGAAAGGACCCAAATAAATAAAATCATGAATGAAAGAGGAGAGATCACAACCAACACCAAAGAAATACAAACAATTATAAGAACATATTATGAGCAAATATATGCCAGCAAATTAGATAATCTGTAAGAAATGGATGTATTCCTAGAGATGTATAAACTACCAAAACTGAACCAGGAAGAAATAGAAAACCTGAACAGACCTATAACCAGTAAGGAAATTGAAGCAATAATAAAAAATAATAAAAAATCTCCCAACAATCAAGAGCCCAGGGCCAGATGGCTTCCAAGAAGAATTCTACCAAACATTTAAAGGAGAATTAATACCTATTCTTCTGAAACTGTTCCAAAAAATATAAATGGAAGGAGAATTTCCAAACTCATTCTATGAGGCCAGAATCACCTTGATTCCAAAACCAGACAAAGAGGAGAATTACAGACCAATATCCCTGATGAACATGGATGCAAAATTTCTCACCAAAATACTAGCCAATAGGATTTAACAGTACATTAAAAGGATTATTCACCATGACCAAGTGGGATTTATTCCTGGGCTGCAAGGTTGGTTCAACACCCACAAATCAATCAGTGTGATACAATACATTAAGAGAAAGAACAAGAACCATATGATCCTCTCAATAGATGCAGAAAAAGCATTTGACAAAGTACAGCATCCTTTCTTGATTAAAACTATTCAGAGTGTAGGGATAGAGAGTATATACCTCAATATCACAAAAGCCATCTATGAAAAACCCACAGCGAGTATCATTCTCAATGGGGAAAAACTGAGAGCTTTCCCCCTAAGGTCAGGAACGTGGCAGGGATGTCCACTCTCACCACTGCTATTCAACATAGTATTAGAAGTCCTAGCCACAGCAATCAGACAACAAAAAGAAATCAAAGGCATCCAAATCAGCAAAGAGGACGTCAAACTCTCACTCTGCAGATGATATGATACTTTATGTGGAAAACTCAAAAGACTCCAAAACTGCTAGAACTCATGCAGGAATTCAGTATAGTGGCAGGATATAAAATCAATCCACAGAAATCAGTGGCATTTCTATACACCAACAACAAGACAGAAGAAAGAGAAATTAAGGAGTCAATCCCATTTACAATTGCATTCAAAACCATAATATACCGAGGAATAAATCTAAGCAAAGATGCAAAGAATCTGTACTCAGAAAACTATAGAATACTCATGAAAGAAATTGAGGAAGACACAAAGAAATGGAAAAACGTTCCATGCTCATGGATTGGAAGAACAAATATTGTGAAATGGTCTATGCTACCTAGAGCAATCTACATATTCAAAACAATCACTATCAAAATACCATCAACTTTTCCACAGAGCTGGAACAAACAATCCTAAAATTTGTGTGGAACCAGAGAAGACCCCGAATAGCCAAAGGAATGTTGAAAAAGAAAACCAAAACTGGGGCATCACAATTCCGGACTTCAAGCTCTATTACAAAGCTGTCATCATCAAGACAGTATGGTACTGGTAGAAAAACAGACTCATAGATCAATGGAACAGAACAGAGAGCCCAGAAATGGACCCTCAACGCTATGGTCAACTCATCTTCGACAATGCAGGAAAAAATGTCCAATGGAAAAAAGACAGTCTCTTCAACGAGTGGTGTTGGGGAATTGGACAGCCACATGCAGAAGAATGAAATGACCATTCTCATACACAATGAACAAAGATAAACTCAAAATGGATAAAATACTCAGATGTGAAATCCATGAAAGTCCTAGAGGAGAACACAGGTAGTAACCTCTTCGACCTCAGCTGCAGCAATGGGAAACAAAGGCAAAAATGAACTGCTGGGACTTCATCAAGATAAAAAGCTTTTGCACAGCAAAGGAAACAGTCGACAAAACTAAAATGCAACTTTTGGAGTGGGAGAAGATATTTGCAAATGACATATCAGATAAAGGGCTAGTATCCAAAATCTATAAAGAACTTATCAAACTCAACACCCAAAGAACAAATAATCCAATCAAGAAATAGGCAGGAGACATGAACTGACATTTCTGCAAAGAAGACATCCAAATGGCCAACAGACACATGAAAAAGTGCTCAACATCACTCGCCATCAAGGAAATCCAAATCAAATCTACAATGAAATACCACATCACACAGGTCAGAATGGCTAAAATTAACAAGTCAGGAAATGACAGATGCTGGTAAGGATGCAGAGAAAGGGGAATCCTCTTACACTCTTGGTGGGAATGCAAGCTAGCACAGCCACTGTGGAAAACAGTATGGAGGTTCCTCAAAAAGTTAAAAATAGAGCTACCCTATGACCCAGCAATTGCAGTACTGGGTATTTGCCCCAAAGATACACATGTAGTGATCTGAAGGGGTATGTGCATCCCAATGTTTATAGCAGCAATGTCCACAATAGCCAAACTATGGAAAGAGCAAAGATGTTCTTCAACAGATGAATGGATAAAGAAGATGTGGTATATATATATATACACAATGGAATCATTATGGAGTCATCAAAAAATGAAATCTTGTTATTTGCAATGACGTGGATGGAACTAGAGGGTATTATGCTAAGTGAAATAAGTAAATCGGAGAAAGACAAGTATAATATGATCCCACTGATAATGAGGAATTTGAGAAACAAGACAGAGGATCATAGGGGAATGGAGGGAAAAATGAAACAAGATGAAACCAGAGAGGGAGACAAACCATAAGAGACTCTTAATCTCAGGAAACAAACTGAGGGTTGCTGGAGTGGAGGGGGTTGGGAGGGATGGGGTGGCTGAGTGATGGACATTGGGAGGGTATGTGCTATGGTGAGTGCTGTGAATTGTTTAAGACTGATGAATCTCAGACCTGTACCCCTGAAACAAATAATACATTATATGTTAATGAAGAAAACCCCAAACAAAAACAAATGATATACTATATGCTGGCTAACTGAACATAATAAAAAATAAATAAATACCAAACGTAGCACCACATATAGTAAGCACCCTCTGAATTATGCACTCTCATTTTCCAATTAAGTTACCAGTACTTAACACAGTTTTAGTGAAAAATTCGAAACATGTTTAAAATGAAGATAATAGTAGTATAAACTCTCATATATTGATTACTCAGATTAAAAAATGATTGTTATACTACATTTGCATCATCCACCCCTATTTTTCAGTTTTTTTTTTTTGCCTGAGTATTTTAATGCAATTCTTAGTCCTCAAGCCATTTTATTATCTGTATCTCTGAGGAGTTTTCTTATGTGAACAAAAGGCATGATCACATCTAACAAAATTGCCAGGAGTTGCCTGATATCAACCCACTCCTGGTTTGCTGGAGCCATATTTTGCTCCTGTTTCTCCTTACAGTACTTAGTTGAGTGCTTACAATGACTGCTCCATATGCTAGCGTAGTTCACTGTGGCTGCTGTGCCCTTGAAATGTGGATACTGGGACTAAGAAACTGAAGTTTCAATTTTATTTAAATTATTTCAATTTATTGAAATTAAAAAACTAAAGCAATGTAAAATATTTTGATATAATAAAATTTTGGATATGTTGGGCTAACTAAAATATTATTGAATATTATTAAAATTAATTCCCCCTATTTGTTTTGCTTTTATTTGGCTACCAAAACATTTAAAATGACAGTGTGGCTTGTATAATGTTTCTATCAGACAGTGCTGTCCTGGGGATTGGGCTCTGGTCTAAGGGCTTAATCATACTATCTGTTTCTTATATAGAGTATGTAGAATTATTCCTATTATTCACATAAGGAATAAAACCCAGAAAGGTAAGCTAGCCTTATCTATAGTCAGGTAGCTAGTCATTGATTCAGCCTCGATACATTCTCTTAGCCTATGCTACTTTATATCATAAACGTACAATTTCCATTGGCATTTATTTAAAAATATTGATAATAGCTATGGGATCTTCTTTATTATTTTAATATTTCTGGGATATGAATTGCTATTTTAATTAACTCCAAACAAAACTTACTTAACCAAGATAGACACCAATACTCCGATAAGTCAGTGGAATCCTGATGTCTGTGTTCTTGGAAGCCCCATTGACCTCATCACCAAACAGTTTCTGCTACAGGATAGACACAATCTCAAAAAATGGAGCAGACTGTGGCAAAGCATATTTAAACTCTGCCATTTCTCCTTCTAGAGTCTGGGACTCAGTAGGATCCTTTGTCTCACTGTCCCTGCCCCATGTGGTGCTGGGCCTAGACATGGATTATTCTACAAACTGGAATACATTAGTACCTTATAACTTGTAGTAAGATAAGGACAGGGGCAAAATCTAATTGATGAGGGTTTATGCTTCACCAAATGCTAAATTTCAATGCCTTGACTAAATGCTGACTCACTGAAAAAATTTGTCCAGACATTTCTTGAAAGAGGTGGCTTTCTAAAAGTCTGCAATAGAGGTATTTCCCAACCCCTTAGATGTCCTCTGTTTATTTCTATCATGATATTTTAAATCCCTGTCTTTTAGACTACATGTGTGTCTCCCCCAATAGACTGTGTGTCACTTAAATGCAGAGACCATTCCTCAAGACCTGACCCAGGGCCGGGCACATGTTAGGTACTTCGTAAATTTTGTAGGAAGGAGAGAGAGAGGGAGAAAGGAAATGAGAGTTATTGGTTTATGACTCTTTCTAGATGGTCTGGCTTCAGACTACCTATTGTCTAGCATAGAATACTGGTTAAAAGTGCAAACTCTTATCAGATAGAGCTGGATTGTCAACCCCCAGGCCCACCAATGCCAGCTGCATGGCTTTAACCAAGTAAGTTTAGCTATTTAATCATTGTCCTCATCTGTAAAATAGGGATAAATAGTTCCTGCCTCATTGAATTGGTGTGAGAATTAAAATAGTGAATGCATATAATGCTTTGAAATAGCATCTGGTCTACAAGAAGTACTTTAAATGTTAGTTATTCTAATTGTTATTTGGCACATTGTAAATATGGGAAATACAAAGTAAAGAAGAAGGGTGATAAAAGCGATTTCACTTACCTGGAGGGTATGAAGCTCTTCCTTCCCATTATTTCCTCCTTCTGGGTCCTATGAATCATCTACCCAGCTATGACCCCTCCAAACACCATCCCTATTCCAATAGTCTTAGATTTCTGTAGTCTGTGAGTGTGTGTGTGTGTGTGTGTGTGTGTGTGTGTGTGTGTGTGTGTGTTTTGAAAAATAGTCTGTCCCCCCATTTATTCTGTAGAACTGCTGCCTGGGCCATAAAGCAAAGTTATTTGTCTTGGAGCCTGAAGCAGACCTAAGTTTACATTAAGGTCTTGGCAGGTTTCAGTAAACAGCAAGGACAGAGGGTAAGTATGATAGAAAGTTGTAACTTTGGTGATCATCCTGAAGGTTAACTTACTCTCTCCCTGAGATCCAAAGTTGTCTTCCAGCTTAGTGTAAATTCAGTCAAAGGCTTTTTCATATCCAAACTCTATGGCTTGGGAAGGAGAAAGAAATGCCCCCTGATCCCCAGAGGATACTCTGTTCTGCGTCACCGGCTTAAGTAATGAGCTCCTGTGAGCCTTCAAGTTGCTTCCCCTGTTGAAAGTTCTTACCTGTTCTTTCCCCTGTTGAAAGTTACAAGGAACTTTCCCCACTGCATTGGCCAAGTGTGGGGCCCACTCGGGAGAGGGCTTTTTAGAATGGATTCCTCTGTTTTTATGGCCAGTGGAGGTGGACCATCCTGGATTTCCTGTCTAATACCCATCCTTTAATCTAACAACAGTGGATTCCATTGATTAAGCACTTACTATGTGTCCTCCATTACTATAAGGCTTTTATATGCATTCTACAGTTTCTTTTATATTTAGGGCCTCAGTTGAGTTGACATGAAGTAATCATGACTGTTTGAGGCTCATTATCACCATTGTTCTATGGATGACATACTTCAGTATTAATTAATTTAATAAATAACTGTAAACCAAAATGTAATCCAAGTGTTACACACTATGGATAAATTACATCTACCTATGTGTGCCCTTCCCTAGCTCAGCCCATTGCCTATCCTTGAATGTTAGGAAGATAAAGATATTGTAAATTTGTGTATTTTCATGTGTTTTAAATTCAAATTTTTCTAAGGTTGAACATTCTTTCATGACTTGAATTATATTTGGATGTTTCTAATATAAGGTGTCTGTTTTTTTTGGTCCAGTTTTGGGTTATCTATCTCTTATTGATTTGTAGAGGTTCTTTTAATATAGTCTGGATTTTATATAATCTGGGTAAAAGTCCCTTGTCATCTCTTTCTCTATCTGTACATCTATAGCATCTTCTCTCCTAATTTTGTAGCTTGCTTTTCTCTTTTAATGATATTCTTTGATGATTAGGAATCCTTAATTTAATGTAATCTTATTTATTGGTATTTTCTATTATGGACTGAATGTTTGCATCCTTCAAAATTCATAGTTTGAAACCCTAACTCCCAAGGTGATGGTATTAAGAGGTGTAGCCTTTAGGAGGTGATTAGGTCATAGGGGCAGCACCCTCATGAAAGAGACCCCAGGAAGCCACTCATCCCTTCCACCATGTAAAGACACAGCAAAAAATGCTTTCTCTGGACCAGGAAGTGCATTCTCACCAGACACTGAATCAGTTGGAGACTTGGTTTTGGACTTCCCAGCCTCCAGAACTGTAAGAAATAAATTTCTATTGTTTATAACCTATCTAGTCTGTGGTATTTTGTTATAGCAGCCCAAATGGACTAAGACAATAGTACTTTTTGTGTCTTCTTTAAGAAACCCTTCCCTATTCCAAGTTCATAAAGTTATTCCCTACATTAATATATAGGTGCTTTATTGTTTTACTTTTCACATTTAGATCTAAAATCCATCTGGAATTAATTTTGTGAGGGAGGGGCCAAGACAGATTTTTTGAAGAAAAATACAAGTGAACTAACACCATTTATTGTAAAGCTTGTCTTTTATCCATGGCTTTTCTGTGCACCTTTGTAATTAACCAGATGCCCACATATGCATGTCTACCTCTGGTTGTACACTACACTATTGGTCAATTTATCTTTGCATCAATGTCTGTCTTCCTAACTGTAATCTTGTAATAACTCTTGATCATCAGTAGTGTAAGTCCACAAAATTTGATTATTTGAAGTTGGGTTAGCTATTTTTGGTCTTTTGTGTTATCATGTACATTATAAAATATATTTGTAAATTTCCACAAAATATCTTCTGGGATTTTATTTGGAATTGCAATGAATCTATTGATGAAGTATTTGGCACTTTAATAATCTTGAATCTTAAATGGTATATCCTTTAATTTATGTAGGTCTTCTTTAATTTTTCTAAATGCTTTCTAAATGTTTCCTAATTTTTCAGGGTTGGGGTCTTACAAACATTTTGAAGATTTATTTATAGGTTTTCTACTTTTGCCTAGAATGTTGAGGTTTTGGAGCAACCAAATATCCTGAAATATAGACCCTTGCAAGCAGAGATGAAACACAGCACTGTTTCACTGGGGAGCACTGCAGGAGGAAATGCCAAGAGCCATATAAGTGGGTAAGAAAAATACAGCTAAATTCAGAAAAATAATTGCTTAAAGGCCAAATGTAGGCTAGGATGAGAGTAAAGAATGCCTGAGAGTCACAGACACAGAGGGAGTTCATGCTCACTTAGAAGATATTCTATATAGGGGCCTTCACTGAATGCTCATGAGAAACACTGAGGACAGGGCAGTAGACTGAGAAACAAGCTTGAATGAGGATGGAAGCTGCCACCGTGAGGAAAAGCACAAGGCTTCATTCAGACCCTTCTCTCTTATAGAACAAAAGCCTTAGGCCTTGTGGGGGAAGAAGCTTCTTGCCCCCAGCGTTCATGTGAAGATCCACTAGGGCAGAGTGAAATATAAAAGAAAAGAACATTCCATCTTTGAGGAGGAGCAGGAGAGAAGCCTGGGCCCAGAACCCTATGCCAATATGACTTGAGGTCTGTTCTGCTTGGGTGAGGGTCAGTAAAATGTCAAACTTGACCCACCAAATTTGAAATTCTGCTGCCATAACAAACATGGTAACAGATGATGAATGCTTTAGATGGGCTTATCAGTAGATAGACTTGACACAGCAAAGGAAAGAATAGTGACCTTAAAAGTAGGTTACTAAATTACCAAACTGAAACATAAACAGAAAAAAGAGCAGGAAAAAAACCCCAGTACAGAGTATGCAGGATCTCTAGGACAATATAAAAAAATTAACATTAGTGTAATTGGAATCCTAAAGATAGAATGTAGGAAAAGAAATATTTGAAGAAATAATGACTGAGAATTTCCAAAAATCATGAAATATATCAAACTATAGATCCAAGAATCTTGGAAAACTTGAGCAGGAAAAACAACAACAAAAAAGAAAAGAATATGATTGACACATCATATTCCACCTGCTGAAAATAAAAGACAAAGAGAAAATCTTGAAGGCACACAGTGGAAAAATATTATATAAAAAAGATATGAATTACAGCAGTCTTCTCATCAGGAACTATACATGATAGAAGACAGTAGAGTGATATCTTTACTAGAGTGATGTCTTTAAAGTATTTGGGAAAAAGCCCTGTCAACTCAAAATTTTATACTAGTGGAAATATTTTTTCCAAATTGAAAGTAAAAGGTTTTTGTTGACAATCAAAAACCAAATTAATACCAGCAGACCTGCGCTACCAGATTATTAGTTTTTCAGGCAGAAAATAATATGATATTTGAAAGTTGAATATATACAAAGAAGTAAAGAGCTTCAGAATGGTTTAAAAAAGGGTAAATATAAAGGATTATATTTTTCATATTTTTTATTGCTCTTAAAATAAGTGATTTTTAAAGCAAAAGTAGTAGCAATACATTATGGGTTTATAGTATATAAAAGTAAATTATATGAAAACATCATAAGAAATGGGAGGCAGGAATTGGAAGTATAGTGTTGTATGGTTCTTAGACTATATGAAGTTGCATCAAAGCATTTAAAGGTAGATGGTGATGAATGAAAGATATAATATGTTATATAATATAGTCTCTGTATTACTGTATATGTATATATATTATATATTAGCAACCACTAAAATATTTTAAAAGGAAGCACAAATAATATATAGTAAGTTAAAATGCAATCATAAAAAATAAACTAATTCAAAATTAGGCAGAGAATGAGGAGAAAGGTAACAAAAAACAGTGGAACATACAGAAAACAATTATATTTATAATATATATTATATTACAGATGTTTGAATTAAACCAATCAATACTTACACTAAAGGTAATGATCTAAACACTAATTAAAAAATATTCAAATTGTATAAAATACCAAGCCCAAATTTATCCTGCTTGTAAGGCATTTTTTCAAATATGAAGACATAAATACATTAGGAGTAAAATTATGGAAACAGATACATAATAAATGCACTAATCAATGAAAGCTAGAGCAAATATATTGATATTAGACAAAATAGACTTTAGTACAAAGAATATATTAGTGGAGATAAAGAGGGATATTACATAGATGATAGATGGATCAGTTCACCAAGAAGACATAATAATCCTAACAGTATATGCACCTAACAACAAAGTCTTGGAAACACATGGAAAAGAATGACCTGATAGAACTGACTGTCCTTTTTTTTATTTAAAAAAATTTTTTCAAGTTTTTCATTTTTTAAAGATTTATTTATTTAACAGAGAGAGATAGCGAGAACAGGAACACAAGCAGGGGCAGTGGGAGAGTGAGAAGCAGGCTTCCCACTGAGGAGGGAGCCTGATGCAGGGCTTGATCCCAGGACCCTGGCATCATGACCTGAGCCGAAGGCAGATGCCACCCAGGCGCCCCCAACTGTCCTTTTACTGAAGTTTTCCCAGTCATCTTTTGGTTGGATGAAACTCATTATGTAGTAGATTTTTCAGAAAGGGTGCTTATGTACAGTATTTACTGGGTTATTACATGATCAAAACTTTGTTTATTGAAGGACAGCTTGGCTGGGTATAATATTTTGGTTTATACTTTCTCAGTATTCTTGAAAATGCTGCTATACAATTGCCTTGCTTTGTATTGTTTTTGGGAAATTAAATGCCACTAGAATTCTTTTGTTTTTCTAAGTTATGTCATAATTTTGCCTAGAGTTCCTGAGGATTTCTTTCTTTATCTTTAAGTCTAAAAGTTTTACTAGAATCTTGGGTTGATTTTTCTGTTAATTTTTCCTGGTACCCAGTGGGTCTTTTAAATGTGTAGATTCAGGTGTTTTTTTAAATTTATGAAATAGTTTTTGGATTGTAGTTTTAAATATTGGTTCTATTTTATTGTTTTGATTTTTTTAGGACATCAATTATATGTGGGTTAGGCCTCCTTGGACTAACTTCCATTTCCACCTCTCTCTTTTGGCCCATTTAACTTTTTATTTTTAAAGATTTTATTTATTTATTTATTTATTTATTTATTTATTTATTTATTTATTTATTTATTTATTTATAGAGCATGAGCGGGGGGGAGGAAGAGGGAGAAGGAGAAAGAGAATCTCAAGCAGACTCTGCTCTGAGCAAGGAGTCTGATGTGGGGCTTGATCTCATGACCCTGAAATCATGACCTGAGCTGAAATCAAGAGTTGGATGCTTAATTGACTAGCCACCCAGGTGCCCCTAACTTCTTCTTCTTCTTTTTTTAAAGATTTTATTTATTTATTTGACAGAGAGAGATGGCGAGAGAGGGCTGAGCCAAAAGCAGATGCTTAACAACTGAGCCACTCAGGCACCCCCAATCCCTAACTTCTTTTAAATGTCATTTTATTTCCTTTGATTATCTGATTTACTTTCATGCTCTTTATTATATTTTAATTTGACTCTTCTTTTGGTACTTTAATTTTCATTTCTGACATGATTTTTTTGTCTTTTTATTTTATCTTTTCCTGAGTTTAACCAACTCTCATTTTACTCCTTCCTGATTTTAAAAAACTTTTTTTGTTCTTAGATTTTGTATTTCTAATGCAACATTTTATTTTCATATGTCATGTCTTTAGCTTTCCTCTCTCAGAGCATAATAACTAGGTGTTTGTAACTTCTCAAAATTCTTCTGCATGGAGCACTGGGTATTATATGAAAACATGGATCATGGATCACCACATCAAAAACTAATGATGTATTGTATGGTGACTAACATAACATAATAAAATTAAAAAAAATTCTCCAGCTGAATTAATTGAAAAACATGTTGAACCTTTTCCTAACTCACAATTTTTTGGTAGAGATTTACACTAGAGACTAATTCCATGGGGAATGTGACTCTTCAGCCCACTGTGAGGCTCAATTTATTTTAAATAGTTTAAGCATCTCAATATTGAAAAAAAATCCTTGGTCTTCTAGTGAATAAGTGGGTTTTCTAAACTAAAAAACAGGACCTTAAACTCACTGGCTAGCTGTTTTCTGTTTCTAAATAGATGATCTAAAGACTGGCCATGGGGATGATTTCTTGAATCCTTCCCTTTGTGATTTATCTGCATCCCCATAGGATTTTCATTTTCTAAAGTATCATAGAACCCATGGAATTTTGTTGTATGGAAGCAAGATTGGCATTGTTAACTGTCAATAACAATCACAAAATCAAAATTACTAGAAAGGAATCCCAGTGTCATGGAAACAGTGCCTCAGCAACTTGATCAGTAACTAGCTGTTGACTCAGAAGTCAGTTAAACTCGCTCTAAGCTGCTTCATCTGTAAACTATGAAGATTGTACTAATAGCCTTCAAATTGCCTTTCAGCTCTAAAGTCTCTTGTTTCACCTGGTGCCTTAGCTGAGCTGAAGCGGCTTAACCCACTGGGGGCCTTCCATACAGAGGAAGAAACCCTGTGGAAGAGTTTTGTTGTAGAGAGCCTCCTGTGTTCCAAGGCACACTCCTTCAGTCTCTTCAGCACAGGACATCACTTTGAGTGATGAGCTCTTGCAACAGAGGGAGAAATTGTTCCTAATTCTAAGGAGAACTTTTATGTTCAAATCTTTGCTGTAAAACTGAACATTACTCAAACAAGGTAGGTAATGCCATACCCAGAAGGATGTCTCAGGTTAACTGGATGTGGGTAAGAGGCTCCAAATCACTGTGTGATCTAGAGTGAATCACTCTTCCTCCCTGAGCCTCAGTTTCAGGAGGGGGCTGGACAGAATTTGCCCTAAAGTTCTCCCTGATATTCACATTCTGGGATTCCATAAAGTACCACTTGGGGTCTAGAGTGAGTTGTGGGAAGGAGGCCCTTGTGATGTGACTTTAAGTTCATTGCAATAGATCTTCCAGGCTCTCTATCACTTATTATTTTGTCCTTGTCAGATTTCTCTCATTGTGGCTTTATTTTAGAGGATAAAATTCTACCTAGTTAGGATCTAGAACATCATTTACCTACCTAAGCTTGCATGTAATCCATGGATGATTACCTTGTAATCTGTGATCCTAGGGTGTGGGTTTTATTTGGGCAAGTGCTGGGGGGAAGAGGAGGTAATTTGTTACTGTCTTTCGCTTGGGCAAGGGGGAAAAAGAAAGCAGAAAAAAAAAGTAAATAAATACCAGGAAGTGTGAACTAATAATAGTTACTACTTATTGAGAGCATCTTATTTGTCAAGCAACCTTCTTGAGTACTTTATAAATTTTATCTCAGGTCTATTTCTTGCAACAACCATGTCAAATATAATTTGTTACCCTATTCTGATAAAATAAAAAAAACTATTTACAGGGACACATGACATGTGGGTAAGAGAGCTAAGAATGTGCTGCCAACTGCAGTGCTTATTACCATAACCCCTATTATAGATAAGTCCCTGAGGAGAGAGAAAGGCAGTTCAATAGATGTTCTTGTTTTGTTTTCTCCAGTCCTTTAGAGGTCCATGAACCTGGAACTATTCCCTCCATTAAAAGGCGGGTCACCTCTGACCGTCAGCTATTCATCACGTGTGTGTCTCACAATCCCATGTACTCATCTGATACAACTGCTTTACATTTCCCTAATGAATTTTTTGTTTGTATTTTAAAATACATACCATGTGGTCCAAATTGTAATCTTCTCAACATACAAACTCAGATATGATATGTACATGAGTGTGTAAGAGATTTAGTCTTTTAATGACAATTAGACAATTCATGTCCATGCAACACTGGACAAAACAAAGAACAATAAATGTCTTCTATGGAACATAATGATTTTGGGATCTTCCCCACCCAGCTCATGGAAAACTTAAATGCAAAGTTGTAACGTGTAGCTTTGACCCAGTGCAGTAAAATGTCTGTTTCTGAAATAGAAATGATCTACATTATTCACAACTTTATATATTTGGTGAAACAGAGTCACACCTGTGTTATAAGAGGTCAAGATATATTTTCCTTTCTGAGGCTGAAAGGAAAATATAGACAGATAGCATTAATCTAGTTCTTATCAATTCTACTGGTTAGTCAATTTATCATCAGTCAGAAGTCTACATATATACATACATATATATTGAACATCATCTGTAAGATTGACACTTAGGTGCTGTGTGGGTTTACGGAGTAATAAACTGAAGACAAATAAGCAACATAAAACCACAGTAAGCAATAAAAGTCAATATAAAAATCAATTGTAATAAATTGTATGTTCCAACTGCAGGTGGTAGAGAATATCTTCATTTTGAAATTCAACTCAATGACCATTTACTGGGCACTTACTATGTATTTAATTCTGAAGATTCAGACATGAATAAGCTCAACTTAGTAAGGGAGAGATACAGAAACAATAATTATAATAAAATTTGCTAAATACTCCAGTGGAAAGATGTAAAAAACATGGAAGAAATGTTGGCTGGAGTGGAATGACAAGTGGTGTTTGATCTAAGCATTAAAGCCAGAATAAACATGAATCAGAAAGCCAAGGTGTGCATGCCACACAAAATGTAAAGAGCATACAGGCAACAGACAAGTTTGGGAGAATGACATATATTTCAGAATGGCTGGAAATTAGACTCCAGGGGGAATCCTGGCAAGTGAAGCTAGAAAGGTGAACAGGCTTCAGTTCTTAAATGCCATGCTAGTACTATTGAACTTAATCTTGTAGGCAGTGGAAAACTGTTGATAGATTTCAAGTTAATGCATAACTTGTTCAGATTTGCATTTTAGAAGTGTAACAATAATAATAATAAAAATAGCTTACATTTATTGAGGGCTTGCTATGAACTATGAACTCAGTTCATGCAGTACATGGGTTACTGCATTTAACACAGCGATCATGTAAACTCATTTCCAGAGTTGAGAGCTGAGGTGAATGAACTAGAATGGAAGTAACCAGGGTGGTTTCCTAGACACTGGACCTTGTAGAGGGGTAGGACTTGGAGCGGGAGGCAGAGGGGCAGGCACACCTTATAATGTGCAAAGTAAGAGATGCTCTTGTGTTTATCAGCTTGCCTTCATGAAAAGGTGAGGGGACCTCTAAATTGAACAATAATATGTGTTGTTTAGTTGTCAGTAAAGTTGGCTTGAAGGAGCATGAGGAAGTACTTTAGAGCTTCTAAAAGTCAGGTGGAGGAATTGAGGGCTGATTTCCGGGCAATGGGGATATATTGGTCGTTTCTGAGTGATCTGAGCAGAGGGACTCAGGAAGAATTCTGACTTCAGTATGCAGAACACATTGAGGTGATAAAGACCTGGGACTTCTGGAGACAGATGGAGCATGGGGGAATTGTGGTAATCCTCACATGAACTTATATCCTGCTGGAAGATGGAGGCTGCAGGACGAGGTGGAGGAAGAAACTGGTGAAATCAACAGGAAATGTGGGAAATGCAGAAGAGGATGAGTTAGAGGTGATTTCAAAATTTCAAGCCTGAGGACCAGGCAGAAATGATGGTGCTGCTGTAAGACCCAGCTGAGAAGAGGGGTCTGTCAGGAACCCCTGCTTGGAGATACTGACTCCACAACTCAGTATCACCAGCTGCAGCTCTAACCCCTGGTCAAAGCCGTGCCATGGGGGCACAGGAGGAAGGGGCATCTCCAAGTCTCACACTCTCCTCAGTATCCCACATAGCTTCTTGGTCTCTCTCATTCCAGAGGTGGTGGCAATGAAATGTTCCCAGTAACTTGGAGTTCATTGGAATGCTCCTGCTATTCACAGGGAAGGCATAACTGGACAAGTTTTGTATTAACGATAGGTCTTGGTGTTATTTCTCTAAGGTGCTGGAGTGGCTAACCCATTTCTCCTCTGGCTGAGGAGTGGTAGCTCTCCCTCCCTTTCTAGAAAGCCCTGGGTTTCAGCCCTGGCTCAATCACTCACAAACTGTGTGTTTTGGGGGCAGGTTACTTACCCTCTCTGAGTCACAGGTGAGTCACCTATCAATTAGCTACATCAAAGTGGTCAGGAAGAATTAATTGAGGGGACAATGGTAAAGTGCTTTCTACAGTCCAACACACAGTAGATACTAACTAAAGTTCAGCAGCATCTGCTGCTGTGGCTGTTGGGATGACAATGACAATGGTGAATATCAGGTAGACAAATGCTTTAGTTTCCTTCAGGCCACCAGGCTATTTTACATCCTCTGTGGTTGTTTCTGATGCCTTCCTTGTTTCCCTTCCTCTGCACCAATAAGGGGACCTCCTCTTGCTTCCCCTTTCCTGTTCAGTTGTTCTTCTTGGGTGCCCTTGTTTCATGCCATGCAACCCCCCACTTCTTCTCCAGTGTTAGCCAGGTAACTTGCTGAGGATTCTCTTAGCATATTGTCACCTTGTGTATATCTTCTAATTTTTACTATGAGAGAAATTGGTGATGAGGGAGGTACTTAATCTATTTCAGTTTGGAAGTATAAGTGGAAGAAGGAAAAATAAGAGGAATAAGAAATACTTCAAAGTAATTTTACTTGTTTTTTTTTTTAACTGAAGTATGGCTGACACACAATGTTACATTAGTTTCAGGTGTACAACATAATGATCAACAACTGAAAAGTAATTTCAAAAGCAGAGAAAATCTGGAGAGTTTCCCTCTGCCTCATTTCATAAATGTGCTGCTGAATTGCACGAAGGACAAGCTTCCTGAGGGTGAGAGCCATCTTTCTTCTTTCATATGTCCTGAATTGCATGGGCACACGGTAGGTGCTTAATAAAACATTTGGTCAAAGAACTGGCTTTCAATAAATCCTCACCTCCTGCTGACAAAAATGTTTGCCAAAGGTGAGGAAACTGGAAGTCAGAAACAAGCAAATTGGTGAATCCCCGTGTATTATATTTGAACTATTGTTTGATACTGACCTATATTCTCAACAGCTTCCAGATGTCCACTTTGGCCCCAGGTGTCACAATTTTCTCAAAATGTTTGTAAAAATTCATGAAGAGATGTGGGATTGGGCAAAACCATAGGGCCTGAAAAATTCAGAAACTTTGATAATATCATGTAAGGAAAATATTGAAGACACTCTTTAGAAAGGGAGACCTATTAGTGAGATTGGCATTTCTGAGAAGTAAATGGAGGAAAAAGGGATTCATGAGCAGAAGTTTACTTGATGGGTAAACATTGGTTATATTAACAAATAAGTCAGTAAAATAAACCAGTAAGATAATATATATGAAAGGGTTCTATTAACAGGCAAGTGCTAAATAAGCATGCATGATTGGTGTTATGATGTTTGTTTTGTCATAGGACTCTTCTCTGAGATCCATCTTCTCCACATGGAATCCAGTACAAATAATGTGACTGAGTTAATTTTCACTGGCCTTTTCCAGGATCCGGAGGTGCAGAGAGTGTGTTTTGTTGTGTTTCTTCCCATGTACCTGGCCACATTGGTGGGCAATGGCCTCATTGTCCTGACAGTCAATGTCAGTAAGAGTCTGCATTCCCCCATGTACTTCTTCCTTAGCTACCTTTCCCTGGTGGAGATCACTTACTCCTCTACTATTGTCCCTAAATTCATCACAGACTTACTTGCCAAGATTAAAACCATTTCCCTGGAGGGCTGTGTGGCTCAGATATTCTTCTTCCACTTCTTTGGGGTCACTGAGGTCCTTTTGCTTGTGGTGATGGCCTATGATCGCTATGTGGCCATCTGCAAGCCTCTTCATTATATGAACATTATGAGCCACCAACTGTGTCATGTACTGGTGACTGGCTCCTGGCTTGGTGGCTTTTTTCATTCCATTATACAGATTCTCATCACCATCCGGTTGCCCTTCTGTGGTCCCAATGTGATTGACCACTACTTCTGTGATCTTCAGCCATTATTCAAACTTGCCTGCACTGACACTTCTATGGAGGGGGTTATTGTGTTGGCTAACAGTGGCTTAATTGCTCTGTGCTCCTTCCTCATCTTGGTGTCCTCCTATGTTGTCATCCTGTTCAACTTGAGGAATCATTCTGCAGAAGGGAGGTACAAAGCCCTCTCCACCTGTGCCTCTCACATCACGGTGGTCCTTTTGTTCTTTGGACCTGCCATCTTCCTCTACATGCGAGCCTCCTCCACCTTCACTGAGGACAAACTGGTGGCTGTGTTCTACACAGTTGTCACGCCCATGCTGAACCCCATCATCTACACACTCAGAAATGCAGAGGTGAAAATTGCCATGAGGAGGTTGGGGGGTAAAAAGAACTCAGGAATGGAGTGAAAAATGGGAAAGTGGTAAAGAAAAACACATGTCTGATTATTCTCTGTTTTTGAAATGGATTTTGATTTCAGTGGGACATTCAGGAATGGCAGAAACAAATGTAAGGACTTAATATTGCTGCTTCTGTGATTCTCCTTAGAAGAAAAGACTTGGTTTGTATCCTGGTGTAATGTTCCAAGGACAGAGATCAAATTGGCTCCATGATATCCAACAATGTCATGGGATTGGGTAATACTGAGACTCAAACTAAATGCAAATGCAAAGGAGAATATTTTGACAGGTGTTTTGTAAGTTAAAGTACTTCTATTATATACTTTCATCCTCCCTCCCTCCTTTCTCCCTCCCTCCCTCCCTCCTCCCTCCCTCCCTTCTCCTTTCCTTGCTCAACCTCCTAATAACAACCTATATTTCATTAAGAAGGGAAACCAAAGAGAGGAATTATCATGGGATATTTGAAGAGGGTACCAATGTGATCTTCTCTTCCTGTGTGGAGAAGTGTATCTTTGAAAATTGTGTCCAAGAATTTTTCTGTTATTCTGATTTGTTCTCGGCATCTTGTACCGTAGACCATCTAATTACAAGTACCGAAAAAATCTCTGGGGCAATTTCAGTTCTTGTGACATGTTGGTACAAAAGGTAGTTCTTCAATCTCCGCAAGCCCTTTCACAATGTCCAGGATCCATAAATTTAAAAAAATATCAAAATGGCATAGGTTCTAGCTGTCAGTAGGGAAAGATCAAGTCAACATTTTAATGAAAAGATCACTTTTAGGCTTATCCAAATATAAATAAACACAGAATGTAGAAAATTCTTATTAGGCCTAAGTTGAAGAATGTAAGGGAGGGAAATACTGTCCATGCATGTTTCTACTCCAGACTTCTGTCCTTTATTCTAAGTGACCATGCCAAGTCCACTTCTTTTCATGCCTATTAGTGTTTCTTCATGAAGTAGGATGAGACAGTCTGTGCCTCTGTTATTGTGATCCCAGTGTGATTGACCATTACTTCTGTGATCTTCAGCCATTATCCAAGCTTGCCTGCACTGACACCTTTGTGGAGGGGGGTTATTGTGTTGGCCAACAGTTGTTTAATTGCTCCTTCCTCATCTTGGTGACCTCGTATATCCTTCCACCTCTCTGAAATTCCACTTCACCCAACTGATGTATATCATTGTGGACAATTTAGAGAATATAATAAAATTTGCCCCTTTGGCTTTGGAATTACAAAGAATGGCTTTGCATTTGCACTCCATCCTTTCACCTCTCCTTGAGGATCAGGTGAAAGAATTCAGACAGCTTCCTTGCAGAGGGATGGAGCATCACAGGTGTGCTATAGGCCGTAGGGACTTGTCTCTTTCTCCTTGGGTTCTGACTGAACATATAGGTGAATAGTGGTTTTAAAGGCACCAGGAAACCTCCCCCACTTCTCCAATAATCATGGCCAGGGATGACATCATCATTAAACCCTGAGGAAATACTGCTTCTGCCCAGAATAATTTTACCACACTTTTTTATATGGCAAAATCCTATACATCCTTTAAGACCTAGGTTAAAGTCATCTCCCTTATGAGGCCTTCTCTGACTTCCCTCCTCCTTGTGTTGAATTTGTGTCTCCTGTCCATGGTTATATTTATATCCCTTTATCATTGCCTTTATCACTTTGATTATAATTATTTTATATGTCTTTTTTTCAGGGGCAAGACCATTCACTGTCCCCTCTTTGTGGCTCTAAATATGCATGTAGCTGGTGCTTCATAAGTGCTTCTTGGAAAAAAAAGTGCTTGTTGAATTAACCCTTTATGCCCATGCACTGTCCTCTCTCTATTATTTCGTATTGATTCTCTCTGAACACTTTCATGGTGAAGAGCCCAGCTCTTTCTGTTAAAATTTTAAGAGCCCAACCTCTGAAGTTTAGTAGGATGTTCCAATTGCCTATAGCACAACCCAAGATCCAAGCTACTTCACTTCTCTGAACATTGCTTTTGCACAATTAAAATAAGGTTAATAATAGCATGTATTCCCAAGATTATTCTGAATATTAAATACAATATATGTAAAGCTTTTAGAAAATAACAGGGTAGAGTTGTACCATGGACTCAATAAATGTTAGTCATCATCTCATTATTATTGCTGCTGGTCATTTTATTTTACAAAATGACTACATGTCTGTCCACACATAGGTCTTCCTTTAGTCCTTTTGAGCTACTGAGAATAGGACTTGATTGTATACAAAAAGCTTTCCAGCACTTAAAGACAGTTCAATTCTTTTGTTTTGAGGCTTCTTTGGGCTCAACATTCTCTGTCACTTAATTGCCTTTGAGGGTCTAGCACAGTACCTGGCATATTGTAGGTGCTCAATAAATGTTTGTTAAATAGATGTTGACTGTATTGTGTGTCAACTGTATTTCAATAAAAAAAAGACTATGACATAACCTCCTCATTGTCTTTTATGTTAAATGTGCTTATACTTTGTTAATATATATTTTATTTTTTTCAAAATTTTTTTATTGTTATGTTAATCACCATATATTACATCATTAGTTTTTGATGCAGTGTTCCATGATTCATTGTTTGTTCATAACACCCAGTGCTCCATGCAGAACGTGCCCTCTTTAATACCCATCACCAGGCTGACCCATCCCCCCACCCCCCTACCCTCTAGAACCCTCAGTTTGTTTTTCAGAGTCCATCATCTCTCATGGTTCGTCTCCCCCTCTGACATACTCCCCTTTTCTTCCTCTCCTGTTATCTTCTTCTTTTCCTTTTTTCTTAAAATATGTTGCGTTATTTGTTTCAGAAGTACAGATCTGTGATTCAACAGTCTTGCACAATTCACAGCGCTCACCGTAGCACATACCCTCCCCAAAGTCTATCACCCAGCCATCCCATCCCTCCCACCCCCAACCACTCCAGTAACACTCAGTTTGTTTCCTGAGATTAAGAATTCCTCATATCAGTGAGGTCATGTGATACATGTCTTTCTCTGATTGACTTATTTCACTCAGCATAACACCCTCCAGTTCCATCCACGTCGTTGCAAATGGCAAGATCTCATTCCTTTTGATGGCTGCATAATATTCCATTGTGTATATATACCACATCTTCTTTATCCATTCATCTGTCGATGGGCATCTTGGCTCTTTCCACAGTTTGGCTATTGTGGACATTGCTGCTATAAACATTGGGGTACACGTACCCCTTCGGGTCCCTACATTTGTATCTTTGTGGTAAATACCCAGTAGTGCAATTGCTGGATCGAACGGTAGCTCTAATTTCAACTGTTTGAGGAACCTCCATACTGTTTTCCAGAGGGGTTGCACCAGCTTGCATTCCCACCAACAGTGTAGGAGGGTTCCCCTTTCTCCACATCCCCGCCAACATCTGTCGTTCCCTGACTTGTTAATTTTAGCCATTCTGACGGGTGTGAGGTGGTATCTCATTGAGGTTTTGATTTGGATTTCCCTGATGCCGAGCGATGTGGAGCACTTTTTCATGTGCCTGTTGGCCATTTGGATGTCTTCTTTGGAGAAATGTCTGTTCATGTCTTCTGCCCATTTCTTGATTGGATTATTTGTTCTTTGGGTGTTGAGTTTGATAAGTTCTTTATAGATTTTGGATACTAGCCCTTTATCTGATATGTCGTTTGCAAATATTTTCTCCCATTCTGTCGGTTGTCTTTTGGTTTTGTGGACTGTTTCTTTTGCTCTGCAAAAGCTTTTTATCTTGATGAAATCCCAATAGTTCATTTTTGCCCTGGCTTCCCGTGCCTTTGGCGATGTTTCTAGGAAGAAGTTGCTGCGGCTAAGGTCGAAAAGGTTGCTACCTGTGTTCTCCTTTAGGATTTGGATGGACTCCTGTCTCACGTTTAGGTCTTTCAACCATTTGGAGTCTATTTTTGTGTGTGGTGTAAGGAAATGGTCCAGTTTCATTCTTCTGCATGTGGCTGTCCAATTTTCCCAACACCATTTGTTGAAGAGACTGTCTTTTTGCCATTGGACATTCTTTCCTGCTTTGTCAAAAATAAGTTGACCATAGAGTTGAGGGTCCATTTCTGGACTCTCGATTCTGTTCCATTGATCTATGCGTCTGTTTTTGTGCCAGTACCATACTGTCTTGATGATGACAGCTTTGTAATAGAGCTGGAAGTCCGGAATTGTGATGCCGCCAGCTTTGCTTTTCTTTTTCAACATTCCTCTGGCTATTCGGGGTCTCTTCTGGTTCCATACAAATTTTAGGATTATTTGTTCCATTTCTTTGAAAAAAGTGGATGGTATTTTGATGGGGATTGCATTGAATGTGTAGATTGCTCTAGGTAGCATTGACATCTTCACAATGTTGATTCTCCCAATCCATGAGCATGGAACGTTTTTCCATTTCTTTGTGTCTTCTTCAATTTCTTTCCTGAGTATTTTATAGTTTTCTGAGTACAGATCCTTTGCCTCTTTGGTTAGATTTATTCCTAGGTATCTAATGGTTTTGGGTGCAATTGTAAATGGGATAGACTCCTTGATTTGTCTCTCTTCTGTCTTGTTGTTGGTGTATAGGAATGCCACTGATTTCTGTGCATTGATTTTATATCCTGCTACTTTACTGAATTCCTGTATGAGTTCTAGCAGTTTTGGGGTGGAGTCTTTTGGGTTTTCCACGTACAGTATCATATCATCTGCAAAGAGTGAGAGTTTGACTTCCTCTTTGCCGATTTGGATGCCTTTGATTTCTTTTTGTTGTCTGATTGCTGTGGCTAGGACTTCTAATACTATGTTGAATAGCAGTGGTGAG
>NW_027397083.1:3506107-3540127 GCF_003265705.2 Callorhinus ursinus | reverse complement strand
TTCTGGAGAATGTTCCATGGGCACTAGAGAAGAATGTGTATTCCGTTGCTTTGGGATGGAATGTTCTGAATATGTCTGTGAAGTCCATTTGGTCCAGTGTGTCATTTAAAGTCTTTATTTCCTTGTTGATCTTTTGCTTAGATGATCTGTCCATTTCAGTCAGGGGGGTGTTAAAGTCCCCCATTATTATTGTATTTTTGTTGATGTGTTTCTTTGCTTTTGTTATTAATTGCCTTATATAATTGGTGGCTCCCATGTTAGGGGCATAGATATTTACAACTGTTAGATCTTCTTGTTGGATAGACCCTTTAAGTAGGATAGAGTGTCCTTCCTCATCTTTTATTACAGTCTTTGGTTTAAAATCTAATTTGTCTGATATAAGAATTGCCACCCCAGCTTTCTTTTGGTGTCCATTAGCATGGTAAATGGTTTTCCACCCCCTCACTTTCAATTTGGGGTTGTCTTTGGGTCTAAAATGAGTCTCTTGCAGACAGCATATTGATGGGTCTTGTTTTTCAATCCAATCTGATAGCCTGTGTCTTTTTATTGGGGCATTTAGCCCATTTACATTCAGGGTAACTATGGAAAGGTATGAATTTAGTGCCATTGTATTGCCTGTAAGGTGACTATTACTGTATATTGTCTGTGTTCCTCTCTGATCTATGCTGCTTTTAGGCTCTCTCTTTGCTTAGAGGACCCCTTTCAATATTTCTTGGAGGGCTGGTTTCGTGTTTGCAAATTCCTTTAGTTTTTGTTTGTTCTGGAATCTTTTTATGTCTCCTTCTATTTTCAATGATAGCCTAGCTGGATATAGTATTCTTGGCTGCATATTTTTCTCATTTAGTCCTCTGAAGATATCTTGCTAGTCCTTTCTGGCCTGCCAGGTCTCTGTGGATAGGTCTGTTGCCAGTCTAATATTTCTACCATTGTAGGTTACATATCTCTTCTCCCGAGCTGTTTTCAGGATTTTCTCTTTGTCTCTGAGACTCGTAAATTTTACTATTAGATGTCGGGGTGTTGACCTATTATTATTGATTTTGAGAGGGGTTCTCTCTGCCTCCTGGATTTTGATGCCTGTTTCCTTCCTCACATTAGGGAAGTTCTCTGCTACTATTTGCTCCAATATACCTTCTGCCCCTCTCTCTCTTTCTTCTTCTTCTGGGATCCCAATTATTCTAATGTTGTTTCATCTTATCGTATCACTTATCTCTCGAATTCTGCCCTCGTGATCCTGTAGTTGTTTATCTCTCTTTTTCTCAGCCTCTTTATTTTCCATCATTTGGTCTTCTATATTACTGATTCTCTCTTCTGCCTCATTTATCCTAGCAGTTAGTGCCCCCATTTTTGATTGCACCTCATCAATAGCCTTTTTGATTTAGACTTGGTTAGATTTTAGTTCTTTTATTTCTCCAGAAAGTGTTTCTCTAATAACTTCCACGCTTTTTTCAAGCCCAGCTAGTATCTTTAAAATCATGATTCTGAGAGGGGCGCCTGGGTGGCTCAGTTGGTTAAGCGACTGCCTTTGGCTTGGGTCATGATCCTGAAGTCCTGGGATCGAGTCCCGCATCGGGCTCCCTGCTCATCAGGGAGTCTGCTTCTCCCTCTAACCCTCTTCCCTCTTGTGCTCTCTATCTTTCATTCTCGGTCTCTCAAATGAATAAATAAAATCTTTAAAAAAAATAAAAAAAATAAAAAAAATCATGATTCTGAGTGAAATAAGTCAATTAGAGAAAGACATGTATCATATGACCTCACTGATATGAGGAATTCTTAATATCAGGAAACAAAATGAGGGTTGCTGGAGTGGTACTGGGTGGGAGGGATGGGGTGGCTGGATGATAGACATTGGGGAGGGTATGTGCTATGGTGAGCACTGTGAATTGTGCAAGACTGTTGAATCACAGTTCTGTACTTCTGAAACATATAATGCAATATATGTAAGAAAAAAAAAGAAGAAGATAGCAGAAGGGGAAGAATGAAGGGGAGTAAGTCGGAGGGGGAGACGAACCATGAGAGACGATGGACACTGAAAAACAAACTAGGGTTTTAGAGGGGAGGGGGGTGGGGGGTGGGTTAGCCTGGTGATGCGTATTAAAGAGGGCACATTCTGCGTGGAGCACTGGGTGTTATGCACAAACAATGAATCATGGAACAGCACATCAAAAACTAATGATGTAATGTATGGTGATTAACATAACAATTAGAAAATTAAAAAACCCCCCCGATATCACTATTCTTATCTTTGACATATTGGATCATTATAATATTAAGAAAGAACATAAATGAAGAGAAATTAAATGAAGTATTCAAGAAGTTGGAAAAATATATTAAGAAAAACTTTTGCTAAAATCAATATATCAGCCAATAGAAAGATAGTATATTTGATAAATACATTCAAAGCTTTCTTTTTAATTTAAATTCAATTACCCAATGTACAGTACATCATTAGTTTTTTCAATAATGTTGAATGTTTAATTACTTGTATATAACACCCAATTCTCATCACAACACATGCCCTCCTTAAATCCAATCACCCAGTTACACCATTCCCCCAACCACCTCCGTTTCCACAATCCTCAGTTTATTTCCCTCTCTGATTTCTTCCCAGTTTTCCGTCCCTTCCCATATTGGCCTCTCTATTATTCGTTTTATTCCACATATGAGTGAAACCATATGATAATTGTCTTTCCCTGATTGAGTCATTTTACTTAGCATAATTCCCTCCAGTTCCATCCATGACCATGTAAATGGTAGGTATTTATCCTTTTTGATATTTAGTAATATACTATTGTATATATGAACCATATTTTCTTTATCCATTCATCTCTTCAAAGCATATCACCTCCTTCAACATTTGGTCCTTGTGGGCATTGCTGCTATGAACGTGGTTGTGCATGTACCCCTTTGTTTCTCTACATCTGTATCTTTGGGGTAAATACCCAGTAGTGCAATTGCTGGGTTGTAGGGTAGCTCTATTTTTAACACCTTGAGGAACCTCCATACTGTTTTCCAGAGTGGTTATACCAGCTTGCATTCCCACCAACAGTTTAAAGTTTCCCCTTTCTCTGCATCCTCACCAACATTTGTTGTTTTTTCTTAATTTTCGCCATTCTAACTGGTGATATGTGGTAACTCATTGTGGTTTTGATTTGTATTTTCCTGATGGTTAGTGATGTTGAGCATTTTTTTTCATCTGTCTGTTGGCCATTTGTATATCTTCTTTCGAGAAGTGTCTGTTCATGTCTTCTACCCATTTCTTGGCTGGATTATTTGTTTTTTGGGTCTTGAGTTTGAAAAGTTCTTTATAGATTTTGGATACCAGCCCTTTATCTGTAATGTCATTTGCAAATATCTTCTCCCATTCCTTAGGTTGCCTTTCAGTTTTGTTGACTGTTTCCTTTGCTATGCAGAAGCTTTTTAAAAAAATTTTTTATTGTTATGTTAATCACCATACATTACATCATTAATTTTTGATGTAGTGTTCCATGATTCATTGTTTGTGCATAACTCCCAGTGATCCATGCAGAACGTGTCCTCTTTAATACCCATCACCAGGGTAACCCATCCTCCCACCCCCACTCCCCTCTAGAACCCTCTGTTTTTCAGAGTCCATCATCTCTCATGGTTCGTTTCCCCCTCCGATTTCCCCCCCTTCATTCTCCCCTCCTGCTATCTTCCTCTTCTTTTTTTTTTTGCTTAACATATACTGCATTCTTTGTTTCAGAGGTACAGATCTGTGATTGAACTGTCTTGCACAATTCACAGCACTCACCATAGCACATACCCTCCCCAATGTCTATCACCCAGCCACCCCATCCCTCCCACCCCACCCCCACTCCAGCAACCCTCAGTTTGTTTCCTGAGATTAAGAATTCCTCATATCAGTGAGGTCATATGATACACGTCTTTCTCTTATTGACATATTTTGCTCAGCATAACACCCTCCAGTTCCATCCACATTGTTGCAAATGGCAAGATTTCATTTCTTTTGATGCTGCATAATGTTCCATTGTATATATATACCACATCTTCTTCATCCATTCATCTGTCGATGGACATCTTGGCTCTTTCCACAGTTTGGCTATTGTGGACATTGCTGCTATAAACATCGGGGTGCACGTACCCCTTTGGATCCCTACATTTGTATCTTTGTGGTAAATACCCAGTAGTGCAATTGCTCGATCATAGGGTAGCTCTATGTTCAACTTTTTGAGGAACCTCCATACTGTTTTCCAGAGTGGTTGCACCAGCTTGCATTCCCACCAACAGTGTAGGAGGGTTCACCTTTCTTCGCATCCCTGCCAACATCTGTCGTTTCCTGACTTGTTAATTTGAGCCATTCTAACTGGTGTGAGGTGGTATCTCATTGAGGTTTTGATTTGGATTTTGCTGATGCCGAGTGATGTTGAGCACTTTTTCATGTGTCTGTTGGCCATTTGGATGTCTTCTTTGGAAAAATGTCTGTTCATGTCTTCTGCCCATTTCTTGATTGGATCATCTGTTCTTTGGGTGTTGAGTTGGATAAGTTCTTTACAGATTTTGGATACCAACCCTTTATCTGATATGTCATTTGCAAATATCGTCTTCCATTCAGTCAGTTGTCTTTTGGTTTTGTGGACTGTTTCTTTTGCTGTGCAGAAGCTTTTTATCTTGATGAAGTCCCATTAGTTCATTTTTGCTTTTGTTTCCCCTGCCTTTAGAGACATGTCTTGCAAGAAGTTGCTGTCGCTGAGGTTGAAGAGATTGCTGCCTGTGTTCTCAAGGATTTTGATAGATTCCTGTCTCACATTGAGGTCTTTCATCCATTTTAAGTTTATCTTTGTGTATGGTGTAAGAGAATGGTCTAGTTTCATTGTTCTGCATGTGGCTGTCCAGGTTTACCAGCACCATTCATTGAAGAGACTATATTTTTCATTGGATGTTCTTTCCTGATTTGTCAAAGATTAGTTGACCATAGAGTTGAGTGTGCATTTCTGGGTTCTCTATTCTGTTCCATTGATCTATGTGTCTGTTTTTGTGCCAGTACTATGCTGTGATGATCACAGCTTTGTGATGACCCCAGTTTTGGTTTTCTTTTTCCAACATTCCCCCGGCTATTTGGGGTCTTTTCTGGTTCCATACAAATTTTAGGATTGTTTGTTCCAGCTCTGTGAAAATTGTTGATGGAATTTTGATAGGGATTGCATTGAATGTGCAGATTGCTCTGGACAGCAGAGACATTTTAACAGTGTTTGTTCTTCCAATCCATGAGCATGGAATATTTTTCCATCTTTTTGTGTCTTCCTCAATTTCTTAAGTGTTCTGTAGTTTCTAGAATATAGATCCTTTACCTCTTTGGTTAGGTTTATTCCTAGATACCTTATGGTTTTGGGTGCAATTGTACATGGGATCAATTCCTTAATTTCTCTTTCTTCAGTCACAATGTTAGTATATAGAAATGCAACTGATTTCTGTTCAATGATTCTATATCCTGTCTTATTGCTGAATTGCGGTATGAGTTCTAGCAATTTGGGGGTGGAATCTTTGGGTTTTCCACATAAAGTATCATGTCATCTGCAAAGAGAGAGAGTTTGACTTCTTCTTTGCCAATTTGGATGCCTTTTATTTCTTTTTGTTTGATTGCTGAGGCTAGGTCTTCTTGTACTATGTTGAACCATAGTGGTAAGAGTGGGCATCCCTGTCATGTTCCTGACATCAAGGGAAAAGCTCTCAATTTTTTCCCCATTGAGAATGATATTCACTGAGGGCTTTTCATTGATGACTTTTATGATATTGAGGTATGTTCCCTCTATCCCTATACTCTGAAGTGTTTTGATCAAGAAAAGATGCTGTATTTTGTCGAATGCTTTTTCTGCATCAATTGAGAGGACCATATGGTTTTTGTCTTTTCTTTTATTAATGTGTTCTATCACAGTGATTGACTTGCGAATGTAGAACCACCCTTGCATCCCAGGAATAAATCCCACCTGGGTATGGTGAATAATCCTTTTAATGTACTGTTGGATCCTACTGGCTACGATATTGGTGAGTATTTTGGCATCCATGTTCATCAGAGATATTGGTTGGTAATTCTTCTCTTTGATGGTGTCTTAGTGTGGTTTTGGGATCAAGGTAATGCTGGCCTCATAGAAGGAGTTTGGAAGTTTTCCTTCCATTTCTATATTTTGAAACAGCTTCAGGAGAATAGGTATTATTTCTTCTTTAAATGTTTGGCTGAATTCCCCCAGGAAAACCATCTGGTCCTGGACTCTTGTTTTTTGGGAGATTTTTGATTACTTCCTTCCTTGGTGTTTATTGTTCTGTTCAGATTGTCTATTTCTTCCTGTTTCAGTCTTGGTAGTTTATAAGTTTGCAGGAATGGATCCATTTTTCCAGACTGCCTAATTTGTTGGCATATAGTTGCTCATAATCTGTTCTTTTTTTTTAAAGATTTTATTTATTTAACATAAAGAGAGACAGCCAGAGAGGGAACACAAGCAGGGGGAGCCAGAGAAGGAGAAGCAGGCTTCCCACAGAGCAGTGAACCCTACATGGTGCTCGATTGTAGGAGCCTGGGATCATGACCTGAGCGGAAGGCAGAGGCTTAACCGACTGAACCACCCAGGTGCCCCTCATAATATGTTCTAACAATTATCTGTATTTCCTTGGTATTCGTTGTGATCTCTCCCCTTTCATTCATGATTTTTTAAATTTGTATCTTTTCTCCTTTGTTTTGGATAAGTCTGGCCAGAGGTTTATTGATCTTATTAATTCTTTCAACAGCTTTTAGTTTCATTGATCTGTTCTACTGTTCTTCTAGTTTCTATTTCATTGATTTCTGCTCTAATCTTTCTTATTTCTCTTCCCCTGCCTGGTTTAGGCTTTATTTGCTGTTCTTTCTCTAGGTTTTTTAGGTGTAAGGTTAGCTTGTGCATTTGGGATTTTTCTAGTTTTTTGAAGGAGGCTTGGATTGCTATGTATTTCCCTCTTAGGACTGCCTTTGTAGTATCCCATAGGTTTTGAATTGATGTGTTTTCCTTTCATTAGTTTTACATGAATTTCTTCAGTTCTTTAATTACCTGTTTGACCCATTCATTCCTTAGGAGTATGCTTTTTAACCTCCAAGTGTTTGAGTTCCTTCCAAATTTCTTCTTGTGATTGAGTTCCAGTTTCAAAGCATTGTGGCCTGAAAATATGCAGCGAATGATCCCAATCTTTTGGTATCAGTTGAGACCTGATTTGTGCTCCAGTATGTGATCTGTTCTGGAGAAAGTTCCATGTGCACTCGAGGAGAATGCATATCCTGTTGTTTTAGGATGGAATGTTCTGTATGTCTCTGCAAAGTCCACCTGTCCAGTGTGTCATTCAAAGCCCTTGTTTCTTTGTTGATCTTCTCTTAGATGATCTGTCCGTTGCTGTGAGTGGGGTGTTGACGTCCTCTAATATTAATGTATTATTATCAATATGTTTCTTTACTTTGATTATTAATTGGTTTATTTATTTGGCTGCTCCCACATTGGGGGCATAGATATTTACAATTGTTAGATCTTGTTGGATAGACCCTTTAAGTATGATATAGTGTCCCTCTACATCTCTTACTACCATCTTTGGTATAAAATCTAATTTGTCTGATATGAGGATTGCTACCCCAGCCTTCTTTTGAGGTTCATTAGCATGGTAAATTGTTCTCCATCCCCTCACTTTCATCTGGTGGTGCCTTTGGGTCTAAAATGAGTCTCTTAGAGACTCTGATGTTCCTGCCTCTGTATATAATGAACCTCCTCTCCCTTGCTGTCTCAGGATAGCTTCTCTTTCTTGAAGATTTGCAAGCTTCACTATTATATGTCACTGTGTTGATCTTTTTTCATTGATTTTGGGAAGGGTCCTCTGTGTCTCTTGGATACAAATGCTTTTTTCCTTCCCCAGATTAGGAAAGTTCTCAGCTATTATTTGCTCAGATATAACTTCTAGCCTTCTCTCTCTCTCCTGCCCCTCAGGGAGCTCAATAATTCTGACATTGGTTCATTTCAAGGCATCATGAAATTCTCAAGGCCTTTCTTCATGGACTATTAGTTGTCTTTCTCTCTTTTCCTTAACTTTTTTTACTTTCCATCAGCTTGTCCTCTAGATCACTTCTTCTCTCTTCTGCCTCATTGACCCTAGCTGTTAGATCATAGACTGCATCTTGTTCATACCATTTTTAAGTTTGGCCTAATTAGATCTTATTTCTGCCCTTAGACATTCAGTATTGTCATGTTATGCTTTTTTCAAGCCTAGCTATTAACTTTATATTTGCTATCCTGAATTCCATCTCTCACATCTTTCTGAAATCCATATCAGTTACCTCTGTGCCAGAGAACATTGCCTCTAGTTCTTTTCTTTGTTGTGAATTCCTCCTTCTAGTCATTCTGCCCTGGGAAGGATGGGTGAGCAAATGAACAGAGTCCAAATTATCAACCATGACCCAAGTAAATTGCACCGTTGAAAAATCTGAAGCTATCAGAAGTCACCACAGAAAAGCAAACAAAGCCAAAATGAAATAAAACAAAAAAAAGGGGGGGAGACTATAATCTCTCAGGGTGGATAAAGCAGGGTGATCCACTTTTTCCTGAATGAATTTATTCTGTGTGTTAGAAGACACTACACCCAAAATTGCAAAGAAAGCAAGACATATATAAATATAATTGAATGGAGTGGAAAAAGGACTAATCTGAAGCATATATCTATAAAATATAGGTGTGAAAAAAATAAAAGTTAAAAAGCAACCTAAGAATGTAAGTTGGTAAAATAAGAATCTAGTTGAAATGGAAGAAAGGTTAAAAAAAAAAAGAAATGGAAAATTTTAGACTGAAGGATAAATGAGTTGTGAGGAAACACCTGGAGCTCAATATACTATTTTCCCCTGGTGTTGGAGTTTCACAGTCTTGTGGGATCCATAAGCTTGTCATTCACCAGGGAGGGGCCTGCTGTGCTGCTTCTCAGGTGTCTTTGCCTGGGCAGAGTTGTCCCACCCCTTGTCAGGGGAATGGGCTCAATGTAAGTTGCTCCTCTGTGTGGCTTTTGTTCCCTGGTGGCTTTCTGTGCCTCTTCAGAGGGTCAGAGTTAAAATGGCCATGCCCAAATCTCTGGCCCAGAGCCACAAGTTTGTGGTCCCCCCTCTTCAATAAACCCTCTTGGTCAAACACTCTCCACCTCTGTGTGCATCAAACTATGCAGACACCTGCAGTTCATGCCCACTCTAATCCTCCCAGGGGAGTCCCAGGGACACGGGAGTGTCACTCTGCTTTGTATCTTTGCGACTGCCAGCAGTTGTGAGCTTGCATGCTCCACTGCTCCCAGGTCACAGCTGCCTGCCACCCGCTTCCTTTCTGGGACTGTCACTGCCCTGAGCAATGTTGCCCAGTTCTGTATGCAGTTGTTTTGTCCCTCCCAGGGGATGGTAAACAGCCTGCATGTTCCAGTCTTCTTCAGGGTGCTCAGGCAAAGAGCAGTCTTCCTACAGGATCACCTCAGGGTTTGTGGCGACCAGAGTTGAGAGTCCTTCCCAGACTTGCTGAACATAACCAGTTTCCCTACTCCACTTCTTGGGCACTGTATCAGTTCAGGCACCCCCATTCTTTTCTGTGTCTCTTGGGATTCTGAGACAATAGTGATCCACCTAGAATTCTGACCTTTCATCCCTGAGCCCTTTTCAGAAAGGGATTTCTCTCACTGGAGCAAATTTCTAAGGATTCTGATTTTGTGCTCTGGTGCTATTATCACTTTCAGTAGCCGGCTTATGGAGGTTCCCTCCCCCCTCTGTTTATCTACTGATATTTCCCTGAAGATTCACAAATCTGCATCTCCCAACTTGCAAAAAGCAGTAATTTTTCTGCTTGTAGAGTTAAGATATATTTTTTACATCTCAGGTTGAATTCATGTGTGTTCAGAATGGATTAATAGATATTCAGCTAAATTCGAGGGGCCAGATGTAATGAGGTCCCTTACTCTTCTACCATCTAGCCTCCCTCCTCTGCTTTGTGGGTTCTTATAGTCCTTTCAAATATTCAAACTTGTGAAATCTTTGCAGTTGATGACTCCACTAGAAGTATTTTTAGGGTTACTAGGATAAAATGGGATGAACAATGATGCAATTCCACAATTTTATATCTTCACTATTTCACAACATTTTTCTTTTGTGTTGCCTGACCCAATGAGCATTATTATGTGTTTAAACATGTGTACTGAGGGAAGCTAATATTGATGCCCAAGACACAATATCTTTGGAATTAAATTTGAAAATATGTATTCCTAAGATATTTTAAGGTGGATCATAACTTCATATCATGTAGCCATTTTAGGGATAACTACAAATGTAGCCCAATTACCAAGTGATAAGATCAGTCCTTTGATTCTTTTCCTATCAGAGTTTAGGATATCTGCCTGGGTGTGTACCCAAAGATGTGTTAACACAGCTCCTTTTATAGTCAGCCCTGTGGAAAAATAACATGGTTGAGCTGGGAAACCTGATGAAAGGGAGAGATTGTGGGACGAAAGTAGTAATAAATAGAAACTGGTAGAAGCACTTATAAAGTGGATCATGTTTCCATAGCAGAAGAAAATCATGCTATTTTCAAGACACCAGTTTGGAACAAGCGTTAGTACTATTACCACCTCTCTCATATGTCACTGATGAAAGACTGACTGGAAAAATCCTGTGGACTTGTTTTCTCCGTAGTAGGGAACTTGCCCTCCTGCTGATTTTCAGGATCTGCCTAAAAACTCCCAATTGGATAATTTGGAGAAAAGAAGTGAGGTTACACATTGATGATTTCATTTATGGATAGATGACTACAGGTAGTTTGGCTTGGGTTTTGGTGGCTATATTTTACCATGTGGTCATTTTTCAGGTGACCTGAGAAACACTACCAATGAATCATATAGGAAATAGAATGTTGAATAATAGACATGCTGTCTATACAGCTCCTGTATGATAAGTTGCTAATCTGACTGCTATGAAGGGAGGTAGATTCTTGCTGACTTCCAGAGCTGGCAGAGCTTGATTTGCTCCTTTGAATATACCAAATATGAAAGTGGAATGAGTGTGTTTGAGGAAAGCAGAAATAAAACCCAGACAGACTTGAGGGAGGCCAACTTGGGTTTGCTTTAATGGCCCAGTATTTCTGACTTTTCTCCTTTGGTGGTATGTAAAGGGCATTTAAGCAAAGTGCTATGACATGCCAGATGGAGCAGTATTTGGAATAGAACATATCCAATTGATAATCTCATAGGGCCATGCAATATTTTTTGGTGAAACCTTTTCCACAAGTTTGTGCACAAACCCATCAATGTCCAATGGCAAAAAAAGATCTGGTGATTTAATTAGCACTGTTATTTAATTACCACCTTGTTTTATAATCTGCAAGGATTTTAGTTGCTGATTTTGGGGATACTGAATCTATCCAAAATAGTGTTCACAGAGGCTTATCATGATGAGAAAGATTTGTTCCCCCAAACAAGGACACTAGAGGGATCTCTGTTTCAGGAGATAGACTTAAAATGGATTGGAATAAGGAAGCTATGGTGAGTGGAGAAAGTGGGTAATTGATATAATGGAATACCATATCTTTCACTCTTGAGGGCAGAGGACTTTCATCTTATGCAGGAAAGCATGTTGGCTATTTTAATCACTATGTAATCTGATGTCTATAAGGTCTAGTGGCCAGGAGTGCTAGAGGGCTGAGGTCAAGAGGAGGTTTATATAGGAACATTATGGTAAGCTTAATTTATGGCAGGATGTTATTTCACAATGTGACATTTATTGTTTTGTAATGGCCTGATACCATAGATATTTCTGTCAAGTTTATCTTCCCTTTGGCTCAACTGGTTGGGATTGAACAGGTAAAGGAAAAAGACTGTGTTGATCCTATTAGGGAAGGGGTGGCAGATGGATAGTGTTACACAATGATACTTGGAAGCCTGTGTATAAAACTAAACTTGTACTGTGATATCTGGAATATGATTATATCCACAAACCACAGGGAATCCAGAAATTAGTAAACAGTGTCCTCCAGTCACTCTTCCAGTAACTGGGAATGTGTGGTGCATGGGAAAATATGGTGGGAAGGAAAAGAGAATAATCCTGTAAGTTTACTTGCTTTATGGTGTGTGGAATGCTAATCTTCCTGACATGGCTTCCTGGTGGAACAGAGGATTTCTGAGTTCATGGATGAAAACATATTTTGGGATATTGATTTAAAGCCCACGATGGTTGTAATACCTATGGAATTGGACTGAGCAAAAGAAAAAAGGTAAGTTTGGTCTTAGAGAACTTAAAACTGTATGAAATGACTCCATTAATATGTAAAAACATTTTAAATACCTGGGTAATGCAAGAAAAGCCTAGTTGAGCTGCAAGAAAATATTGAAAGATTTTTGTAGGGATATGATCCCTAGTGGTATGCTTTGTTTACAGAGGTCTTATTTCTATTGTATGGAGCCAATCCTGGTGTCATTGAAGTATTAATAGGCTTATTCTTCTTTATAATTTGTTGTTGAAAGTGTATTGTGCTAAATTTTAAAAAATACTGTATGGTGACTAACATAACATAACACAAAAAATAAAAGATGCTTGAGAATATGTAGAAAAGAGATATTGATTGAGGTCAGAGGATGGACTGGGAAGGAAAGAGTTAGAAGCAGTTTAGCTGTCCCAGGTGTTCTGCTTGAGGGCTGCATTTTATTGATAATACAGTGAAATAAATTTTGTAATAGTTTCTTTGGCAGGAAGAAGAATACAGACACAAAGTGAAAAAAACTCATTAGATGTAATAACAGTTCTTATGCAATACTTTTAAGTATTTTTCCTGGTTCCAATAGGTCATAATTTCAGTGTTTCACATTTAATGCCAGTAGATTACATGTTCCCCCACAGTTTTATGTTCTATGGTACACAGATTCTGTTCATCTGTTTAAACAGGTAACATCTATCTATATTTGTTGTCATAGAAAGTCTTTACAATTGAAGACAGAATTTAAAAATCAGGTTATAAAACAACATGTGGCCTGGTGATGTAAAATTTTGTACCTTGTAATTGCCTGTGCAGGTCTGGATAGGGATGTGTGTTTGGAAGTACATATATTAAATGGCAACAGTACTTAACTTTTGGTTCCATTCCATTTTAGTTTGAACTTACACTTTTTAAGTGTTTTTTTTTTTAAGATTTACAGTAAGCATGCATGATTTCCCCCAAACAACAAAGACACATTAAAAACAGAATATACTAGAACTTATAAATAAAGTCAAGCTGGTTCCTTGACAAAAACCAACATTCCAGATGAGGTTCTAGATTCTGGGGGCATCATACTGAGTAGAATCACCCTCAAATCCTGTCTTCGAAGAAGGACCTAGTCCCTGGAAAGTAATATTAGAAAGCTCATTAATATAATGGAATTTCCTCTTAATAGGCCAATGGAGAAAAACTGTATGAATCTCTCAATATATTGTGTGAAAGTATTTTATTTCAGCTCTCAAACTATCCTCCCAGTGATTACAATTCTTTTAGGGTACCAGAGATGATTTAAAATGAGAAGACTCTTGCAAGCTATGTTTTAGGAACTTTTATTAGCTTTTATCCCTCACCCAATGAGAGTGGGGCAGTGTCCCATTCCAATACACCCCAACTCAGAATGCCTTTCCTAAGGTCTTTATCACTGAATTTCTTCAGCCTCTTCCAAGTTTCCCCTAATTTCATCATCTTCCCATCATCACACGGAGCAGGTAGAGTGGTCCATGGTGCTCATAGTGTTTAGACACACAATCCCTAGTGGCCATCAAGTGGCCTATGTCTGGCACGTAAATCTGTGTACCTTAAGGTTGATAAATAGTACTGATTGGAGGAGAAATGTTTTACTCAACTAAATAAGAATATACACTGTATTTAGAAGTTTTGAAGTGGCATAGAACTGTGGGTATGTATGTTTATAATGGGCATGAAACTAGCCCTGCAGAAATGGACCATGCTTCTATGAACTCTCATTTTCACCCAAGAGCAGAGGACTTAATTTAGTCAAGTCTGTTTTTCTAATCTTATCTTGTGACTTCAGTTTAGAATGGTTCTATCCATGATGGAAACACTTTCTCTTGGGTGTGGCATCTTTTTCTGAAAAGCTAATTCCTGAAGGCTTAAGCACTCTACCTCCTGAGGTTGATGGGATGGGTCCACCTGTTCCTTGCTTCACTTTGGTTATGTTCTAGCTCTTTGCTGTAGATGAAACTCATTGCATCTATTCCTCAGCATAAACCACATGCAGTGTTCCACTGAAAATTGTGAATGAGAGACAGGAGGTGCCAACTGAGCTCCATTATATGCTGTAGAATGAATTAGTTGATGAAAGACAACTATATGTCTATTCCTTTTCCAGCAAGGATTCTCCATCCCAGGCTTTTATTCACCTTCCTTTTGCCTTAGCTCAAAACTTTGGAGTCGTGCTGATCCTTCTCTTGCTTTTTCACCCCCTCATCTCCTAGCTGATCCATGAGCAAATCTTAGCTCAACTTCAAAATATGCCACATTGGGAAGAGCTCCAGTCACAGACATGATGGAGTAAGCATAATCCACTGTCTCCCTCCCACAGAGATGCAGCTATGAACCCTAGAGAGAATGCACAGAGAAGCCATCCGAACACACTGAAGAGTGAATGACAGCAGGCACGTTTGGAAGGAGTTCAGATTTGAAGGTTTGGCTTTTTTTTTTTCCCCTACTCCTCTGTATCACTTGTTTTGGACTCAAAAGCCATCCAGTCCTGGAAGTATGCATTGTGTAATATAGGAAGTTCTCTAAGAGAAACTTTCTTGTGTTGGTCAGACAAGTAGGGCAGAGAATGAAGGAGTGGATCTCTTCATTTTTCCTTTCCTTTTCTTTCTTTCTCCCCCCGCCCCCCGACCCCAGTCAGTCTTGTGACAGAGAAGCAGTGACAAAGGCAACAATGGTGGTGGGACAGGTGTCTTAAACTTTCAGGAAGGGGGATTTTTTTTTAAATTGACCATTGGAGCTGTAATCTCATGAGCCTGGGACAAATCTTTTTATTCTCTGTTCTCCGGAATCTTGGCCATTGACACAGACTCAGTTGTGGGGACTGTGCAGCACAATTTGAAAACTAAAGCCATGTTTCCAGAGCCAAAAAGCATCAGGGAGATTAAAGAGAGGAGGGTACTCAAGAGAGTCATTCCATTAAGTTGTGTATGAATTCCAGAGCTCTCTGCTCAGAGCTGTGAATGTGTGAATCTGAGCTCAAACAGCATACCAAGGTCTTTGAGAATGGCATTAGAGGATAGACCACCACTCAAGTCCCAGATTGGCCACTGGGTGGTGTACATGTGAGAAAGAGCTGAACAACACTGCAAAGGATTTGCTAACTGAACTGACTTTGGAATCACAGCCCACAGAAGATGGGTAGGAAATTGCAACCTGAAACTAGCAAGGTTAATTGCATGCTAAAATTAAAAGTCCAACATTCAAAAATATCCAAGATACAATCCAACATTACTCAATATACAGAGAAGCAGGAAATCTCAACCTGGAAGGAAAAAAAACAATGATGAGCAGACACAGTAACACAGATGTTGGAATTTTCACACAAAGGCTTTAAAGCAACCATTATAACCATGATCCTATCAGTAAGGGCGATCATATTTGAAAGAAATGGAAGGATAGAAAGTGTCAGCAAAGAAATAGAAATTATAAAAAAGGAATGCAATTGAAAATTGTGAACTGAAATATTCAATGGCCAAAAGAAAGATTTCACTGGCTTGGCTCAGTGGAATAGTAGGAATATAAAAGAAAGGTGAACTTGAAGATATATCAGTAGAAATTATCCAGTCTGAACAAAGAGAAGAAAAGAGATTTAAAAAACTGGACAGAGTCTCAGGGACTTGGGGGACAATATCAAATGTCTAACATTCATGTTATTAGAGTCTCAGAAAAAAAAGGAGAAGGAATGTGGATCAGAAAGAAATCTTTAAAAAATAATGGCTGAAAACTTCCCAAATCTGGTGAAATATATAAACTTATAAGTTCAGGAAGCTCAGCAAATCTCACCTGAGACTGAGGTTTGCTGGAGTGGTGGGGGGTGGGAGGGATGGGGTGGCTGGGTGATAGACAATGGGGAGGGTATGTGCTATGGTGAGCGCTGTGAATTGTCTAAGACTGTTGAATCACAGACCTGTACCTCTGAAACAAATAATACATTATATGTTTAAAAAAAAAAGAAGAAGATAGCAGGAAGGGAAGAATGAAGGGGGGGAGTTCAGAGGGGGAGATGAACCATGAGACACTATGGACTGTGAGAAACAGACTGAGGGTTCTAGAGGGGAGTGGGGTGAGGGGATGGGTTAGCCTGGTGATGGGTATTAAAGAGGGCATGTACTGCATGGAGCACTGGGTGTTATATGCAAACAGTGAATCATGGAACACTACATCAAAAACTAATGATGTAATGTATGGTGATTAACATAACAATAAAAATAAAAAAACTAATGATGTATGGTGATTAACATAACATTAAAAAAAAAGAAATCCACCTGAGACACATATAATCAGGAAATTAAAAAGTCAAGACAAAAAAAATCTTTGATTTATAAGGTGGGACATTTATAAAACCACAAAGCAGTTCAAGAAGTAGAAGATTTCTAGCCCTCCCATCTCTTTCCAATAATACCTCTTTCTCTTCTCTTAAAGATCAACACTAAGGTGACTTTTGTGATAAAACTTCTTTGCTTTTCTTCATACTTTTATACATTTACCACCTATGTGTACATCTGTAGGTTGGCCTATTTTACATTTTAAATAATGCAATCATATATGCAATCATTGTGTCTGGATTCTTTAGCTCACCATTGTGTTGGTGAGATTCATTCATGTTGTGGTATCTGTCATTCACTTATTTTCATTCTCTTAGTCTTTGTATAAATAGACCAACATTTTTTACCGATTCTATTAATTTTGGACATTTAAGTTACCAGTTTTATGGTATTACATATAGCTCTGTTAAGAGTCTTGGTGATGTGTCTTCCCATGCACAACTGCATATCTTTCTCTTGGGTTTACACCTATGAATAGAGTTTCTGGGTCATATGTTGTAGGTACATTTATTTATATCCAAGGTATACTTGGAAAACCATTATACATTTCCATCAGCCACACATGAGAGATACAATTCCTCCATATTGACAATAAACACTTGTTATTGACTGTCCTTTTTAATTTTAGGCATGTGGGGAAGCATTGCAGTGGTATTTTGTTGTGGTTCTATAGCCTATTTCTCAGATGATAAAAGAGGGGAGCCCTACCCCCTTAGATGTTTACTGGCCATTGTGTATCTTCTTTGCTGAAGTGCTGCTCCAATCTCATGTGGTTATTTTATCTTATTGATTTGTAAGAGTTTTTCATATTTTCTACATCAGTTATGGTTCTGAGAAGCAGAAGGAATGACAGACCTGTGCTTATTGCACAGCCTCTGACAGGTTGATGGCATCTCATAAATGTTGGTGCCCTTCCCTGCCAGTGTGCAACAGAAAAAGAAAGGCTGGAAATAGTATAAACTTACAAATTTTAAGTACTGTTGAAAATATGCTTGTGGAGTAAAAAAAGAAGAACTGCATTTGAGAATTTTATTCCACAGCTTATTGTTATGTGGCTACCTGCAAGCTACTTGAAAATATAGTTTTTCACCTGTCTTGAACTTTGTTCCCTCCGTGAAGCTTTTTTCTTTCTTTTTTAATGGATGACAGCAGGATGAGCACATATTCATATCAAAAATATTTGGTCTTTACTTATCAGGGGAAAATACTACTATATAAGCCACAGGTCATTCCTTTATGTACAAACTATTACCAATGGAGGAGAAAATAATTTCAAAGAAATTTCCTGTTATGTGGGAATCAAACATTCATGGAATTACAAAGTACTGACTAGTCACAACTGGTTCTTTGCAGACTTGTACATTTTCAGCCTGGCCATTCTATGAAGGCAAGTCTACCCGCAGATCGGTTTAAACAATGAAGGTGAAAGGGTTTCAAGAAGAAAACTCCAAAGATTAGAGAGAAATGTAAAAATTTTAATTTGTTGTCTGGCTACAGTAAGCAGCTACAAAATGGGTTTGGTAACGCACAAAGGCTTTGGGTGAGTCAGGCTTAGATTTAAATTCTGGTTCTGGCAAATTTTAGCATATTGATCTTGAGCTATATAATTATTCTCTCCAACCCATTGCTTCCTAATTCATGAAATGGGGAAATCAGTATCATTGGAGTTATTGGGCTGTAGTAAGAATTGAATAACAAAAAATTGTGACTACAAAGTACTTTGTACCTAGCAAACACTAAAAAAAAACCCTGTCACAATTATTTATACTAGCATTGTTTTATTGATGTTCACAGAATCCTGTGGGTATGTTCACCATTATGTTCAAATAAAGAAATGTTTTAAACAGAGGTAAGTTCAGTTTGAGGCTTACATTAATGAAAGAAATATGGACAGAAATTACTGCCTCCCAAACATATAAATGAGTGAGTAAGTCAGAACTTTGTTCACAGAAGGTGCTCGAGAAATATTAACTGCCCTCATCAGCATTATGAGCATCATCATCCTTATTTTTTTAACTTATTTAAATTCAATTAATTAACATATGATGTATCATTAGTTTCAGGTGTAGAGTTCAGTTATTTATTAGCTGCATATAACACCCAGTGTCCATTACATCATGTGTCCTATTTAATACCCATCACCCATTGATTCCATCCCCCCACTCAGTGACTCCATCCCCCACCCACCTCCCCTCCAGCAACTCTCAGGTTTTTTCCTATAGTTAAGAGTCTCCTAAGGGGGTCACCTGGGTGGCTTAGTTGGTTAAGCATCTGCCTTTGGCTCAGGTCATGATCTCGGGTTCCTGGGATTGAGTCCCGGGATCGAGTCCTGCATTGGGCTCCTTGCTTCAGCGGGGAGCCTGCTTCTTTCTCTGTCTGCCACCCCCCCAACTTGTGCTCTGTTTCTCTCTCTTTCTGCCAAATAAATAAATAAAAAAGAGTCTCTTAAGGTTTGTCTCCCTCTCTGATTTTGTCTTATTTTATTTTTCCTTCCCTTCTGCTATGATGCTCTGTTTTGTTTCTTAAATTCCACATATGAGTGAAACCATATGATAATTTTCTTTCTTGGATCGTCATCCTTATTTTTACATTATCCTATTTCATCCTATCTTTCTTGGGGACTACAGTTAGATCTTTAAAAGATAAGTTTGATATTTTAAACATAGTGTTGCTTGCATATATTTAGAAGATGGTCACTCACAGGAAATTATGGCAAAACATCTATTTTTAAGAATTTATTATTGAAGTGTAATTGACATAAAGTGTTATAAAGTTTCAGGTGTACAACATAGTGATTTGACAGTTCTATACATTATTCATTGCTCTCCAAGATAAGTGTAGTCACCCATCTGTCACCATAAAACAGTATTAAACTATTATTGATTATATTCCTTATGCTGTACTTTTCATCCCCTTGACTTATTCATTTTATAATGAAATTTTTACCTTTTAGTCCCCTTTCGCTATTTCACCCTTCCCCCCACACAATCACCTCTGAAAACCACCACTGGCAAACACCACTTTTTTCTCTTACTTTAAGAGTCTTGTTTGTTTTGGCAAAACATCTATTTTTAAAACGCCTTCATGTAGACTGAGATCTAATCTGATATAAAGTCCTGAGAACATGAGAAATGTCAGCATCACATGATCTTCCAAACCCTGGTTATGAAATCACCTTCTGAAGACAAGTTTCTGAGCGCTTTCTCAGGAATTCCAGGCTCAGTACAGAGATAGGTCTGTTTGTCCCTGGCACTGGGCTCTCCCTTCTCCTCCTTTGAGAGCACCAGAAGCGATCCCTCATTGGCTAGAGCTTTTGAAATAAGTTCTGCTCAGACATCTCACAGTTGCTCCAACCAGCTCCTGCATTTGTTACTGCAGAGATGTGTAAGGGCATTTGTATCCCAGGGAGTTGGCAGTGGGCTAGCTTTTAGTGTCCAGAGATCTGCTCACAGGTCCAGTTAGTTTCTTTGCTGAGATAGTAACTTACCACTATGCTGTCCCTACTCATACGCAGATACCTTTTATGACTTATTTTAAAGTGAAGTGAGGCTGGCACAGATGTTTTGTCCTCCTGTGATCATGGTTAGTGAATGATGGTTAGTAGCGGTGTTCTTGGGCTCCTCTTGTCAGCATCTGTTGTCCCTGGCATACTTTCTGTCCTGGTGATATGTCTGAAGGCTGTAACCTTGTCTCAGCAATATCACTAATTTTTATCTGATTCATTTTTTCAATCTAAATCATTTAATTCTTACAACTTAAGAGAGAGAGTATGCAATGCTATTTCCATTTTACAGATTAAAAAAATCGGTAGAGAAATGAAGCAAAATGCTTGCATTGACAAGGCTAATTAATACAGGAGACAGAAGAAAAATCAAGCCTATTTGATCCAAAGCTCTTAATCTCTGACTTCAAAGTATCTATTTCTGAATCTCTCCTGGAATTTCATTATGTACATATTATGAATTCTTTTCTGTAATCCAGATCCATGGTTATTGCTCAGTTTTGTGACACTGACTTGTTCTTACATCACTGGTAATTTCCTGCCCCAGCTGTTCAGACTCTTCCTTTGTCCACATCTAAAGCACAACTTTAACATACAGATATTTTCTGCCTTAACTCTACAGACTTGATCACTTGTATTTCTTTTGCATCAGCCAATTCTCCAATTCTTTCTGTAGACAGTTGCGTACTACAGGGAATGGTGGTGATGTAATTTTTATAAAGTACCTTTGTGTGGAAGTGTTCTCTTCTTGGGATTGTGACAAGTAAAGAGTTTTTATTGCTGTGGTGCTGGAACATATATAAACCTCTCAAATTTAGGAAGATAAGAAAAAGTATATTTGAATGAAAGTGCTTCTTAGAGACTCCCTGGTGTTCTATACTTTTTGGCATATATAGTTCTACTCTTTTAAAATAAAACTTCATTCTAGCTGTAATGCAAGGTAAAGAGTGTTCAAGAATATTGCTGCTTATCTATTGGATACCCACAATCAGGGTAACATTATGACATTTGTGGCCTCTTGCTATTTTTGTCCTTATGAGTCATTCTCCTCCATTAAAAATTAAAAATTATATTTTATGAGAGCATTGGTATAAAGATGACTGTTCTGCAAGTTGGATTTAGATTATATTCATTTTTCTTCTTATTTGAAAAGAAATTAAAGGGCTCCTAAAATTATAGTGGGCTCTAGGCACCATGTGTACTGTGGCTTAATGGGTATGTTGATCTTGCCCATAATATATAGACTTCTGAAGAAAAGTGATCCAGACAGGACAGTTGACTGTCCCAAGTTTAATCAACTAAGAAGGGGAAGAAATCTCTCTAAATTATCACTAGATATGTTTATGTAAATACTGTAATCACAAGTTTCATTTATCATCAGTTTTCATTATTTGCTCCCAGAGTTTCTTCATGACATTTTTCACTTCTGCGTTTCTGAGGGTGTAGATTAAAGGGTTCAACATGGGAGTTACTATGGTATAAAACACAGTCACAGCTTTGTCAGCAGAGAAGGAGGTCATGGGTCTCAGGTACAGGAATAAACAAGGTACAAAGAAAAAGATGACAACAGTGACATGAGAAGCACAGGTAGACAGGGCTTTGCGACGCCCTTCAGAGCTATGGGTCCTCAGAGAGTGCAGGATGACAATGTAAGAAGCAACCAGAACAGAAAAAATTAAGAAGCATAGTGATCCACTGTTGGCAGCAATCAGAGGCCCCAAAGTGTGAGTATCTGTACAGGCTAGTTCCAGGAGAGGTATTAAATCACACATAAAATGGTCAATGACATTGGGGCCACAGAATGGCAACTGGACCATGAACAAAACCTGGATCCCTCCATGAAGAAAGCCTAAAATCCCAGCCATTCCCAGCAAGAAAGTACAGACAGGTCGGTTCATGATGGTCATGTAGTGCAAGGGCTTACAGATGGCTACATAGCGGTCATAGGCCATGACAAGTAATATGATGATCTCAACTCCACCAAAGAAATGTTCAGCAAAGAGTTGAGTCATGCAGCCATTGAACGATATGGTGTTCTTGTCAGAGATCAAGTCAAAGATCATTTTGGGTGCTATGGAAGAAGAGTAGAAAGCATCTAAAATGGACAAGTGGGACAGAAAAAAGTACATGGGAGAACCCAGGGCTGGGCTGATGAAGATGGTGACCGAGATGAGCAGGTTACCTGTCAGTGTGATCAAGTAGGTGATTAAAATTACAGCAAATAAGAATTTCCTCAGTTCTGCGTTCTGGGTCAGGCCCAGCAGAATGAATTCTGTTACATTTCTCCTCCTTTCCATGGATTCAGCTTGGGTTATGTTCCATTGGGAAAGATCACATGGTCCATCTGGAAAGATCACAGAAAATCTGAGGAGCATTTTTAATTCCACACTGATTATCTTCCATAACCTCTTCAGTCCTGGCCTCTGGGATTGATAGAACCACACCTTCCACTCACCTCAACTACTTTCGAGGTAGTGATAAAAGGGAATAGAAAGAGGCTAAATTTTCTTATTCATCTAATTTGAATAGTGACAATATGTTACAAACACCAGAATAAAAGCAATTTTTTACTATGACTGTTGACCTATGATTGACTTCTAAACTCTGGCTCTAAAACCTTACAGATGGCTTTCATTCACTATTTTCTGGGACAGTTTCATCAATAACAACTATTTTGAAGTTATATTTGCCCACTGGCATGTATATTTATAGGTATAGGAACACAATACTCTTTAAAATGTCAAGTGTGTATCAGATAGGAAAGTGCCATCCTTACTATAACTATACCAGAAGTGTTCTTTGAGATAGGATTCCTTTCTGTCAAATGAATGCACATACACACAGAGAGACAGAGCTGCAGCTGGAGTTTTTCCCCTTCAGAATGCCAAGGAACTATCTTTATAACAGCTCTTTGAGCCACATTCCCTCAACAGCCCTGGATGTTGTGTCTGACTCAACATGACTAATACATACTCACTCTTCTCACATCTTTGGATGCAGATATGTCAGTGGTACAAAGTTCCCTGAAAAATCCTTAGTAATTCTTAAATGAATTTTCTGTGCAATTGGTCTTTCATCACATAAAGAATAATGCTCTGGAGTAGATTTAGAAACCTAGTCACTTTTACAAATGGAATTAAATGAGTCCTGACGTTTCCCTGAATTACCTGTTGTAAAACAGAAATGTTATCTAAGATAATACAAGTTTTTCTTTTGACATAAGTTTAGTCAATTAAGGTGAACTTAAAGTATTCATTGCTAATTGGTGGAAAATTGAATATATACAAGAATGTATTCTTTTTTTGAATGATCTGTACATGCATTTTCAATAGTGAGTACATGTTACAAATGATCATAGGATATTTTATTCCTTCTCTCCCTCTTTTTCTCCTTTCTCCAGTCCCTGCCAAAAAAAAAAAAAAACCCATAACAACGTATTTTTCCTCAAAAGTTTCTGGACACAGAATTCAGCATCATGACCTTTCAGTTTCAATAAAGGTTAGGAAATTATCTTTTGTTTTCCAGAAAGCTCAGTCTTTTTAGTTGTTTCTTCTCTATCCATGGCTGCTATAGGTGGCAACTATGTGCTTCATCATCCATAATAGATTTAATCCACTAATTCTAACTTCAGTGTGGCACATGGAAGTCATGAAAAGGGGAACCAATTTGAAATAATCACATATAGAAACCTACTGAAGCAATCTACTACTACATACATGTGAACCACGATTTTATAAAAGTGACCTTAGTAGTTCTCAACAGCCTCTTGTGTGGCATCATTACAGATCACTTTTTTACTGATATTTTCATGTCATCATGTTCAAATTCATCTTTAGAGAAAAAGATTACCTTCAGTTCACAGAATCTAGCTATAAAAACTATTTGGTAAAAATAATTTGGGTAAATTAAGTTAATCTTTTTAAAATTTGTGGAAAAAGAATTAGTTATTACTCACCTGGATCTAGTTGATTGTGGATTCCACTGTTTTCAGATTGCACCCACCGATTATTTTCTTCCCTTGAGAGCATAGCCCCACAGCTGCAAATATACCATGTGAACTAACAAGTGGGTCACTGCAATTCTCTGTCATACAGCTCCTCCAGAATTGGTCATTTTAGTTTGTTTTGGTTCCCATTATCAGTCTGAATTTACTTAGAAAATGAGCTATTTTAGTTAGGAAACTTCATACTCTAGGATTTAATTTCCACTCACTTTCTTGACCTCTTACGGAAATATAGACACGTCTTCAAAGTACATATATTTTTCAGATCTCAGAACTATATTTAATCTAAAGTAAAAATATGGGAACAAAGAAAAAACTTTGTTAGAAAAGGCTAGTATATGGAACAATAAAATATATAAGTGCATCAGATCCAGTTGATTGGATTTTTTTTTTCAAATCCTGCCAAATTTATGTTTCCCAACAAGTCCATGAGCAGTGTGAAGAGAATTCTTTTTTATTCCTCCTTTTAACCACCTAAGCTTGAGAGCAGTGTCTCCCATATGAATCTTAAGCTTTTTGGTTGCTCTGCCTCTGTCATTTAGTTAAATGTTCTGTAATTCTTCCTTCATAGACTCTAGAGAAATACTTAAATAGACTTTCACAAAGTGCAGGATTTGCTAATGCATTGACCTCTCAAGTCCTCAGAGGATTAGTAATTGGTCCTGTTGGAATCTTTGCTGGAAGCCTCAGTCACCGCCTTTCATTTGTGCCTGCTTGACCCCCACAAGATTCATTAGAGGCCAGTTTTAGAAATGCACTTGTACTTTGGTGAAACATGTGTCAGTGGCTATAGTTTAGGATGAGATTTTGGTAAGAAAAGTAGGAAGGCTTCCTGATAGGGCTTTGCTGTTCATTTTGACATTGTTGAGCCTGGCACAGGATAGGGGGTGGTTTTAGGCATAGATCAGAGTTCAGAGAATGGATTTCTCTCTGAAAATATGACTGTTCTACGTATATAGTTGTCTTGAGCATGGAAATGTCATTGAAATGACATTGAAAATGTCATTTCAAAATTCCTCAAAAGTTCCTGGACACAGAATTCAGCATCATGACCTTTCAGTTTCAATAAAGGTTAGGAAATTATCTTTTGACATTGAAACGTCAAATGACATTGAATATCAATGACATTGAAATGTCATTGAAAACTGTTTCAAGGTTATGTGCCATGTTACTCTGGGAGACTGACATTTTTATTAGTGGCTGACAAAGGAGACTCAGATGGCAGAATTCTCAGCTACCCAAGATTGGGTAATTTATGAGCCCTAGATCTATCGACTTCCTTTGGATGAAAGATCCTTATGATGTGTTCATGGGAATATAGCTTTTCTCTCTTTCCCACACAGAAGGAATTGTGGAGATTTACAGTAAAGAGCAGTCCTTCCACATGGTCGGCATTGAGATAATCACACCAAGGTAAACATCATATATAAAGACATTAAGAGGTAGAGGATGGGAACAGCATAGAAAGGAGGCTCCACTATAATCTTCTCTCCCTCAGTTTCCGAGTTTTTAAAAAAAGATTTTATTTATTTGACAGAAAGAGAGACAGTGAAAGAGGGAACACAAGCAGGGGGAGTGGGAGAGGGAGAAGCAGGCTTCCCACTGAGCAGGAAGCCCAATGTGGGGCTTGATCCCAGGACCGTGGGATCATGACATGAGCTGAAGGCAGAGTCTTAATGACTGAGCCACCCAGGTGCCCCAGTTTCTGAGGTTTTGAAGAGCTGGATGAAATCATGCACAAATCACCTTGAAAAAAATCAACCTTTACCTTTAAGGAAAGTGATACACTCCTGAAGTCCCGCACCAGTGTCTTCAGCCCTGTCCTCAACAGTTAACAATTTTCCTCACTCACAGTCTGTTTCTTTCCCTTTTTTTTAAAAATTGTGGTAAAATACACATAATATAAAATTTGCCATTTTAACCATTTTCATTTTTAAAGATTTTATATATTTATTTTAGGTAGAGTGAAAGAGTGAGAGAGAGAGAGAGAGAGAGAGAGAGAGAGCGAGCATGGCAGGGGGCAGAGGGAGAGGGAGAAGCAGACTCCCTGCTGAGCAGGAAGCAAGACCAGGGGCTTGATCCCAGGACCCTGGGATCATGACCTGAGCCAAAGGCAGCCATTTAACCAACTGAGCTGCCCAGGCACCCATAACCATTTTCAAATGTACAGTTCAGTGTCATTAAGTACATTCACACTGTGTGCAAACATCACCACCAACCATCTCCAGAATTTTTCATCTTTCCATTCTAAGAATCTATATCCTTTAAACAATCACTGCTCATTTCTTCCTTCCCCCAGCTTTGGAAAACACTGTTTGCTTTCTGGTTCTTTGAGTTGGACTATTTTAAATATTTCATATAAGTGGAATATTGCAGTGCTTCTTCTATCACTGGTTTATTTTACTTAAGAGTAATGCCCTCAAGTTTCATCCATGTTGTCACAAATGACAGGATTTCCTTCCTTTTTAAGGCTGAAAGGTATTCCATGTCTATATATACTACATTTTTTTGTTTGAAAGATATGCATCTGTTGATGGACACTGAGGTTGTTTCCACAACTTAGCTATTGTGAATAATGCTGAAATGAGCCTGGGAGTGCAAAGAATTCCTTGAGATCCTGATTTCAGTAGTTCTGGATAAATACCCTGATGTGGGATTGTTGGATCATATGGTACTTTATTTCAATTTTTTGAGGAACCTCCATCCTGTTTTCCATAGTGACTGTACGAATTTACATTTTTACTCTCAGTGAACAAGGGTTCCCTTTCTCCACATCTTTACTAATACTTGTCTTCTCTTGTCTTTTTGAGACTGACCATTTTAACAGATGTGAAATGATACATCATTGTGGTTTTCATTTGTATTTCCCTGATGATTAGTAATGTTGAGCATCTTTTCATTTACTTGTTGGCCATTTGTATATTTTCTTTGTGGGAATGTCTATTCAAGTCTTTTGCCTATTTTTAAATTGGGCTATTTTTGCTATTGAGTTGTATGAGTTCTTTTTCTATTTGGATACTACCCTGTATTACACATATGGTTTGCAAATATTTTTTCCCCATTCTATAGGTTGTCTCTTTACTCTGTTAATTGTTCCTTAGCTGTACAAAAGATTTTTAGTCTGATGTAGTCCCATTTGTCTATTTTTGCTTTTGTTGTCTGTTCTTTTGGTGTCATATCCAAGAAATCATAGCTCATTCCAATGTGATGAAGATTTTCTGCTATGTTTTCTTCTAAATGTTTTACAGTTTCAGGCCTTCCATTTTAAGTCCATTTTGAGTTGATTTTTGTAAGGTATAAGATAAGCATTCAATTCCATTCATTTGCATGTGGATATCCACTTATCCCAGCACCATTTACTGAAGAAGTTATTCTTTTCTCATTGTGTATTCTTGGCACCCTTGTCAAAGATCAGTTGACCATATGAATAAGCATGGGTTTATTTGTGTGTTCTCCATTCTGTTGCATTGGTCTATGTCTATCTTTATGCCAGTACCATATTATTTTAATTACTAGAGCTTTGTAATATAGTTTCCAGCTTTGTTCCTCTTTCTTAAGATTGCTTTGGCTATGGGGGTCTATTGTGGTTCCACATGAATTTTGGGATTGTTTTTTCTTTTTTTTAGCTTTATTTATTTATTTTAGAGAGAATGAGAGTTTGAGGAAGTGGAGGGAGGGGCATAGGGAGAGGAGGAGATCTCAAGGAGACTCCACAGTGAGATAGGAACCTGACTTGGGGCTTGATCTCACAGCCCTCAGATCATGACCTGAGCTGAAACCAAGAGTCGGATGCTCAACTACTGAGCCACCAGGTGTCCAAGGATTGTTTTTTCATTTCTGTGAAAAATTTCACTGGGCTTTTTAAAAAAATTAATTAATTAATTAATTTTAAAAATTTTATTATGTTATGTTAGTCACCATACAATACATCATTAGTTTTTGATGTGGTGATCCACGATCCATTGTTTTCGTATAACATCCAGTGCTCCATGCACTATGTGCCCTCCTTAATACCCATCACTGGGCTAACCAATCCCCCCTCCCCCCTCCCCTCTAACTCTAGATCACTTTGGATAGTATGGACATTTTGGCAACTTTGAATCATACAATCCACGAACAGAGGATGTTTCCATATTTGCCTTTTTTTTTGTTTTTACTTTCTTTCATATATGTTTTATCACTTTCAGTTTACAAATCCTTAAATTTTTTAGTTCAGTTTATTTCTAAGTATTTCAGTCTTTTTTTTTTTTTTGTAACAGTGATTCTGACCTTATAAGGCAAGTTTAGTAGTTATTTTTCCTTTTCAAATTTTTAGAAGTGTTTGAGAAAGATGGGCAATTATTCTTTAAATGTTGCTTTCAGATTTCACCAGTGAAGCTCTTTGGTCTTGGGATTTTCTTTCTTGTGAGGTTTCTGATTATGGATTTAATTTCCTTGCTCATTAGTGGTCTGTTCAGATTATCTTATCTTTGTGCATCAGATTTGGTAGAATGTATGTTCCTAGGAATTTATTTCTTCCAGGTTATCCAATTTTTTAGTGTGTAATTGTAGTAGTTTCTTATAATCCTTTTATTTCTGTGGTATGAGTTTTAATGTCCCATCTTTCATGTGTGATCTTTTCTCAGTCTAGCTAAAGTTTGTCAGTTTTGTTTTACTTTAAAAAACAACTTTTATTTTCATTGAGATTTTTCTATTGATTTTCTAGTCTCTATTTCCTTGACCTATTGTAATCTTAATTATTCCTTCCTCTGCTAACTTTGTTCTGAGTTTTTTTTTCTCATTTCTTGAGTTATACTGGTAGGTTACATGAGATCTTTTTAAATGTGGGCATTCATTGCTATAAATTTCTCTCTTCATATTGCTTTTGCTGCATCCCATAGGTTTTGGTGTATAATTGTAAATTTTGTTTGTTTTGACATGTTTTGTAATTCATAGAAGGGATATAACATTCTTCCAGGTACAGCCATACAATCTCGCACATGTTATATCCCTTCTATCTCACATAGAAGAATCACAATTCCCATTTTGATTTCTTCTTGACCCATAGGTTACACAATAATGTGTTATTTAATTTCCATGTATTTGTGATTTTTCCAGTTTTCCTTCTGCTGTTGATTTCGTTTCACTTCCTTCTGTTCAGAAAAGATACTGTATGATTTCAATCTTTTTACATTTTTCAGGACTTGTTTTGTGACCTAATATATAATCTATCTTGCATCATCTTCCATGTGCACTTGAGAAGAATGTATATTCCTCTGCTATTGGATGGACTGTTCTATATATGTCTGTTAGGTTCATTTTGCTAACAGTGTTGTTCAAGTCCATTGTGTTCTTATTGATTTTCTGTCTATATGCTGTATCCATCACTGAAAATGGAGCATTGTTGTCTCTTAGTACTATTTTGTTATTGTCTCTTTCTGCCTTTATATCTGTTAATATTTGCTTGATATATTTAGGTATTCTAATATTGGGTGCATAAATATTTATAATTATTATATCTCCCTGGTAAACTGACCCTTTTACCATTATATAAAGTCCTATTTGTGACAGTTTTTGTTTTAGAGTCTATTTTGTCTGACATAAGTATAGTCCTTGCCCTCTTTCAGTTGCCATTCACATGGAATGTCTTTTTTTCATCACTTCACTTTGAGACAATGTATGTCCTTAAATCTTAAGTGAGTCTCTTGCAGACAGCATAGAGTGGGATTAAAAAAAATCCATTTAGTCATTTTATGTCTTTTGACTGGAGAGTTTAACCATCTTACATATAAAGTAATTACTTATAGGTAAGGACTTAGGCTTGCCATTTTGTTTACTGTGTGTCTTGTAGCTCTTCTGTCCCTCTTTTCTTTTCTTACTGCCTTCCTTTGTATTTTGTTGATTTTTTGGTATTGATATGCTTTCATGATATTCTCTTTCTTTTGCAGAACTTTTGTCTTGGTTCAAATCTGGACTCCTTTTATTTGAATTCTTTCTCTTAGAATGGCACCGTGTCTATATCTCAGATTACTTTGCATACCCGTTGCATTGTTTGCATTTGAAGTCTGAAGGTTGTTGTTCAAATTTGAATGTGTAGTCTTTCTATCTGGCTTACTCAGTTATCATTAAGTCCTTTTTTGTCCTAGATACTTTTGTTCCTATTAGCTAAGGCAGAAATCCATCTAACCACAGATACTTCACAGTTGAAGTGGTGTATAGCATGTCTTTGACAGAAAAATATTCCGCCATTTTTTTTTGCCTGGGAATCATGTGCGAGATTGTATGGCTGTACCTGGAAGAATGTTATATCCCTTTTGGGATTTAGTCAGAAAAAATAATTTCCTCTAGGAAGAGCCCAGATTTCATCATAAATGGTGCCCGTGGAATTGTGCAACAAGACAGCGTTAATTTTGGGATGAATCCTCTCTCGTTCTTTAAAACTCATTCATTTCTGGTTGATCTTTATTTCTTATCATCAGAAATCTACTTTGACTACACATATGGGATTGAAACTATGCATTTTTGCCTGAATACTTAGATATTATGCCTTTCATTGAAATATTTTATTGTCCAGTTGGTTGTATAATCTATACCCAGAGCTTTACAGAGAATTTTTCCACTGAATACCTAAACTCAGGTATTTTTCTATAGGTTGTGACAATATTATGCTGATTAGCAATGTCTTTTTGATCAATAACTTGAAAATTCAGAGTTTTCTAATTGGAAGAGATTTTAGTCATCATTTAATCAAAGATTGATATGAAAGAGGAAACATTACAGATTACAGAAAGCCAGGGAGCAAAATATACTTAAACTCACATATTTTGACTTCAAGAACATCCTTTGTATTAGTTTTATTTCTTAAAAGAAGAATAAAGTTTGTTTTTTTCCTTCTCTAGTCACATGAATTGTTACCCAAGATTACTCTGTGACTCCAGAGCTTCCTCATGGCATTTTTCACCTGAGTTTCAGAGGGTGTAGATTAAAGGGTTTAACATGGGTGTTATCATAGTATAAAACACAGCCAATGTTTTGTAAATGGGGAAGGTGACCATGGGCTGAAGGTACACAAATATACAGGGTACAAAGAATAGGACAACTACAGTAACATGGCAGGTGCAGATGAACAGAGCCTTACACTGTCCTTCAGTACCATGAGTTCTTAGGGAGTAAAGAATGAGGATGTAGGAGGTGATAAGAATAGAAAACATGAGCAGACACATCAGCCCACTGTTGGCGGCAACAAAAAGTCCAAAGGTGTGAGTGTCAGTGCAAGAGAGTTTAGCAGAGGGAAAAGGTCACAGATGAAATGGTCAATGACATTGGGGCCACAGAAGGGCAACCAGACTACAAAGAGAATTTGAATCAGAGCATGAAGAAATCCCCCAGCCCAGGCCATGGCCACTAGGTGGACACGCATTCACTTGTTCATTGTGATCCTATAGTGTAGGGGCTTGCAGATGGCCGGTAGTGGTCACAGGCCATCACTGTGAGCAGGATGATCTCAACTCCTCCAAAGAAATGCTCTGCAAAGAGCTGAGTCATGCACCCAATGAAGGAGATAGTTTTCTTTTCAGTGAGTAAGTCAAATATCATTTTGAGATCCATGGTAGAAGAACAGCAGCGGTCTACGAAGGACAAGAAGGACAGAAAAAAATACACAGGGGAGTCCAGGAATCTGCTGGTAGTGATCGTCATGGCAATGAGTAGGTTGCCTGCCACAGTGAGAAAGTAGATGAATATAAACACAGTGAACAAAAGTTCCTGCACATCTGGGTTCTGTGTCAGGCCAAGCAGAATGAATTTGGTCACATTGTTCATTTGTTCCATGAATCCACTTTGGCATCTGAATATTTGATTTATCTGTGATTAGCACAGGGATTGCAATTGTGGCGGATAAATTTGATCAAGCAAATCATTTCTGTCAGGATTGTCTTCTGTGAGACTGATGGAAACCCCAAGCAGATAAACTCAGACTTAAAGTTGGGACTTACTACTAGTTATATAATGAACACATTGCCTCTTCACCCTCTGACTGACACACAGACATATGTGCATACACATTCACACATACACTCATCTATATCCACAAATACAGGAATGTAGTTCCCTTCCTGTAATTGCACCTGGGTAGATATTGAACAATTGCCATAGTATTTTCTCCCCTAAGAAATCCGGACTGAGAGGAGGACCAGAGGAGGAGTAGAGGCTTGAATTCATGAGAGGCTACTGCCCTGTGTCTCTTCTCTAGTCACCTGTGCTTCTGAGGCTAAGCTGCAGTTTGGTCTTCTTGCTCTTTGTAGCTTGTTTCAAGGTGACTATAAAACATCAGGCAAATTCAATTTGAAATTAAGCTGATGTACTCACATTTCAGAAAAAACTGAGTGAATGTTTGAGGCTCTAGTAAGATATACTTTGGCACCTAGATTTGTGAGCTTACGCCACATTTAAACAAAATTGTCTAAGAACATCATCAAATAAGAAAAAGGAAGAATACCCTGAAGGGGAGGAAACAGCTTGGTGCAAAATGCAAAATTCTCTGGATGTATTTGGAACTTTAGAATGCACTGTTTGGACAATTTTGTTATGTGTAATTTTCAAGGTTATTTTGCACATAAAAACTCAGATTAAGGAAGCCTAGGAGAAACTCTCTGGACGTATTGAGAAAACACATTCTTTAAAGGTGAAGAAGCAAAATCATCCTAATTTGTTTGACAGAGTTATGTTCTTTACATTCAGATAGACTGTTTCTTCATTCTGTTCTCACTGCTTAGCAGCCATTTAAAGATGTGTACAGACCTTAGTCTTACTGCGTTTAAACTTTCTCCCATATATAAATAGGAAATATAACAAATAGCAAAGGGGTATTTAGAAAGTCATTATTCCATAGAGCAAAGTTTTATTCCAAAAGGTAAAACATAGCTTTCTACACACTCAAAATTCTTTTTTTCTTTAAATTTTTTTATTGTTATGTTAATCACCATACATTACATCATTAGTTTTTGATGTAGTGTTCCATGATTCATTGCTTGTCTATAACACCCAGTGCTCCATGCAGAATGTGCCCTCTTTAATACCCATCACCAGGCTAACCCATCCCCCACCCCTCCCCTCTAGAACCCTCAATGTGTTTTTCAGAGTCCATTGTCTCTCATGGTTTGTCTCCCCCTCCGAATTCCCCCCCTTCATTCTTCCCATCCCGCTGTCTTCTTTTTCTTTTTTTTTTCTTAACATATATTGCATTATTTGTTTCAGAAGTACAGGTCTGTGATTCAACGGTCTTGCACAATTCACAGCACTCACCATTAGCACATGTGCCCCCAATGTCTATCACCCAGCCACCCCATCCCTCTGACCCCACCCCCCCTCCAGCAATTCTCAGTTTGTTTCCCGAGATTAAGAATTCCTCATATCAGTGAGGTCATATGATATATGTCTTTCTCTGATTGACTTATTTCACTCAGCATAACACCCTCCAGTTCCATCCACGTCGTTGCAAATGGCAAGATCTCATTCCTTTTGATGACTGCATAATATTCTATTATATATATATACCACTTCTTCTTTATCCATTCATCTGTCAATGGACATCTTGGCTCTTTCCACAGTTTGGCTATTGTGGACATTGCTGCTATAAACATCGGGGTGCATGTATCCCTTCGGATTCCTACATTTGTATCTTTGTGGTAAATACCCAATAGTGCAGTTGCTGGATCATAGGGTAGCTCTATTTTCAACTTTTTAAGGAACCTCCATACTGTTTTCCAGAGTGGTTGCACCAGCTTGCATTCCCACCAACAGTGTAGGTGGGTTCCCCTTTCTCCGCATCCCCGCTAACATCTGTCGTTTCCTGACTTGTTAATTTGAGCCATTCTGACTGGTGTGAGGTGGTATCTCATTGAGGTTTTGATTTGGATTTCCCTGATGCCGAGCGAT
>NW_027397083.1:3491347-3505707 GCF_003265705.2 Callorhinus ursinus | reverse complement strand
TCTATTTCTGGGCTCTCTATTCTGTTCCATTGATCTATGTGTCTGTTTTTGTGCCAGTACCATACTGTCTTGATGACGACAGCTTTGTAATAGAGCTGGAAGTCCGGAATTGTGATGCTGCCAGCTTTGCTTTTCTTTTTCAACATTCCTCTGGCTATTCGGGGTCTCTTCTGGTTCCATACAAATTTTAGGATTATTTGCTCCATTTCTTTGAAAAGCGTTGATAGTATTTTTGATGGAGATTGCATTGAATGTTAGATTGCTCTAGGTAGTGTTGACATCTTCACAATATTTTTTGTGCCAATCCATGAGCATGGAACGTTTTTCCATTTCTTTGTGTCTTCCTCAATTTCTTTCCTGAGTATTTTATAGTTCTCTGAGTACAGATTCTTGGCCTCTTTGGTTAGATTTATTCCTAGGTATCTTATGGTTTTGGGTGCAATTGTAAATGGGATCGACTCCTTAATTTCTCTTTCTTCTGTCTTGTTGGTGCATAGAAATGTCACTGATTTCTGTGCATTGATTTTATATTCTGCCACTTTACTGAGTTCCTGTATGAGTTCTAGCAGTTTTGGGTGGAGTCTTTTGGGTTTTCCACATAGAGTATCACATCATGTGTGAAGAGAGTTTGATTTTTCTTTGCTGATTCAGATGCTTTTTATTTCTTTTTGTTTTCTGATTGCTGAGGCTAGGAGGAGTAGTACTATGTTAAATAGCAGTGGTGATAGTGGACATCCCTGCCATATTCCTACCTTAGGAGAAAAGCTCAATTTTTCCCCATTGAGAATGATATTCACTTTGGTTTTTTCATAGATGGCTTTTATGGTACTGAGGTATGTACCCTGTATCCCTATACTCTGAAGAGTTCTGATCAAGAAAGGATGCTGTACTTTATCAAATGCTTTTTCTGCATCTATTGAGAGGATCATATGGTTCTTGTTCTTTCTTTTCTTAATGTATTGTATCATATTGATTGATTTGCTGATGTTCAACCAACCTTGCAGACAGGGATAAATCCCACTTGGTTGTGGTGTATAATCCTTTTGGATTCTATTGGCTAGTATTTTGGTGAGAATTTTTGCATCCATGTTCATCAAGGATATTGGTCTGTAATTCTCCTTTTTGTTGGGGTTTTTGTGTGGTTTTGGGATCAAGGTAATTGTGGCATCATAAAATGAGTTTGGAGTTTTCCTTCCATTTCTAATTTTTGGAACAGTTTCAGAAGAATAGGTATTAATTCTTCTTGAAATGTTTGGTAGAATTCCCCTGGGAAGTCATCTGGCCATGGGCTTTTTTGGGGAGATTTTTGATGACTGCTTCAATTTCCTTAGTGGTTATAGGTTTGTTCAGGTTTTCTATTTCATCCTGGTTCAGTTTTGGTAGTTGATACATCTCTAGGAATGCACCCATTTCTTCCAGATTGTCTAATTTGCTGGCATAGAGTTGCTCATAATATGTTCTTATAATTGTTTGTATTTCTTTGGTGTTGGTTGTGATCTCTCCTCTTTCACTCATGATTTTATTTATTTGGGGCATTTCTCTTTTTGTTTTGATAAGTCTGGCCAGAGGGGTTTATCAATCTTGGTAATTCTCTCAAAGAACCAGCTCCTAGTTTCGTTGATCTTTCTACTGTTCTTTTGGTTTCTAGTTCATTGATTTCTGCTCTGGTCTTTATGATTTCTCTTCTCCTGCTGGGTTTAGGCTTTATTTGCTGTTCTATCTCCAGCTCCTTTAGATGTAGGGTTGGATTGTGTATTTGAGACCTTTCTTGTTTCTTGAGAAAGGCTTGTATTGCTATATACTTTCCTCTTAGGACCGCCTTTGCTGTGTCCCAAAGATTTTGACAGTTGTGTTTTCATTTTCAATATTTCTATGAATTTCTAAAGTTCTTCTTTAATTTCCTGGTTGACCCATTCGTTCTTTAGTAGGATGCTCTTTAGCCTCCATGTATTTGAGTTCTGTCTGTCTTTCGTCTTGTGATTGAGTTGTAGTTTCAAAGCATTGTGGTCTGAAAATATGCAGGGAATGATCCCAGTCTTTTGGTACTGGTTAAGACCTGATTTGTGACCTAGGATGTGATCTATTTGGTAGAATGTTCCATGGGCACTAGAGAAGAATGTGTATTCTGTTGCTTTGGGATAGAATGTTCTGAATATGTCTGTGAAGTCCATTTGGTCCAGTGTGTCATTTAAAGTCTTTATTTCCTTGTTGGTCTTTTGCTTAGATGACCTGTCCATTTCAGGGAGGGGTGTGTTAAAGTCCCCCACTATTATTATATTTTTGTCAATGTGTTTCTTTGCTTTTGTTATTAATTGGCTTATATAATTGGTGGCTCCCATGTTAGGGGCATAGATATTTACAACTGTGAGATCCTCTTTTTGGATAGACCCTTTAAGTAGGATATAGTGTCCTTCCTCATCTCTTACTACAGTCTTTGGTTTAAAATCTAATTTGTCTGATATAAGGATTGCCACCCCAGCTTCCTTTTTTTTGGTGTCCATTAGCATGGTAAATGATTTTCCACCCCCTCACTTTCAATCTGGGGTTGTCTTTGAGTCTAAAATGAGTCTCTTGCAGACAGCATATCGATGGGTCTTGTTTTTTAATTCAATCTGACAGCCTGTGTCTCTTGATTGGGGCATTTAGCCCATTTACATTCAGGGTAACTATTGAAAGATATGAATTTAGTGCTATTGTATTGCCTGTAAGGTGACTGTTACTGTGTATTGTCTGTGTTCCTTTCTGGTCTATGTTACTTTTAGGCTCTCTCTTTGCTTAGAGGACCCCTTTCAATATTTCTTGTAGGGCTGGTTTCGTGTTTGCAAATTCCTTTAGTTTTTGTTTGTCCTAGAAGCTTTTTATCTCTCTTTCTATTTTGAATGGCAGCCTAGCTGTATATAGTATTCTTGGCTGCACATTTTTCTCGTTTAGTGCTCTGAAGATATCATGCCAGTCCTTTCTGGCCTGCCAGGTCTCTGTGGATAGGTCTGTTGCCAATCTAATGTTTCTACCATTGTAGGTTACAGATTTCTTCTCCCGAGCTGCTTTCAGGATTTTCTCTTTGTCTCTGAGACTCGTAAGTTTTACTATTAGATGTCGGGTTGTTGTCGTATTTTTATTGATTATGAGGGGGGTTCTTTGTGCCTCCTGGATTTTGATGCCTGTTTCCTTCCCCAAATTAGGCAAGTTCTCTGCTATAATTTGCTCCAATATCCCTCTGCCCCCTCCCTTTTTCTTCTTCTTCTGGGATCCGACTTATTCTAATGTTGTTTTGTCTTATGGTATCACTTATCTCTCGAATTCTGCTCTCGTGATCCAGTAGTTGTTTATCTCTCTTTTTCTCAGCTTCTGTATTTTCCATCATTTGGTGTTCTTTTTCACTAATTCTCTCTTCCGCCTCATTTATCCTAGCAGTTAGTGTTTCCAGTTTTGATTGCACCTCACTTATAGCCTTTTTGATTTTGACTTGTTTAGACTTTAGTTCTTTTATTTCTCCACAAAGGGTTTCTTTCATAACTTCCATGTTTTTTTTCACGCCCATCTAATATCTTTAAAATCATCCTTCTGAACTCCAGTTTGACATCTTCCTAATGTCTGTATTGCTTCAGTCCCTGGCAGTCGGTACTGCCTCTTGCTACTTTTGTTGAGGTGATTTTTTCCATCTGTCATTTTGTCCAGAGGAGAATAGATGAATGAGAGAACAAAATGCTAACAGGGTAACTACGTCTCCAAAAAATATACTCTAAGAAATCAGAAAAAACCTGAAACTGGGGGAAGAGAAAGGAAAGAAAGAAAAAAGAAAAAGAAAAAGATTAAAACAAACATAAATAGAACAAAACAAAAGAAGAAAAAACAGAATATGATGAAATATGATCAGGCTGGTGAATAGATCAGTGCCACACACTAGATTTTGGGCATATTTTGGTCTGTTAGAAGAAAGTGCTTCCCAAAATTTTAAAGAAAGAAAAACTTTTATATGTACAAAAATAAGGGTTAACACGATGAAGGGATGGAATATGAGTGTAAAGATGAAAATTATAAAAGATTTTATAAAAGGAATTGATAAGAAGTTGTTTGAAAAAAGAAAGAAGAGGATTTAAAAAAAAGAAAAAAAAGGGAGAGAATGTGATCAAGAGGAGACTAGAATAACAGCATACACTAGAGATTTAGGGTATATTTTGATCTGTTAGAAGAAAGTGTATCTCAAAATTTTAAAGAGAGAACAACTTATATATATGCCAAAAATTAGGGTAACCACTATGAAGGGATAGACCATGACTCTAAAAATGAAAAATAAAAATGGTTTTTAAGAAAGGGATTGATAAGATGTTGGTTGAAAAAGGGAAAAACAAAAATTCAAAAAAAAGTACAGTTAAAAAAAATTAACTTTGAAAGACTAAAGAATCATGGTAAAAAGGCCATGAATTCTATATGCAGTATTCCCCTAGCGATGGAGTTCTGCCGTTCTCTTTGATTGGTAAACTTGGTCTTGGCTGGCTGGTCTTGTGGATCTTCTGGGGGAGGGGTCTGTTGCCTTGGTTCCCAAATGTCTTTGCCTGAGGCGGAATTGCCCCACCCTTGCCGGGTCCAGGCTAAGTAATCTGCTCTGGTTTGCTCTCAGGAGCTTTTGTTTCCCGCAAGCTTTCGGTACAGCTTTGGAGGATTAGAGTGAAAATGGCCGCCTCCCAATCTCCACCCTGGATGAGCGGAGAACTCATGGCCTGCTCCTCAGTGTGCCTCAGAGAAAAGCAGTCAATCACTCCCATCTCCCTGGTCTCCGGCCCACTCCATGCTCACCAGGCCTGTGACCGAGCGTTTCTATCTCTGGCACACGACCCCATGTGGAGTCTCCAAACCCAGCAGATCCCTGTGGTGTGCTCCCGTGCCACTCTTCTCGGGGGAGGAAGGGGACTCTCCCTGGATCTGCCACTTGTTCGGTCCCTGCTGGAAGAGCAGTGGCCCAACTGTGTCACCGATCACAGTTTATGGCAACCCCGAGCTGAGATCCCGTGCCTTGGCTCTGTCTCTGCAGCTGCCTTCCCCACTCTGATACCTGGGAGCTCTGCCACACTCAGGCAACGCCGGTCCTTCTGTGACCCCAAGGGTCCTGAGACCACACTGTCCCCGAGGGTTCCACCCCCGCTTAGCCACTGGTGTGACGTCCCTCCGCGGAGCCGACTTCTAAAAGTTCCGATTTTGTGCTCCACAGCTCTATCACTTGCCAGAAGCGGCCGACGAGGCCCTCTCCCCCACCTTCAATCCTCCCGAATATCGCCTCGGATTCACTTCTCCGCATGTCCTACCTTCCAGTAACTGGTCTCTTTTCTGTTCAGAGAGTTGTTGCTATTCTTTTCTTCAATCTCCTGTTGAGTTCGTAGCTGTTTGGAATGGTTTGATCCCTATCCAGCTGAATTCCTGGGACCAGACAAAATCCAGGTCCCCTACTCCTCTGCCATCTTTCTCCTCCTCAATCTATTTTAAAAATATTTAATTTATTTATTTTACACAGAAAGAGAGAGTATAAGTGGGGGTGGGGGCGGCAGAGAGAGGGAGAAGCTTCCATTGGGCAGAGAGTCTGACATGGGGTTCGATCCCAGGACCCTGGGATCATGACCTGAGCCAAAGGCTGACTGAGCCAGCCAGGTGCCTCTCTAGATCATTTTTCATTCCTATAAGTAATGTATCAGATTTCTAATTACTCCTTCCTTGCCAACACTTACTAATTTCCTTTTTTTCGGAAGGAATTATGGGTACTTAAAGGATGTAAACTGGTATCTTATTGTGGTTTTTATTTGCATTCCCCTGATTTGCAAATACAGATAGTTGTACTTATTTCTGTTCAATTTGGATGCCTTTTATTATTATTTTCTAAACCTAATTTCCACGAGGAACTTGTAATGAGATGCTGAATAGAAGTATTTAGAGTAGACATTCTTGTATTTTTCTGACTTTATGAAGGAGGTTTTTTGGTGAGGTGTAGTTGTTTGTTGGTTTGGTGACTTTCTAAACTATTTTTGTAAAGACTGGAGGTCGTACAGCAATAAAGAATAAAAAAATTATAGAGTTTGGAAAGGAATTAAACTATGTATTTCCAAAGTTTGGGGGTTTGTATGTAGAAAAATCATGACTGCATATACAACCATATTGCTGTATAAAAGGTAATATATGAAAATACGTTCTCTGCACCAAGAATAAAAACATTGGAAAATTAAATTGAAAAACACTATTGAAATTACGTAAAAATGAAAATAGGAATAAGCCTAATAGATTATGTGAAAGAACTTTGGAAATTTTACACTACCTGATTTCAAGACTTCATATAAAGATACAGTAACCAATATAAGATAAACATATAGATATATAGAACAGAATAGAGTCCAAAAATAAGCCAGCACACATAGAGTTACTTGCTTTTCACAAAACATTATTAAAACAGTTATGGAGAAAAGAAAAGTCTTTCCACTAAAAGGTGCTGGAATAAGTAAATATTCATATGGGTAATAATGAACCTCAGCTTGTAAGTCACATCACATAAAACATTAATTTGAAATGAATCACACACCTCAAGATAAGAGTAAAAACTATAAGTCTTCTAGAAGAAAACTGGACCATATCTAGGAAGACGGGTTTAACAAAGATTTCATAGTTAACATCAGTTAGTTTTAGAATTTAATATCAACAGCCAAACATCAAATATTTTAGAAGAAAATATAGGTGAATATCTTTGTAACCTTGAGGTGTGAAATTTTTTGTTTAAAGGAAACATAAAAACCTTTTTTACATAAATAAAAGATATATAAACACCAATATTTAAACTATGAAGTGCTGTTAATGGAAGAACCTTAAATGCAAAGAATAAAAAACATCTGCAAGACACTGAAGTTACAAATAATTATTGCTTACAATACATAATGAGCTTCTACAAATTGAAAATAGAGACAAATGGAAAATGGGCCAAAGATACTAACAGGCATTCAACCAAAAGAAAGATGTAGTGAATAAACATGTGGAGTAATAATCAGCTTATTAGTAATTTTGGAAAAGTCAAGGAATCCCACAATGAGATAACGTTCTACATTCATTTAATTTGCAAAAATTAAGAAGTTTGAGATTACCATGTGATGTAGAGGATATGAACCAATGGGATGTATTTTACATTGCTGCTGGAAGTATATATTAATACAACTACTTTGGAAAGTAATTAGGCATTATCTAGTAATCTTGAACTTCCCATAACCTTGATTCTTAGGTTCAACTGCTAGATACATACTCAAGCAATAGTTGGTATGTGTCCATCTGGAGTTGTGTGCCAGAGTCTTCATAGTAGCCTGTCAGTAATACTGAATATGTGGAACTACCCAGAAATCTGTCAACCAACATCAGCTGTGAAGTACCAGCACCAGCAGGAGAATTTTGCCTGTGCCCAAGGAATGTACTTCAGGATACAGACTCATACTTCAGACTTCAGCACTGGAGGTCTGCAGAGCAAGTGGTTTGGGGGAGAGAGGGTGAGCATATTTGTTATTCTGTGATGAGAAATAATTCATGAAAATGAAAAAAAAAGTCTGAGAAGGTGATTTCTTTAGTCCCTTGAAAACAGATTCTCAAAATTTTGGTGAAAATTTCATCTCAAGTTTGAGATTTTTTTTTTAGTAGAAATATGGCTGCCAAATGTCTACAATAGCCAAACTGTGGAAAGAGCCAAGATGTCTATGGACAGATGAATGGATAAAGAAGATGTGGTTCATATATAGAGTGGAATATTACTCAGTCATCAGGATGAATATTTACCATTTACATCAGACATGGATGGAACTGGAGGGTATTATGCTGAGCAAAATAAGTCAATCAAAGAAAGACTAGTATCCTATGGTCTCACTCATATGTGGAATATAAGAAACAGGGCAGAGGACCATAGGGGAAGGGAGGGAAAACAGAAAGGGAAGTCATCAGAGAGGGAGAAAAGCCATGAGAGACTCTTAACTCTAGGAAACAAACTGAGGGTTGTTGGAGGGGTGGTGGGTGGGGGGATGGGTAACTGGGTGATGGGCAGGCATTAAGAAGGGCATGTGAAGTGATGAGTACTGGGTGTTATATGAAACTGATAAATTATTGAACACTGCATCTGAAACTAATGATGTACTATAAGTTGGCTAATTGAATTTAAATTTTAAAAAAGGAAGAAAAAGAAATATGGTTGTCATTCATTCATTTATTCATTCCCATACATCTCTTTAATCCTCAGAACAATAGCATGTATTGTTAGTTCCTTTTTGAAGACAAGAAAAGTTAAGTCTGAGAAAGGTAAATAACTTATTTCAAGGTAAGAAAACATTTGGCACTCACTGCTTAAATTGGAGGCTGGGTCTGTGTTTATGTGAGGTCCAGGTGCTTTAAGTTATCTTTGCTCCTCTTTCAAATAAGCCAGTTATAACTGGGGTTTTTCAGTTGCTTGATGTAATTTAACTCTCTGTTCAAGTAATTTTCAGCTAACTGATAGTGACAATGAAAGCTTATAGTCAACTGGAATATGCGATTGGAAAAGAACAATTGATTGGACTTAACTCTAACAGAATGGAGCCACAAATGCTTTGGTGGGCTCACATAGAGACCTTGTTCATTGGTCACATTCACCAAATGGTATAGTGTGGCTCAATCCCCTCTCCTCTATATCTAATCTCAACCATGGGTAATGTTTGTTTGTTTGTTTGTTTTTGGTTTCAATTTCAACATCACTTTGTCCCTGAACATTCCACCTTCACCCCAGTTTAAGGCATGTTCCCATTACAGCACTGTGTTCTTTTTTATAATGTTCACCACTCTCTTCTTTTTTTAATAGTTGAATTCTTGCATATGAGGGCAGAGACACTATCTGGGCTGTGAGGGCAGATATGTATTTAAATTTTAGTTTTATGGGTGGCTCAGTCATTTAAGCCTCCAACTCTTGATTTTGGCTCAGGTCATGATCTTGGGGTCCTGGGATTGAGACCTGTGTTGGGCTTTGCACTCAGGGGGGAGTCTGCTTCAGGATTTTCTCTCTCTCTCTCTGCCCCTAGTCCACTCGCACATGCCCTCTCTCTCTTTCGCTCTCTCTCTCTCTGTATCTCTAAAATAAATAAATAAATAAATAAATAAATAAATAAATAAATAAATCTTTAAAAATAAATAAATTTTAGTTCTGCCACTATTCACTTCTGATCTTGGGTAAATTACCTATACTCATAGTGCCTCAGTTTCCTTATTTGTATAATGAAAATAATAATAGTGCCTATCACAAAGGTACCTTATGTAATGTGTTTAATACAGGGCCTGGCATTTAGCACTCAATAGTTAGTTACTGTCATTATTATTGTTGAACAACACTGTGCCTGGTATATTTTAGATGTTCCATGAGCATTTATTGGAAAAAAAAAAAGAAATGAAGAATTTAGGTTCTAACTGTACCCTGATAATTATCCTATTCCTGTAGATCAATTCTAACCCATGTCAAAAATGTCCTTCTGTGGTCAGAGGGACTATAGTAGGAAGGGAGAAGCATTTCACTGCCATTTTGGCAAGGGCTGCTAAAATTAACTACTCTTCCCTTGGGAAAATAGCATAGCGGTGAGTCACTACTTAAATAAAACTGGTGCCTCTTTCTTGTGAGAACTGAAGGAGTCGAGCAGGACTGTGAGGATTCCTTGGTAGAGTGAACCACAAAGGCAGTGCCTCTCCCTGACTACATCTGTGGCTAGACCTGGGGAGCGAGTGAAATGATGGGAGAAAGTGGGTGCCTTCTGAGGACCAAAGTATGTAACTCAGCACTGAGCACAGATGTTCTGAAAAAAGGCTCAGAAGAATTGGCTTCAAGAGATTCCTCATCCCAGAGACTTTTAGTCAACTGCTGATGTTTTGGTAATTGGATTTGCTTTTTTGGCTCTAGAAATGGCTGCCATGTTCTTAGGGTCTATATCAAGTCTCTCACACCAAGTTATACAGAAAAAATTAAAAACCTATAGACTTCTGTGAATCTCATAGAAATAGAAATGTGCTAAGCTGCAGAAATCTCTCCCACTCCCTGCAACCCAAATTCCTTTTAAATACAAAGTGAATGTGTCTGCTATCTGGGATTGTTTATTATCTGAACAGGTCAGACCAGGGTGAGAAGTCCCAGAGATGTAGGGAGGGTAGATATGTAAGGAAAGCACAGTTTTCTTCTTTTTGATTTTACTTCAGAATTTTCTTTTCTGGAAACACTTTGATTTTTTTTTTGAACAGTAAGTTTACATAAATCAACATGACCAAGACTCTGGTTTCATATACCTTGAATTGAAGAAAACCCTAATGGAGTTTAAGTATTGATGAGTCTGCCAAGAACCAACTGTTGACAAGACAGTAGTTTACAACCCTCAGCACTGAGTTAGGCAAAAATAACTTTTTTTTTTCTGACCAGTTTGTGTGTAAGGACAACCTATGACTTCTTGATTTGTGAGCATTTTTCTCTGATGTTGATCCTAAGGGCCATAATCAGCAAGTGAGTTTGATAAAAAGTTCAGACGTTAAGACAGCACTTGTTGGAATTATTACAATACACTTATTAAGTCTTTCTTAGATCATTTTGTAGTGTGTCCTTTTTTCTCCTCCTTTTTTGGTTTTACTTTTTCTCCTCTCCTCCCTTTCTGTCTCTACATCCCCTTTGTTGCTCTCTCTCAAATGCTTTCTAATATCTAATATTGGCTAAATTGAGTAGGGTTATAAAACTAGTAAAACACAACACTGTACAAAGCATTTATTTGAATAGTGAACAGAATTTACATTTAGTTTCCTGGAAAAATCCATACTTGGTCATAGAATCAAATTTGGAAGGAGTATATTATTTTATGTTTGGGATATGTCTTCAGCAAATCAATTAATGAATGGACAATAAATCTCACAAACAAAGCAAGCAAATTAAATAAAAATTAAGTATTTATATTAAAGATTCTTTTAATCACTTGCTTTAAAATTTTTCTGTTTTAAATCTGATGACCTTTATTTTTGACATTTATCACTGTTTTTCTTATTCTCCTGTTTCTTCTTACTTGTTTAGCTTACACTTTCAGAATCTTTGCCTTTTGAAGATGTTCAGAGACAATTTTGAGGGATTTCTTTGGTGATACTCCCGTGAGAACAGGAAAATCATATTAACAATAATAGTAAATTTAGGAGCACCTGGGTGGCTCAGCAGTTAAGCATCTGCCTTCAGCTCAGGTCATGATCCCAGGGTCCTGGGATTGAGCCCTGCTTTGGGCTCCCTGCTCAGCAGGAAGCCTGCTTCTCCCTCACCCTCTCCCCTTGCTTGTGTTCCCTCTCTCGCTGTGTCTCTCTCTGTCAAATAAATCAATAAAATCTTTTTTTTAAATTTTTATTGTTATTTTAATCACCATATATTACATCATTAGTTTTTGGTGCAGTGTTCCATGATTCATTGTTTATTCATAAATCAATAAAATCTTTAAAAAAATAATAGTAAATTTAAAATGATTTAATCTTCACAACAATCTTAAATACAGATATATTTAGTCCCTACTTTAACAGATGAAAAAATTGAAGTACAGAGAGATAAAATAAATTGATGTTATGTAGTTAATCAGGGGTGCATCCCAGATTCCAAGCTAAGTCTTTGGATTTTAAACCCATTTCTCTTTGCTCTTTTTCCTTTATTTCTCTCCCTCTTTCTTTTGCTTCTTTTTTTCTTCTCCCTCTCTCAGTGAATGTTTTATGAGTATTTACTTTTTGGCCATCACTGGGAATACAAAAATGAATAAGATTACAATTTCAGTAAGGCACATATTTGCCTTCAAGGACACACCCTGTTGAAGAACAAGAGATGAGTATGAGACAATGTGGCAAGTGCCCTAAGGGCCACTTACCACCTTCTCTGAGATTGGGAGGAGGTCCAACACCATTTTTAGTCTTGAGGAAGCTGAGAAGTTACCAGACAAGTAAAGTAGGAAAAAGTATGGCTTGTGAAAGGATTTTTATATGTCTTTGAGTCTTTTCATATGACCTCAATTAGAACAAATTAGATTTTTCACTGGTAAACATGTCCAGACATTTTAGAGGTAAAATATATAAATCTTTGGGTGTATGTGAATGTGCCACATGTATGGCTATATCATGGATTGGCTCTTCCAAATTGATGCATGGTATTTTTCTTTTCTGATTTTAAATGTTACACATTTTTGTTGTAGAAAATTAAAAAAAGGGGTGCCTGAGTGGCTCAGCTGGTTAAGCCTCTGACTCTTGTTTTCAGCTTAGGTAATGATTTCAGGGTCATGGGAATGAGCCCGCACTGATTGTGGAGTGTGCTTAGGATTCTCTCTTTCCCTCTCTCCCTCTGCCCTGCCCCCCACTTGTGCTATCTCTCTTTCTCTCTCCCAAAACAAAAACAAAAACAAAAACAAAAACAAAACAAAATCAGGAAATTATAAAGAACAAAAAAATACCACCTATATTGTCACTTGTAAGAATATAAAAAATGAAACAGTTGATAGGGTCTTGTGCTTGTTTTTGCCTTCTGTAAAACTAGAAAAAATAAGGCACTCCATGAATATTTATTCATTAGGTAAAGGTGTCATTATTGAGGATGAATGTGACTTTCTTTTCAGGGAAGTCACTTGTCACCTGAACTGAATTGATGGACAAGATGAATAATGTGACGGAATTCATCCTCCTGGGCTTGACTCAAAATGTGGATCTTCAGAAATTCTCATTTGTTGTGTTTTTAATTGTCTACTTGATCATCTTGGCAGGCAACTTACTCATCATGATCATCATCAGCATCAACAGGGCCCTGGAAACCCCCATGTACTTCTTCCTGTCTAACTTATCCCTTATAGATGGCTGTTGTTCTTCCTCTATGACCCCTAAAATGCTTGCTGACTCTCTTACTGTGAGAAAAATAATCTCTTTTAGGGGATGTATGACTCAAGTCTTTGCTGAGCATTTTTTTGGTGCTGCTGAGATTATCCTTCTCACAGTGATGGCCTATGACCGCTATGTGGCCATCTGCAAACCCTTGCACTACACAACCATCATGAGTCAACAGGTGTGTAGCCTCCTTATGGGAGTGGTCTGGGCTGGAGCCTTTGTCCATGCAACCATTCAGATCTTCTTCATAATCTGGCTGCCCTTCTGTGGCCCCAATGTCATAGATCATTTCATGTGTGACTTAAACCCTTTGTTGAAACTTGTCTGCATGGACACTCATACCCTTGGTCTCTTTGTTGCTGCCAATAGTGGGTTCATCTGTTTGTTAAACTTCCTCCTTTTGGTGGTCTCCTATGTGGTCATTTTGCACTCCATAAGGACCTATAGCTTGGAGGGGAGGCGTAAAGCCCTCTCTACCTGTGTCTCTCACATCACTGTGGTCATTTTATTTTTTGTGCCCTGTGTATTTGTGTATCTGCGTCCAATGATCACCTTTTCCATTGATAAAGCCGTGGCTGTGTTTTATACCATGATAACTCCCATGTTAAACCCTTTAATCTACACCTTGAGAAATTCGGAGGTGAAAAATGCCATAAAGAAGCTCTGGATCAAAAGGTGAGTTCAGTGGAGAAATAATCACAATAGTGTAAAATGACTTTATCTTTTGAATGGCAAAGAGAGAATAATATAATTTCTATGGTTCAGGGCCAGTGAACACTATATGTAAAAGTATGTTGATGTTGGCATATAAGTCCTCTGAGGAAAGGCCCAGGCAGGAAGTTATTTATCATTTAAAAATATCTCATTTACATTTATTTATTGCCCATTAATTTTCAAACTTTGATTACTTTCAGAATCAATTGGAATTCTTATTAAAATGCACATTTCCAGGATACAGGCTCTAGAGATTCTAATTCAGTGGGACTGTTCCTGGATTGGCATATTTGCATTTTAAACAAATTATGCAGATGTTTCTAAGCAGGTGATGTATGCAGACACTTTGAGCAATAATGCTATAGATTATGTTTGCATCATTGGTCTATTAACAGATCACTTTGTTAAAGCATTTCCTGGGAAGTATCTTTCATAGAAAACGCTATGAGCATCATGCAACTCAATTCTTCATAAGTCATGTAATGCAAGCTCACCACCTTTGCCAAAAATGTAGCACTCTGTGAAGGTAGAAAAGCTTTCTGTATTCTTTATCTTTACTTTCTATATTTTTGAATCTTTTGCTACATCTGGTCTGATTCTCTCTTTTCCTCTTTTACTTCCAAAAGGAAGGTCTACTATTCTTGCTGGATTATTTGGACTAAAATTCATTGTTATTGTAATATTAACTAGTCATTTACATTGAGAACATTATTTTCATGATTTTGCTATGTGAAGGAGATTTTATATATCATTTT
>NW_027397083.1:3475779-3486347 GCF_003265705.2 Callorhinus ursinus | reverse complement strand
GAAAGGTCATGAGTAAAACCACTAGAGAGGAGTTTCTGTATGTGTGAAGGGGATTTCTATCTGACATGGGTGAGTGTCATTACTCTCTTCTGACTCAGGGATCACCAAGCAACCTTAACCTTACAATTATTTCAGCTCTAATTAAAATCAGGATGAAGTGAGGTAAGCCTGGGTGGCTCAATGGGTTAAGCATCTGCCTTCAGCTCAGGTCATGATTCCAGGGTCCTGGGGTTGAGGCCCTTGTCAGACTCTCTGCTCAGCGGAGAGTCTGCTTCTTCCTTTCCCTCTGCCTCTCCCCCACTGTTTGTGCTCTCTCACTCTACCTGCAAGCTCTCTTGCTCCCTCTCAAATTAATAAATAAAATCATTAAAAAAATCAAGATGAAATGAAATAAAGCGTTTGTACTCAAGCAACTGTCTTTCCCTAGAACTTGCTTGTGCTTTCTGGCAGGTGTTTTCTTTGGTGGACTTGGTGTAGCCACTGACATTGATGTCCACTTTGCCTCCTCATAGCTTCTTTAATTTCTACAATTTTTTCCCCATGTGAAAGCATTTGCTTAAATTGTACATCTCCATACAGTTGTCCCACTCAAGCACATCTTTTTGACCCTACATATTATTCTCTCATTTGTCCACTAGATCCAGCTGCAATGGCCTCATTTTTGCCTATAGGCCTTTGAACTAGTTCCTTATTCCCCAGGGCTCTTCCTCTGGACCTTCCTATGCCTGGATCGGTGTCCCCAGTCAGTCTGCAACTCAACTGCCACTTCCTTAGAGGTCTTCTTTACCCGCCATGAAAAGCCATTCTCTATCTCCCTGAGTTATTTTGTTACATCACTCCCAATTTCTCTATAGCATCTGATTATCTCATTTACTTATTTATTCTCTCTCTCTTCCAATTAGAATGTAAGCTCCATGAAAGTAGATGCACTGGCTGTTTTGTTCACCACTGTATTTCCAGCAACTAGGGTAGACTTGGCACATAGTAAATGCTTCATACATGCTTCCTGAATAAAAGGCCACCATCTCTACTTAACTCTCTTAAGAATAAATGCATTTTTAAAAGGTACACTGTTAACTGGAAGCTTCTGAAATTGGTGACTTTCCATTCTTGGTGATAAAATTGAAACGGAGAATTTTAGGTCAGTTAATGTATCAGCCGGGGTTCTTAGCTGATGCAGAATCTCTGTAGCTAACTTAAGTAGAAGGGATATATGATATGCAGTTAAATAGCTTATGGATATTTGGAAGAGTGGGAATCACAGATTCTAGGCTGAGAGATCAGGAAGAGCTTGCAGAAGCATACCTGACTGGACTGGCATGCTAAGGGAGCTACTTACTGCCTGTGCCGTAACCAGGATCACTCTGCCCTGGCTAGACTGCAGTGGTACACACATTCCTGACCTCAGAGCCACTCTGATGCTTGGAACCACCTATCCCCAGATAACTGAATTCCACTCCAAGACTTGCACACATGTTCCTGGTTGGCAGAACCCATCACATGCCTGCACCCAAGTGGCAGGGTGACAGGGAAAGGAAATAAGTTTCTTTGGATTTTATGTTGGGAAAGTGGATACATATTTTATTTTTATTTTATGTTTTTTTTTTAAATTTTATTATGTTATGTTAGTCACCATACAATACATCATTAGTTTTTGATGTGGTGATCCACGATCCATTGTTTTCGTATAACACCCAGTGCTCCATGCAGTACGTGCCCTCCTTAATACCCATCACCGGGCCAACCAATCCCCCGTCCCCGCTCCCCTCTAAACCCTGTTTGTTTCTCAGAGTCCACAGTCTCTCATGGTTCATCTCTCCCTCCAATTCCCCCCCCTTCATTTTTCCCTTCCTTCTCCTAATGTCCTCCATGCTCTTCCTTATGTTCCACAAATAAGTGAAACCATATAATAATTGACTTTCTCTGCTTGACTTATTTCACTTAGCATAATCTCCTCCAGTCTCATCCATGTTGATGTAAAACTTGGGTATTCATCCTTTCTGACGGCTGAGTAATATTCCATTGTATATATGGACCACATCTTCTTTATCCATTCGTCTGTTTAAGGGCATCTTGGCTCTTTCCACAGTTTGGCTATTGTGGACATTGCTGCTATGAACATTGGGGTGCATATGGCCCTTCTTTTCACTACATCTGTGTCTTTGGGGTAAATACCCAGGAGTGCAATTGCTGGGTCATAGGGTAGCTCTATTTTTAAATTTTTGAGGAACTTCCACACTGTTTTCCAAAGTGGCTATACCAACTTGCATTCCCACCAACAGTGTAAGAGGGTTCCCCTTTCTCCACAGCCTCTCCAACATTTGTTGTTTCTTTAGGGAAAGAAAGTCCATTTTTGCCATTCTAACTGGTGTAAGGTGGTATCTCAATGTGGTTTTAATTTGAATTTCCCTGATGGCTAATGATGATGAACATTTTTTCATGTGTCTGTTAGCCATTTGTATGTCTTCTTCAGAGAAGTGTCTTTTCATATCTTCTGCCCACTTTTTGACTTGATTATTTGTTTTTTGGGTGTTGAGTTTGAGAAGTTCTTTATAGATCTTGGATACCAGCCCTTTACCTGTAGTGTCATTTGCAAATATCTTCTCCCATTCTGTGGGTTGCCTCTTTGTTTTGTCGACTGTTTCCTTTGCTGTGCAGAAGCTTTTTATCTTGATGAAGTCCCATAAGTTCATTTTTGCTTTTGTTTCACTAGCTTTTGGAGATGTATCTTGAAAGAAGTTGCTGTGGCCTATGTCAAAGAGGTTACTGCCTATAGGATTTTGATAGATTCCTGTCTCACACTGAGGTCTTTCATCCACTTTGAGTTTATCTTTGTGAATGGTGTTAGAGAAGGGTTGAGTTTCATTCTTCTGCATGTGGCTGTCCAATTTTCCCAGCACCATTTATTGAAGAGACTGTCTTTTTTCCATGGCATGTTTTTTACTGCTTTGTCAAAGATAATTTGACCATAGAGTTGAGGGTGCATATCTGGGTTCTCTATTCTGTTCCATTGGTCTATATGTCTGTTTTATGCCAGTACCATGCTGTCTTGGTGATCACAGCTTTGTAATATAGTTTGAAATTGGGCAACGTGATGCCCCCAGCTTTGTTTTTCTTTTTCAACATTTCCTTGGCGATTCGGGGTCTTTTCTGATTCCATACAAATTTTAGGATTGTTTGTTCCAGCACTTTGAAAAATGTCACTGGAATTTTGATCGGGATGGCATTGAAAGTATAGATTGCTCTGGGTAGCATAGACATTTTAGCAATGTTTATGCTTCTGATCCATGAGCATGGAATATTTTTCCATCTTTTTGTGTCTTCTTCAATTTCTTTCATGAGTGTTCTGTGGTTCCTAGAGTATAAATCCTTTACCTCTTTGGTTAGGTTTATTCCGAGGTATCTTATCATTTTTGGTGCTATTGTAAATGGAATCGTTTCCCTAATTTCTCTTTCTACAGTTGCATTGTTAGTGTATAAGAAAGCAACTGATTTCTGTGCATTGATTTTGTATCCTGCCACATTACTTAGTTGCTGTATGAGTTCTAGTAATTTGGGGGTGGAGTCTTTTGGGTTTTCCACATAAAGTATCAGGTCGTCTGTGAAAAGAGAGAGTTTGACTTCTTCTTTGCCAATTTGAATACCTTTTATTTCTTTTTGTTGTCTAATTGCTGTTGCTAGGACTTCTAGTACTATGTTGAACAATAATGGTGAGAGTGGGCATCCTTGACATGTTCCTGATCTTAAGGGAAAGGTTCTCAGCTTTTCCCCATTGAGGATGATAGTTGCTGTGGGTTTTTCATAGATGGATTTTATAAACTTGAGGATACATATTTTAGAAACTAACATGTGCAGGATGCTTTTAAGAGACTTTTGGGCAGCCACACATTCAGGATGTGCGCAGTGGGGATGGGAGCTCACAAAATGGGTTTCATTTATCTCTTAGATTTTAATATCCACAGAATTTAAGGGGGTCCCATTCTCTGTCCTACACCTAGGAGGAGAAGCAGAAGAAATAAAGGACCACAAGGAAGCTGAGAGCAGGAAAATTATTGATACCATGGAGTTATTCATATCATTTATTTTTACTGAATACCTCCTGTGCTAACAGTTGTGGTTAGTGCTGAAGTAGAAACACATATGGATAGCATGGTCTGTCACCTCCTAGCATTAGCATAGTGTAGCAATTGATGCAGTAGCACTTCCCAAATACCTCTTCGACTCTAATTTTCAACTGTTTATTAGAAGGAAGCTTTTCTCAATGAAAAACAAAAATGTTTATCTTACTGTAGTGACTCTAATCCTTTTGAAAAATCACTCCAAAATGTACCGTGTACTACTATGCATCAAGCACTTTGCATACATTATATCATTCAATCATCATAATTTCTTGAAGTACATATTATTCTCTTAGAGCTAAAAAATGAGGCTTACGGATATTTAAAATAATGTTCCTAAAGTTATGCTCTTGTAAATAAGAAGGTTAATTAATCCTGGTCACCTTTCTCCAACATATTTGGAATTCTGTTTAAAATCCACGATTGGCTAGGTTCAAAATGGTAAGCTCATTCCATCTTGCCTCATATCTCTGTCTGTTTGGATCTTGGCTGTTAATGCAGGCCCTCAGGCCATCCAGCTTATCCACATGCATTTGTGTACTTCCTCTTCCTGGACACATATCACCTTAAAAAATTAATAAACTTTATTTTTAGGACAGTTTTCAGCTTCTGGCTATTTGAACAGGAAGTACAGAGAGTTCCCGTATAATCCGTGTTCCCACACATGGAAATTTCTCCCTCTATGGACCTCTCACATGACAGTGGTACATTTGTTACAGCTGATGAACCTATATTGAAATATTATCACACAAAGTCCATACTTTACATTAGGGTTCACTCCTGGTCCTGTACATTCTGTGGGTTTGGACACATGTCTAATGACATGTAGTCACCATTGTAGCATCATACAGAGTAGTTTCACTGCCTTAAACATGCTCTGTAGGCTGTCTGCTCATGCCTCCATCTCTCCTAACTCCTTGGCAGCCACTGATCTTTTCACTGTCTCCATAGTTTTGCCTTTTCCACAACTTCACATAGTAGGAATTATGTGATATATACACTTTTGAGATTGGCTTCTTTCACTTAGTAATACACATTTGAGTTTCTTCCATGTCCTTTCCTGATTTGATAGCTCATCCTTTTAGTGCTGAATAATATTTATTTTCTGGATGTACCACAGCTTATTTATCCACTCATCTACCAAAGGGTGTCTTGGTTGCTTTCATGTTTTGACAATTATGAATAAAATTGCTAGAAAAACCAGGTGTAGGTTTTTTTCTTCCCAGCTTGATTAAAATATAATTGACATATAATGTTTTATAAGTTTAACATGTACAATGTGATTTGGTATACCATATATATTGTGAAGTTATTACCACAAAAAGGTAAGTTAAAACATTGGTCACCTCACATAATTAATTTTTTTTGTTGTTGAGAAGTTTTAAGATCTACTCTCAAGTATATAACACAGTATTGTTAACTATGTTACCATACTGATTATTAGATATCCAGAATTTATTCATCTTACGCTGGAAGTTTGTAGTTTTTGACCAACATCTCCCCCTTTCCCTACCCCCAGCTCCTGACAACCACTGCTCTGTTCTGATTCTGAGTTTGACTTCTTCACTTTTTTTTTTGAGCATTTTAAGAACAATTTATTTTATTCCAGATAGATCCACTAAGAATGTTACATGACAAACTCTTTCCAAAGGATCTTCTTTGAATGTCTCATGTTTTGTGAGCAACTCTAAGCAATTTGCCCTTTCACCCACTTGTGTCTATTTTATAGCTAAATACTTTGACATACATTATTTTACTTGATTGATTTCTTTTTTTTATTTTAATTTTTTATTGTTATGTTAATCACCATATATTACATCATTAGTTTTTGATGCAGTGTTCCATGATTCATTGTTTGTTCATAACATCCAGTGCTCCATGCAAAACGTGCCCTCCTCAATACCCATCACCAGGCTAACCCATCCCCCTACCCCCCTCCCCTCTAGAACCCTCAGTTTGTTTTTCAGAGTCCATCATCTCTCATGGTTCGTCTCCCCCTCTGACATACTCCCCTTTTCTTCCTCTCCTGTTATCTTCTTCTTTTTCTTTTTTCTTAAAATATGTTGCATTATTTGTTTCAGAAGTACAGATCTGTGATTCAACAGTCTTGCACAATTCACAGTGCTCACCATAGCACATACCCTCCCCAATGTCTATCACCCAGCCACCCCATCCCTCCCACCCCCATCACGCCAGCAACCCTCAATTTGTTTCCTGAGATTAAGAATTCCTCATATCAGTGAGGTCATATGATACATGTCTTTCTCTGATTGACTTATTTCACTCAGCATAACACCCTCCAGTTCCATCCACATCGTTGCAAATGGCAAGATCTCATTCCTTTTGATGGCTGCATAACATTCCATTGTGTATATATACCACTTCTTCTTTATCCATTCATCTGTCGATGGACATCTTGGCTCTTTCCACAGTTTGGCTATTGTGGACATTGCTGCTATAAACATTGGGGTGCATGTACCCCTTCGGATCCCTACATTTGTATCTTTGGGGTAAATACCCAGTAGTGCAATTGCTGGATCGTAGGGTAGCTCTATTTTCAACTGTTTGAGGAACCTCCATACTGTTTTCCAGAGGGGTTGCACCAGCTTGCATTCCCACCAACAGTGTAGGTGGGTTCCCCTTTCTCCGCATCCCCGCCAACATCTGTCGTTTCCTGACTTGTTAATTTGAGCCATTCTGACTGGTGTTAGGTGGTATCTCACTGAGGTTTTGATTTGGATTTCCCTGATGCCGAGCGATGTGGAGCACTTTTTCATGTGTCTGCTGGCCATTTGGATGTCTTCTTTGGAAAAATGTCTGTTCATGTCTTCTGCCCATTTCTTGATTGCATTATTTGTTCTTTGGGTGTTGAGTTTGATAAGTTCTTTATAGATTTTGGATACTAGCCCTTTATCTGATATGTCATTTGCAAATATTTTCTCCCATTCTGTCGGTTGTCTTTTGGTTTTGTGGACTGTTTCTTTTGCTGTGCAAAAGAAACACTATTATTATCTTGATGAAATCCCAATAGTTCATTTTTGCCCTTGCTTTCCTTACCTTTGACGATGTTTCTAGGAAGAAGTTGCTGTGGCTGAGGTCGAAGAGGTTGCTGCCTGTGTTCTCCTTTGGGATTTTGATGGACTTCTGTCTCACATTTTGGTCTTTCAACCATTTTGAGTCTATTTTTGTGTGTGGTGTAAGGAAATGGTCCAGTTTCATTCTTCTGCATGTGGCTCTCCAATTTTCCCAACACCTTTTGTTGAAGAGACTGTCTTTTCCATTGGACATTCTTTCCTGCTTTGTCGAAGATGAGTTGACCATAGAGTTGAGGGTCCATTTCTGGGCTCTCAATTCTGTTCCATTGATTGATGTGTCTGTTTCTGTGCCAGTACCATACTGTCTTGATGATGACAGCTTTGTAATAGAGCTGGAAGTCCAGAATTGTGATGCCACCAGCTTTTCTTTTTCAACATTCCTCTGGCTATTCGGGGTCTTTTCTGGTTCCATACAAATTTTAGGATTATTTGCTCCATTTCTTTGAAAAAAGTGGATGGTATTTTGATGGGGATTGCATTGAATGTGTAGATTGCTCTAGGTAGCATTGACATCTTCACAATATTTGTTCTTCCAATCCATGAGCATGGAACGTTTTCCATTTCTTTGTATCTTCCTCAATTTCTTTCATGAGTATTTTATAGTTTTCGGAGTATAGATTCTTGGCCTCTTTGGTTAGATTTATTCCTAGGTATCTTATGGTTTTGGGTGTGATTGTAAATGGGATCGACTCCTTAACTTCTCTTTCTTCTGTCTTCTTTTTGGTGCATAGAAATGCCACTGATTTCTGTGCATTGATTTTATATCCTGTCACTTTACTGAATTCCTCTATGAGTTTAGCATTTTTGGGGTGGAGTCTTTGGGTTTTCCACATAAAGTATCATATCATCTGCAAAGAGTGAGAGTTTGACTTCTTTGCCAATTTGGATGCCTTTTATTTCTTTTTGTTGTCTGATTGTTGTGGCTAGGATTTCTAATACTATGTTGAATAGCAGTAGTGATAGTGGACATCCTTGCCGTGTTCCTGACCTTAGGGGAAAGCGCTCTGTTTTTCCCCACTGAGAATGATATTCTCTGTGTGTTTCTCATAGCTGGCTTTTATGATAGTAAGGTATATACGCTCTATCCCTATACTCTGAAGAGTTTTGATCAAGAAAGGATGCTTTACTTTGTCAAATGCTTTTTCTGCATCTATTGAGAGGATCATATGGTTTTTTTCTTTCTTTTATTAATGTATTGTATCACATTTATTGATTTGCAGATGTTGAACCAACCTTGCAGCCCAGGGATAAATCCCACTTTGTCATGGTGAATAATCCTTTTAATGTACTGTTGGATCCTATTGGCTAGTATTTTGGTGAGAATTTTTGCATCCATGTTCATGAAGGATATTGTTTGTAATTCTCCTTTTTGATGGGGTCTTTGTCTGGTTTTGGGATCAAGGTAATGGTGGTGTTATAAAACGAGTTTGGAAGTTTTCCTTCACTTTGTATTTTTTGGAACAGTTTCAGAAGGATAGGTATTAATTCTTCTTGAAATGTTTGGTAGAATTCCCCTGGGAAGCCACCTGGCCCTGGGCTTTTGTTTGTTGGGAGATTTTTGATGACTGCTTCAATTTCCTTAGTGGTTATAGGTCTGTTCAAGTTTTCTATTTCTTCCTGGTTCAGTTTTGATAGTTGATACATCTCTAGGAATGCATCCATTTCTTCTAGGTTATCTAATTTGCTGACATTTAGTTGCTCATAATATGTTCTTATAATTGTTTGTATTTCTTTGGTGTTGGTTGTGATCTCTCCTCTTTCATTCCTGATTTTATTTATTTGGGTCATTTTTCTTTTTGATAAGCCTGGCCAGGGGTTTATCAATCTCATTAATTCTTTCAAAGAACCAGCTTGTAGTCTCGTTGATGTATTCTACTCTTCTTTTGGTTTCTCTTTCATTGATTTCTGCTCTGATCTTTATTATTTCTCTTCTCCTGCTGGGTTTAGGCTTTATTTGCTGTTCTATCTCCAGCTCTGTTAGATGTAGGGTTAGTTTGTGTATTTGAGACCTTTCTTGTTTCTTGAGAAAGGCTTGCATTGCTATATACTTTCCTCTTAGGACTGCCTTTGCTGCATCTCAAAGATTTTGAACTGTTGTGTTTTCATTTTCATTTGTTTCCATGAATTTTATAAATTCTTCTTTAATTTCCTGGTTGACCCATTCATTCTTTAGTAGGATGCTCTTTAGTCTCTGTGTATTTGAGTTCTTTCTGACACTCCTCTTGTGATTGAGTTCTAGTTTCAAAGCATTGTGGTCTGAAAATATGCAGGGAATGATCCCAATCTTTTGGTACCGGTTGAGACCTGATTTGTGACCTAGGATGTGATCTGTTCTGGAGAATGTTCCATGGGCACTAGAGAAGAATGTGTACTCTGTTGCTTTGGGATGGAATGTTCTGAATATATCTGTCAAGTCCCTTTGGTCTAGTGTGTCATTTAAAGTCTTTATTTCCTTGTTGATCTTTGCTTAGATGATCTGTCCATTTCAGTCAGGGGGGTGTTAAAATCCCCCACTATTATTGTATTGTTCTTGAGTGTTTCTTTGCTTTTGTAATTAATTGGCCTATATAATTGGCTGCTCCTATGTTAGGGGCATAGATATTTACAATCGTTAATTCTCTTTATCGTTTATCTTTTTTCTTATCTTTATCCTACTCTTCTGCCATCTTGCTCCTAATCAAGTCCTTTGTTTTAATCTGGTTGTTTATTTCACTTTGTTTTTATTTTTATTTATTTATTTTCTTTGAAGATTATTTATTTATTTATTTGAGAGAGAGAGAGAGAGAGAGAGAGAGAGCACGAGCTAGGGGGAGGGTCAGAGGGAGAAGATGATTACCCGCTGAGCAGGGAGCTTGATGCAGGGCTCCATCCCAGGACCCTGGGACCACGACTTAAGCCAAGCCTAAGGCAGATGGTCAACCAAGTAAACCACCCACCCAGGTGCCCCTCATTGTGTTTTTAGAGGTAGTAGTTCTCTATGTACTCTGGATATGAATACCTTATCAAATATATTATTTGCAAATATTTTCTCCACTCTTGTGGTTTGGCTTTTCACTCTGTCAGTGGTGTTGCTTGCTGCACAAAAGTTCTTAATATTGACACACTACAATTTATTCTGTTTTGGCCTGTACTTTTGGTGTCATACCCAAGGAAGCATTTCCAAATCCAATGTCATGCTTTTTCTTCTATGTTTTCTTTTCCTTTTTTTATTATTATGTTATGTTAATCACCATACATTACATCATTAGTTTTTGATGTAGTGTTCTATGACTCATTGTTTGCATATGACAGCCAGTGCTCTGTGCAGAATGTGCCCTCTTTAATACCCACCACCAGGCTAACCCATCTCCCCACC
>NW_027397083.1:3445218-3475679 GCF_003265705.2 Callorhinus ursinus | reverse complement strand
TTTTTTAGCATATAATGTATTATTTGTTTCAGAGGTACAGGTCTGTGATTCAACAGTCTTACACAATTCACAGTGCTCACCATAGCCCATACCCTCCCCATTGTCTATCACCCAGCCACCCCATCCCTTCCATCCCCCATCACTCCAGCAACACTCAGTTTGTTTCCTGAGATTAAGAATTCCTCATATCAGTGAGGTCATATGATACATGTCTTTCTCTGATTGACTTATTTCACTCAGCATAACACCCTCCAGTTCCATCCACATTGTTGCAAATGGCAAGATCTCATTCCTTTTGATGGCTGCATAATATTCCATTGTGTATATATATATATATATATATATATATATATATACACAATATATATATATACAATATATATATATATCACATCTTCTTTATCCATTCATCTGTTGATGGACATCTTGGCTCTTTCCATAGTTCGGCTATTGTGGACATTGCTGCTATAAACATCGGGGTACATGTACTTTTGTATCCTCGGGATAAATACCCAGTAGTACAATTGCTGGATCATATGGTAGCTCTATTTTCAACTTTTTGAGGAACCTCCATACTGTTTTCCAGAATGGCTGCACCAGCTTGCATTCCAACCAACAGTGTTGGAGGGTTACCCTTTCTCTGCATCCCTGCCAACATTCTTCCATGTTTTCTTATAAGAGTTTTATAGGTTTAGTTAGATTTTAGGTCTTTGATCCATATACAGTTAATTTTTGTGCATGGTATGTGTTAAGGGTTCAATTTAATTCCTTTCTGTGTGGACCCAGTTTCACAGCACCATTTTTTGAAACACTTGTCTTTATCCCATGACTACTCTTGGCACCCTTGTTGAAAATCATTGAATACATATGCAAAGCTTTATTTCTAGGCTCTGTATTTTATTCCATTACTGTGTCTGCTTTTATGCCAATATCACACTGTTTTGATTACCATAGGCTTGTAGTAACTTTTAGAACCAGGAAGGTTTTCAACTTTGTTCTTTCTTTTTTTTTTTTTTTTTTCATTTCCTATATTGTCTTCTCTGTTTGGGTTCCTTGAGATTCCATGTCAGTTTTAGGATGGATATTTCTGTTTCTGAAAGAACATTTTCTGGGGGGATTTTTATAGGGATTACATTGAATCTATAGATCAGATTAGGTAGCATTGACATCTTAATGTCATGAACTATATCAATTCATGAAAATCTTTCCATTTATTTGTGTCTTTCAGACTATCTCTCAGCAACATCTTGTAGTTTTTCTCTGTAGAAGACTTTTGCCTCCTTACTTAAGTTTATTCTTAAATATTTATTCTTTTTGATGCTGTTGTAAAAGGAATTGTTTTCCTAATCCTCTCTGGGTTGTTCATTGGTAGGATAGAAATTCAATATATTTTCATGAAAAAAGGAGCCTCTCAACAAATTGGGTAGAGAAGGATTGTAACTCAATATATAAAGGCCATATATGACAGATCCACATTTAATATCACATTCAACAGGGAAAGGTTGAAAGGTTTCCCACTCTAATCAGGAATAAGATAAGAATGCCCACTCTCATCCCTCTTTCTCACAAAAGCATTGGAATAAAAATCCCTGTGATATTTTTATCAATTTCTTCATATAGGTCATGCCATTGGTGAAGTGAGATCATTTTACTTACTTAATTTTTACTTAAAATTACTAGCTATAACAGTGTTTCTGATGATAGCCACTATCTATCCTTTGGATCTCAGTTTAAGCACCACCTTTGAAGAAAGGCCTTCCCTGATCACCTTCTCCATAGTAAAATTCTTCCTGAGTACCCTGTTTGCTGTCTTACTAGTACTGAAAAGATTATAATTAGTATACTAAATTGTACCCTTATTTATTGTCTGATTCTATTATGAGAATAGAGGGTCCTTGCAGGAAGGACCTTTTGCATAATTTTTTCCCCTATTTCATTAATTACTGTGTCTTCACTCATAGTATGGTTCCTGGCAGTAAGTAAGAGCACCAAATTAAAAAAAAATAATTGGGTAGTTATTATGTCTAAATCTGTGAATAAATATCTAGAACATCAAACACACTTCAAGGCACATAAATTGATTATTAAATGAAAGGAAAGAAAAACTTGCTATGACAAGTGGGAAAATATAAATAAGTTTTCTCTAACACAACATGACAGGGCTGAAATTTTATTCTTGACTGGCAGTAGTCTTACAATGGTTCTAAAGCTATTTTTTTTAATGTAACATCTTTCTGAGCCCAATTATGTGATTTGACCTAATACCATATTCATATAGATATTTTTATGGTTTTTGTGGAAATCCCGGAGAATTTAATTAAGCAGTAATCAGTCTTGGACACTTCCCAATTCTAGGACTTAGTAAGGAGTTTGGTTAGAAGGCATAAAATGTCCAGTGATCTTTGCCTGTGTTGAGAAGAAGATGCTATGCTCCTAACAACTGATACACATTTTTTAGGGGGTTTCTGTTAGGCTTAAATTGTTACCAATAAAAAGTATGAGAATGTCTTTTAAACATCAAGTAAACTAACCTGAACAAACCAACAGGACAGAATGAAGATGAATAAAGAGTCAAATGGTATTTTTCTATTTAGAAATTAGATGGAAAGAAATTACTTGAGAAAAATCTCCCTCGGAAATGTCTGGTTGCTATCTTCTTATGTAAGGATAGGAATTCCTTGTCTTTTTGATAAATTATCCTAATGTGCTAAATTTTTGTTTTTCTGTGTGGACCCTGGACATCCTAGGAAGTAATCTACAGTGCAAATAAAAGCAACCTTCTGAATAACTGGAAGACTGCATGGAGAGAGTGGACAGACAATTGAATGAAACAAAATATGTCCTCAAGTAATAACGCAGCGTTTTGCCCTCTCTTGTCAAACTGGATGACAGAAGAATTCCAGGTTCCTGTGAATGAGTAAAAATGTACCTTCAGATAGTGGACTTGTCTTCCTAAGGTAAGACTAACAGTAAATAGTGAAAACCAGGCTTGCAATCGTATTAGTATCTTTATTATGTAAAAGTTAGATCACTTTAGATAAAGCAAACTTGGATTCCAATTTTAGTTTTATCACTTAAAAATAAGTGACCATGGGAAAATTAATTAGATATTCTGAGCCTCCATTTTTCAACTATGAAACGGGGATTATAGTTCCTATTACTGTAATAGGAAATGTGATTCCTTAAGTTGTGAGTGAGTGACTGGAACCCACTGTAGTTATTGTGAGCAGTGGAGTCATAGATCAGAATCAGATTGAAAAAGGATCATTTGGACTGCATCAGGGCCACAAATTGATGGAACCCAGAATGAAAGTGGAGAGATGTTGCAGGAGGCTAGAGCAGTGGGCCAGAAGAAGTGGTGAGGGGAAGGAAATGATCAAGTTTGTGATATATTTTAAGGGGGGTTAATAAGATTTGTTAAAAGTATCAATATGTGATACAAGAGCAAGAATGGCATGGAGGACATGGTGATATTTCTTGTCTGAGCAACGATATGGAAGGTGGTACCATTTATTGAGATGAGAAACACTTGTGTTTATTGGTGAAAATTATAAAAATTTAGTTTCATAAGTACTGAATTGATATCCAATTGGAGATATCCAGAGTTGGAGATGTTGCATATATGAAGTTTAAAGATTAAGGCGGAGACACAACACTGGAGTGCTTTCCCACTTATTGGTCAGAAAAAGGGGGCATATCCAACCAAAGATCCTAAGAAAGATGTTTCAAGGAAGACACAATCCAGGGCAGCAACCTTCCATTCCTAGTTTGATACACTCACTTAAATATGTCAGTTACCTTAAAGAGGTCTCAGGTATTTAACTTTTATGACTTTATAAACTGTGTACCTTTGCATGGAATTCCCTTGCCTTCTTTTCTTGTCTTTTCACTTTTCCTTGGCAACTCAGTTAAAGCATTGCTTCCTCTGGGAAGTCTTCTTTGACTGCTGTTTCCCTGTGGCCTTCACACTGTGCAACTATTTTTATAGTGGCACTTATTACATTGGTGATTATTATGTATGTGATCACTGAGTGTTGGAAACCATAGCTTATTCAACTTGGAAATCAGAGTGTCTTTGAAACATGTGACATAAACAGGTACTCCTACCATGATCTTTTAATTGAATGAGTCAATAAAAGAGTAATCTTATAATGCATTTAACAGTTCTCCCCCTTGTTTTGTAGATTACTTGCTTCTCATATGAGAAGTCAGCTCCTATGCAGACTAGATGGAACCAAATAGCAATGTAACTTACTTTGTCCTCTTGGGCCTCACCCAGGATACAAAGGAACAGAAGGTCCTTTTTGTTATGTTCTTGCTCTTCTATATTTTGACTGTGGTGGGCAACCTGCTCATTGTGGTGACTGTAAGTGTCAGTAAGACCCTGGGCTCACCTATGTACTTTTTTCTTGCTAGCTTATCATTTATGGATGTCATTTATTTATCTTCCATTTCCCCCAGATTGATTTCAGACTTGTTGTTTGGGGAAAATACCATATCCTTCCAATCTTGTATGACTCAGCTATTAACGGAGCACTTTTTTGGTGGATCAGAGGTCTTTCTTCTGCTGGTGATGGCCTATGACCGTTATGTGGCCATCTGCAAGCCCTTGCATTATTTGGCGATCATGAGAAAGTGGCTGTGTGTGTTGCTGCTGGTTGTGTCCTGCGTTGGGGGTTTTCTGCATTCAGTAATTCAAGTTAGCACTATTTATGGGCTCCCATTCTGTGGTTCCAATGTCATTGATCATTTTTTGTACCCCTTATTGAAACTGGTCTGTACTGACACGTATGTCATTGGTCTGTTAGTGGTGGCCAATGGAGGAGTGATCTGCAGTATTGTGTTCGTGCTTTTGCTCATCTCTTATGGTGTCATCTTGCACTCTCTAAAGAACCTTAGTCTAGAAGGGAGGTGGAGTGCCCTCCAGACCTGTGGTTCCTACATCACTGTGGTGGTCTTCTTCTTTGTTCCATGTGTTTTCATGTATGTAAGACCTGCTAAGACCTTCTCCATTGACAAATCTTTGAGTGTGTTTTATACAGTCATAACCCCAATGCTGAACCCACTGATCTATGCTCTGAGAAATTCTGAGATGACAAATGCTATGAAGAAGCTCTGGGGAAGAAATGTCATATCTCTTAGTAGATAAGTGTATTATTCACCATGAAGAGAATTATTTGACATTAGGGTCTGAATCTTTTGAATGTAGAAGTCCTCTTAAGCTTGATTCTGACTTCCTTTTTTGAAAGAATTTAAGTAAATTATAATTAAAGTATGAACTGGATGATTATGCTATAATAACAGTTTCCCTTGTGGCTGGAATGTAAGGTCCATAACAGCTTTTTGATCTCTTCACTTAGAAATGTGTAATGCCTTTATAACAAGGAATCCATAATAGGTAGTGAATTACTGAGGACATTTTTATATGATTACACTGATTTTTAATTATTTAAAATTTTTTAAAGAACATTTTTTCTGAGAGGATTATTTTTAGATTCTATCAGTTATTATTTTATTATATTATTTAAAGTACTTAATGCTATATAGTCTTTGTTAATTTTTGGTTGCTTAATATAAAAATATTTAGACTAATACTTTTAGTTTATATTAGAAAAATTGAAGTGTAAGAGAGAAAAAATGTAATAATGAAAACCTTACAAAAAGAGATAAATTATAGAATAAAGTTCTGTTTAATTTTCAGCGTAGTTCCCGGTTCTCTTCCCCAGAGGAAGTTGCTTGATCTGTATCTTTAAATTCATCAGGTAGTTATCATTAAAAATGCAAGTGTAAATTTAAATATCTGTATGTGAGTCTTTTTAGGTGTATGTAAATGTTTGCTTTACTATAGGACTTTTTATAAATAAAATTTTACTTTTATAATAGTTTTGTTTATGGATTTATTTTTAATATTTAATTGAAGTATAGTTGACATACAATATTATACTGGTTTCAGGTTTGTACCATTGTGATTCAACTGTTATGTACAATATGATAGTGGGTGGGATTAAGTAGGGAGAGAAGTTGTTGAGCAATCCCTCGGAGAGCCCTCATTTTTCCAAACCCCCTGGCTTGGGCTGCCTCTGTTCCCCATGGCAGAATGCCTGGCTTCTAACTTGGCATTTTTGCACCCAAGACGGGGCAGGGATGGAGGCAATGGGCTGGGAGGTCCGGAGCCCTACTGGGTTAACCCTCAGACCTGTCTGAACATCCACTACCCTCCAGGTGGGTCAGGAATTGGGCTGGGGTTTGGGTCAGGTGCTGAGGTGTGGGGGATTCCCGCATGCCTACCTGCCATATGAGTTCTGTAGGGGGACAGCATACCGTGGGCCTCACGTTTGGGTGGGGCCAGTGCCCCAAGGGAGCTTGGAGACCTCTCAGGGGGAGGGCAAGCTAGGAACAGAGGTGGAGAGACAGCTCTGAGGGGGCCTTCCCTGAGCAGAGCGCTGCCCCACCAGAGGCCATGAAGGCAGACAAGGAAAAGCTGGAGCAAAACCCCGAGGAGTCCCAGGACATCAAAGCTCTGCAGAAAGACCTGGAACAATTTGCCAAGCCCCTGAAGCAGAAGAGGATCACTCTAGGATATACCCAAGCCGATGTGGGGCTCACCCTGAGGATTCTCTTTGGGAAGGTGTTTCACCAAACAGCCATCTGCCCCTTTGTACCTCAGCAGCTCAGTTTCTAGAACACGTGTAAGCTGTGGCCCCTGCTATAGAAGTGGGTGGAGGAAGCTGACAACATCGAAAATCTGCAGGAGGTATACAAAGCAGGGACCCTTGTGCAGGCCCGAAAGAGCAAGTGAACAAGTCTGAGAAGCAAGTGAGGTAATCTGGAGAACATGTTCCTGCCGTGCCTGAAACCCACCCCGATGCAGATCAGCTCCATTGCCCAGCAGCTCAGGCATGAGAAGGATGTGGTCTGAATGTACTTCTGCAGTGGTCGCCAGCAGGGACTGCTGGCCAGGAGAGGATTTTGAGGCTGCTGGGTCTCTTTTCTCAGGGGCACCAGTAGCCTTTCCTCTGGCACTAGGGTTCCAGTTTCATACCCCAGGCCATGGGGGCCCCCTCTTCATTACCCTGTACTCCTTGGTTCCTTTCCCTAAGGGTGGAGGCTTTCTCTGTGACCATCACCACTCTGGGCTCTCCCATGCATTTAAGCTGAGGTGCCAGCCCTTCCCAGGAATGGGGGGCAGAGGAAAGGGGAGAGCTAGGGAACAAGAGCCTGGGATTTGTACCAGGGCTTTGGGATAAAAGTTCTTCATTCACTGAGAAAGGATTTGGGAACACAAAAGTTGTGGGGGCAGGGAGTTTGGGGGGAAATAGTTGGAGGGAAGGTGAAGTTCAAGGATGCTCTTGTTTTTAATCCCCACATCCCTCATCACTTTGTTCTTAAAGAAACCTGGGACACAATAAAAAAAAAATGTTCATTATGAAATGCTCATCATGGAAAGTGTAACTTCCATCTGTTACCCTACAAAGTCACTACAATATTCTTGTTTCTACTCCCTGTTCTGTACTTTTCATTCTTGTGAGTTATTTATTTTATTCCCTGAATATTGTACCTTTCAGCTCCTGCACCTCCCTCCACTCCCTCCCCTCCAGCAGCAGCCAGTTTGTTCTCTGTATTTATGAGTCTGAGTCTGTTTTTGTTTTTTGTTTGTTTTGGTTTGTTGATTAAATTCCACATAGAAGTGAAATCTTTTGCAACATCTTGAAGATATTCTATACCAGTCCATATAGATCTCTTAGTTTTTCTTGTACTCCGTATTAGTCACTTATAAATATATGCTAAAATAAATGTATTCATTCCTGTTCATATGATTACTTTTTTCTATAATGAAGAATTTTATAATTGTATGTTTGTGAATATGTGCAAGTATGAGTTCCTAGGAGAGGGATTGTTAGTAGATGTATTTGAGTCAATGGTCAGATAGTTAAATGTCGAATTTCATGGTTATTGCCAAACTGTCATCCTTGAGATTGTACTAACAGCTACCCTGCTGTTCAGTCTGTGAAAGTACTTCTGTCTATTTCTCAACAACTGCTACCTGCTACATACTCATGGCATAAGGCAACCTGAATAAATTGCAATCTTTCTCTTATTATTGAGTTTGAGTATCTTTTCATGTGTTTAGTATGATTTGTATATCTTTTTCTGTGAATTGTCTATTAATGTTTTTTATCTATTTTGTGTAATTGTTGATCTTTTCCATACTGATATTAGTGAGTGATCTCTTTTACTAAAGAAATGATCTTTTTTTACTGTTGTATAAGTAATCGATATTTTTCTGTAATTATGCTTGTGATGTGTTTTAATACTTGTATACATTATAGAATGCTTTTGGCATGTAAATAGTATTTTTATTAATTTAGTATTAATTTATATTTTATATCTTGCTTAAAAAGACATTCCCCACTTCATTCATACCAAAATATTCTTCAACTGCTTTTTTATCACTTAATTTAACACTTAATTTTTAGCACTTTAATGTTAGCACATCATTTTTGAGCTTATATATCTTACATCAAAACTTTTGATCATCTGGAATTTATTTTGACATAGGCATTAAAGACATATGGATTTTTATTTGGTTTTCTAAATTTCAGGGGTTTTTATTTTTTATATTTATTTATTTAATTTTGTTTTATTATGTTATGTTAATCACCATACATTATATCATTAGTGTTTGATGTAGTGTTCCATGACTCATTGTGTATAGCACCCAGGGCTCCATTCAGTATGTGCTCTCTTTAATACCCATCACCAGGCTAACAAATCCCCCCACTCCGCTCCCCTCTCCAACCCTCAGTTTGTTTCTCAGAGTCCAGTCTCTCATGGTTTGCTTCCCCACCTATTTCCCCCCCTTCATTTCTCCTTTCCTACTATCTTTTTTTTTTTTTTAACATATAATGTATTATTTGTTTCAGAGGTACAGGTCTGTGATTCAACAGTCTTACACAATTCACAGCGCTCACCATAGCACATACCCTCCCCAATGTCTATCACCTAGCCACCCCATCCCTCCCACCACCCACCACTCCAGCAACCCTCAGTTTATTTCCTGAGATTAAGAATTCCTCATATCAGTAAGTTCATATGATACATGTCTTTCTCTGATTGACTTATTTTGCTCGGCATAATACCCTCCAGTTCCATCCACGTCGTTGCAAATGGCAAGATCTCATTCCTTTTGATGGCTGCATAATATTCCATTGTTTATATATACCACATCTTCCTTATCCATTCAGCTGTCGATGGACATCTTGGCTCTTTCCACAGTTTGGCTATTGTGGACATTGCTGTGATAAAGATTGGGGTGCGTGTACCCCTTTGGATCACTATATTTGTACCTTTGGGGTAAATACCCAGTAGTGCAATTGCTGGGGCAGAGGGTAGCTTTATTTTCAACATTTTGAGGAACCTCCATACTGTTTTTCAGAGTGGCTGCACCAGCTTGCATTCCCACCAACAGTGTAGGAGGGTTCCCCTTTCTCTGCATCCTCACCAACATCTGTTGTTTCCTGAATTATTAATTTTAACCATTCTGACAGGTGTGAGGTGGTACCTCATTGTGGTTTTGGTTTGTATTTCCCTGATGCCAAGTGATGTTGAACATTTTTTCATGTGTTTGGTGGCCATTTGTATATCTTCTTGGGAGAAATGTCTTTTCATGTGTTCTGCCCATTTCCTGACCAGAGTTTTTGTTTCTCGGATGTTAAGTTTGATAAGTTCTTTATAGGTTTTGGATCCTAGCCCTTTATCTGCTAAGACATTTGCCAGTATCTTCTCCCATTCTGTAGGTTGTCATTTAGTTTTGTTGACTGTTTCTTTTGCTTGCAGATGCTTTTTATCTTGATGAAGTCTCAATGGTTCACTTTTGCTTTTTTGTTTTGTTTTGTTTTTTATCTTGCCTTTAGAGACATGTCTAGCATGAAGCTGCTGCAGTGGGGGTCAAGGAGGTTTCTGCCCACATTCCCCTCTAGGATTTTGATGGATTCCTTTCTCACATTTAGGTCTTTCTTCCATTTTGAGTCTACTTTTGTGTATGGTGTAATAAAGCCGTCCAGTTTCATTCTTCTGCATGTGGCTGTCCAATTTTCCCAACAGTATTTGTTGAAGGGACTGTCTTTTTTCCCTTGGATATTCTTTCCTACTTTGTCCAAGATTAGTTGACCATAGAGTTGAGAGTCCATTTCTGGGTTCTCTATTGTGTTCCATTGACCTATGTGTCTGTTTTTGTGCCAGTACCATACTGTCTTGATGATTCCAGCTTTGTAATAGAGCTTGAAGTGAGGAATTGTGATGCCTCCAGCTTTGGTTTTCTTTTTCAACATAGAATGCATCTTTCTATCAACATTTTCCTTAATGAAGTTAGAAGCATTTCCAAAAGTATCAGTGGAAACGTATAGAAAGTGCCATATACTTAATGAAACAGTACTGTGTAGAATGTATCTTTCAACTAATTTATGAAGTGTAGAGTGTCTTCAAATATATGGGTAGAAGTATAAGGAAACTGTCATATTCTTACCTCAATGAAACAACACCATGTAGAACGCATCTTTCAACTAACATCTTCTTTCATAAAGATAACATGGAGGACATTAGGAGAAGGAAGGGAAAAATGAAGGGGGGGAATCGGAGGGGGTGACGAAAGACTATGGACTCTGAGAAACAAACTGAGGGTTTTAAAGGGGAGGGGGGTGGGTGATGGGTTAGCCCAGTGATGGGTATTAAGGAGGGCACGTACTGTGTGGAGCACTGGGGGTGTTATACAAAAACAATGAATCATGGATCACTATATCAAAAACAAATGATGTATTGTATGGTGACTAACATAATATAATAAAATAAAATTCAATTTAAAAAAGAACCATTTTCAAATGTATGTGTGGAAGCATAAGGAAAGAGCCATATACTTAACTCAATGAAACAACACTGTGCTGAATATCTTCTTTCATGAAATTAGAAGCATTTTCAAAAGTATCAGTGGAAACATATGGGAACAGCCATATACTTAATGAAAGAACACTGTGTAGAATGCATCTTTCAACTGACATCTTCTTTCATGAAGTTAGAAGTGTTTCCAAGGGCGCGTGGGTGTATCAGTTGGTTAAGCATCTGCGTTTGGTTCAGGTCATGATCCCAGGGTCCTGGGATGGAGCCCCTTCAGACTCTCTGCTTAGTAGGGAGCCTGCTTCTCCCTCTCCTTCTGCCTCTCCCTCCTCTCCTGCCTGCTCATGCTCTCTCTTTCTCTAGCATAAATAAATAAATAAATAATAATAAAATCTTTTAAAAAAAGAAGTGTTTTCAAATGCATGTGGTATGTGTAGAAGTATAAGGAAAGTCTTACACTTACCTCAAAGAAACAACACCATGTAGAAAGTGCATCTCAACTAACATCTTTTTTTTTTACAGATAAAATATTTTACAGAAATCCATTGATGAAGGTGATATTTTAGTGAATCTTTGAGCAAGATAAGCAAATATTAATATTCTGTGATAATATAACATGCCAAACAGGGAAACATACCTGTTAGTACAGCTTAGTATGGAATGAGCTGCAGTATAGGATACTCAGAGCAAGAACCATAGAAATGGACAGAAAAACTGGACACTTAAGTCATCATCCTCTTGGGTCATTTCTTTCTCAGGGCTATCAGGATTATTCATGCTTTGAAGACAGGTGAGCTTTTGTACTGACAATAACCTGTGATTAATAGTTGTTAAGTACCTGGGTATCAAACTCATCCTTGAACCTTTTACAAAATCACAGACAGGTCTGTACACAGTCCTGAGAGATTGATCACTAGGTGTAGGGTCCAGCCTACACCTGGCTTCTTTATGTTGAAAAACTCCCCAAATATTCCTGATTAGTCACAATGGTTAAGGGTCATGATGACCAGCTCTGTCCAGAGGAGGTACTGGAGGATTAGCATCAAATTCCATTGTACTGTTATTGAAGTTTGCTGTGTTGAAACTTGTATAAGAAGATTGGTACAGGAGAAAGAGTATGGAGTTTGGAGTCCAACACTTCTGGGTTCCTCCGGTTATTAGTTTGTGAGTTGCTTCATAGAGGCACATTCTCTCTAGACCACATTTTCAAACTGTAAAATGAACAAAGCAGTGACCTTTTTTTTTTCTTTTTCAAGGCTTTTGTCTCTGAACTTCATGTGTCACACTGCCTCATTCACTAAATATTCCTCTTGGGGACTACACCATCTACATTCATCACACATGTAAGAGGCTGGTTTTCTTCCATGACCCATCTGTTCTCCCTGCATGCAACAACCATTAACTTCTCCAGCTCAGGTCCCATTGTCATGGCACATCTTGGACCACTGTACCTCGTTAACCTACCTTGCCCCATAACAAATTCTTCTGGTTCACCTTCTCCAGGCTCCAGGTGCAATGATTCCTTCACCTCATCTTGTTCTCCATTGACACCATCTTTACTTTTGTCCCCATGTCCTTTGAGTTGGCTTACAATGTATGACCAGCCTTAAAGTCACTTCCTTGCTAACATCTTCAGTTTTCCTGCTTCCCTCTCTCTCTTCTTTTTTAATGTGGTAAGTTGAGTTTTTTTTCAATATTTAAATTCAATTTAATTAACATATACTGTATTATTAGTTTCAGAGGTAGGATTCAGTGATGCATCAGTTGCATACAACACCCAGTGCTCATTACTTCAAGTGCCCTCCATAATGTCCATCACCCAATTACCACATCTCCCCACCTACCTCTCCTATAGCAACCCCCAGTTTGTTCCCTATAATTAAGTATCTTATGGTTTGCCTCCCTCTCTGTTTTCCTCTTATTTTATTTTTCCTTCATTCTCCTATGTTCATCTGTTTTGTTCCTTAAATTCTACATAGGAGTGACATCATATGGTATTTGTCTTTCTCTGACTAACTTATTGTGCTTAGCCCAATGCCCTCTAGTTGCATCCATGTAGTTGCAAATGGAAAGATTCATTCTTTTTGGTGGCTGAGTAATATTCCATTGTGTGTATATACCACATCTTCTTTATCCATTCATCTGTTGATGGACATTGGGACTCTTTCCATATTTTGGCAATTGTGGACATTGCTGCTATAAACAACAGGTGCATGTAACCCTTTGAATCACTATGTTTGTATCTTTTGGATAAATACCTAGTAGCGCAACTGCTGGGTCATAGGGAGGTTCTATTTTTACCTTTCTGAAGGAACTCCATACTGTTTTCCACAATGGCTGTGACAGTTTGCATTCCCACCAACAATGTAAGAGTGTTCCTCTTTCTCTGCATCCTCACCTACATCTGTTGTTTCCTGAATTGTTAATTTTAGCTGTCTGACAGGTGTGAGGGGGTATCTCATTTTTGATTTGTATTTCCCTGATGCCAAGTGATGTCAAACATTTTTTTCAGTGTCTGGTGGTCATCTGTATGTCCTTTTTTTTTTTTTTTAAATATCTATTCATGTCTTCTGCCCATTTCCTGACCAGAGTTTTTGGTTTTTGGGTGTTAAGTTTGGTAAGTCCTTTATAGGTTTTGGATACTAGCCCTTTATCTGATAAGACATTTGCCAATAGCTTCTCCCATTCCATATATTGCCTTTTAGTTTTGTTGATTGTTTGGGATCAAGGAAATGGTGGCCTCATAGAATGAGTTTGGAAGTTTTCCTTCCATTTCTTTTCTTTTTCTTTTTAATCTTTATCCTTTTTTTTTTTTTGGAGCAGATTCAGAAGAATATATATTAATTCTTCTTTAAATGTTTGGTAATTCCCCTGGGAAGCCATCTGGTCCTGAACTCTTGTTTGTTGGGAGATTTTTTATTTTGATTCAATTTCTTTGCTGGCTATGTGTCTCTTCAGGTTTTCTATTTCTTCCTGTCTCAGTTTTGGTAGTTCATATGTTTCTAGGAATTTGTCCATTTCTTCTAGAATGCCTAATTGGTTGGCATATAATTGCTCATTATATTCTCTTATAATTGTTTGTATTTCTTTGGTGTTGGTTGTGATATCTCCTCTTTCATTCATGATTATATTTATTTGGGTATTTTTTCTCTTCTTTTTGAAAAGTCTGGTTAGGAGTTTATCAATCTTATTAATTCTTTCAAAGAAACAACTCCTAGGTTTGTGATGTGATCTACTGCTTTTTTTGGTTTCTATTTCATTGGCTTCTGCTCTAATCTTTATTATTTCTCTTCTCCTGCTGGATTTAGGTTGTTTTTTCTTTTTTCTTTTTTTCTGTTCTTTTTCCAGCTCTTTTAGCTCTAAGGTTAGGTTGTGTATTTGAGACTTTTCTTGCTTCTTGAGGAAGGCCTGAATTGCTATATACTTCCCTCTTAGGACCACCTTTGCTGCATCCCAAAGGTTTTGAACTGTCTTGTTTTCAGTTTCATTTGCTTCCATGTATTTTTTTTTTTAATTCTTTAAGTTCTTGGTTAACCCATTCCTTCTTTAGTAGGGTGTTCTTTAACCTCCATGTATTTGTGGTCCTTCCAAATTTCTTCTTGTGGTTGACTTCAAGTTTCATAGCATTGTGGTCTGAAAATATGCATGGTATGATCTCAGTCTTTTTGTACCAGTTGAGACCTGATTTGTGACCCCGTATGTGATCTATCTAGAGAGTGATCCATATGCACTGGAGAAGAATGTGCATTCTGCTGCTTTAAGATGCAATGCTCTGAATATATCTGTGAAGTCCATCTGGTCCAGTGTGTCATTTAAGGCCCTTGTTTCCTTGTTGATCTTCTGCTTAGATGATCTGTCCTTTGCTGTGAGTGGGGTGTTAACGTCCCCACTATTTTTGTATTATTATCAATGAGTTTCTTTAATTTTGTTATTAATCAATTTATATATTTGTCTGTTCCCAAGTTGTGGGCATAAATATTTAGAATTGTTACATCTTCTTGTTGGATACACCCCTTTATTTGGTATAGTGTCATTGTTCTCTTGTTACAGTCTTTGGTTTAAAATCTGGTTTGTCTGTTATAAATACGGGTACTTCAGCTTTCTTTTGATGTCCATTAGCATGTAAATAGTTCTCTGCCTTTTCACTTTGAATCTGGAGGTGACTTTGGGTCTAAAATGAGTCCCTTGTAAACAGCATATAGATTTTTTTTTAATCCATTCTGACACCCTATGTCTTTTGTTTGGAGCATTTACTCCATTTACATTCAGAGTAATTATTGATAGGTATGTACAATGCCATTTTATCACTTGTTTTGTCATTGTTTCTGGAAATTTCTTCTGTTCCTCTAGTTTTTGTCACTTTTGGTCTTTCTTTCCCAGTCAAAATGTTTCCTTTAATATTTCTTCCATGCTGGTTTAGTGTTCATTAACTCCTTTGGTCTTTGTCTGGGAAACTCTTTATCTCTTCTGTTTTGAATGATTACCTAGCTGGATAATTTGTGGCTGTGGATTTTCCCCATTCATCATGTTGAATATATCATTTCCCTCCCTTCTGTCTTTCCCACCTTCTGCGGAGGGATATGCTGTTAACCTTATTGCTCTTCCCTTATAAGTTAGGGACTTCTTTTGTCTTGTTGCTTTTAGGATTATTCTTTATCTCTATACTTTGCAAATTTGGTGTTGGCCTGCTTTTATTGATTTAGATGGAAGTTCTCTGGTCTTCTGAATTTGGTTGTCTGTTTCTTTCCCCAGGTTAAGGAACTTTTCAGCTACAATCTCCTCAAATAAACCTTCTGTTACCTTTTCTTTCTCTTCTTCTTCTGGGACTCATATGGTACAAATGTTATGTTTGATGGAGTCACCGAATTCGCTGTCTACTCTTGTGATTCAAACCTTTTTCTTTTTTTCTTTTATTCAGTTTCATTATTTTCCATAATTCTGTCTTCTATATCACTTTTTTATTTCCCTGCTTCTTCCATTCTTGTGGTCGTTATATCCAGTCAGTTATGAATCTCAGTTATTGCATTATTCATTTCAGCCTGATGGTTAATTAGCTCTTTTATCCTGTAGTAAGGGTCTCCCTGATGTCTTCTATGCTTTTCTCCAATCCCAGCTAGTATCCTTATGATTATTGCTTTAAAGTCTGCATCAGGCTCATTACTTATATATGTTTTGCTTAGATACCTGGCCATGACCTTCTCTTGTTCTTTCTTTTGGGATGAATTCCTCCATCTTGGCATTTTGACTAGATCTCTGCTTCTTCTGTGTGTTAGGAAAGTCTGTTATGTTTCCTGTTCCTGAGAGTAAGGGCTTTATGTAGAAGAGATATAATGTCCAGGGTCTAGTGCTTCAGGAAGTGTCTTTGGTGTGTGCTGCATGTACTCTGCTACTGTGTTTGGGCTGCTCTGTTGCTTAGGTCAATTGTATGCAAAGGTTCTGTTTGCCTGCAGAGGGGATTGTTTGGTCCTTGGCCAGAGTGTAGCAAGTTTTAACTAAGTATGCTCTGGTCTGCTTGTTAAAGGAGACCTGATGATATTTCCACTAGAAGTGAAGCTTTGAAGGACTCTATGGTCAGTAGACATGGTGAATGCAGGGGTTTCTGGTGGTCTTCTGGGGAAGGGGTCTGCTCCTCTAGTCCTTAGGTACCCTTGCCCAAGAAAAGCATTACCGGCAGAGTACAGGGGGAAGAGACTTGGTGTAAGCAGTTTAGGCAGCCAGTGTTGGCAATGTGCTGTTTACCGAAGCTGGTCTATGCTGAGGGGTGGGGGAGGGAAATGGCACTAACAAGCTCTTTGTCTCCAGAGAGGGGAGTCCATGCTTGCTGCTCTCACGAAAGCACTTTCAGAGCAGCAAATAATTTTCCTTCATGTGTCCCAGTGTTTTCTAGATCTCTGATTTCACACTGTCTCTGGGTTGCTTGCCTGCCTGGAGCAGCGCAGTGCACCTTGGGCACTAACCCAGCCAAGCCTGCTGCCTTTTAAAACTCTAAACTTTTAGGACCTGGTGTGGCAGGAACCTGCGCTGGTCTTCTGGAGGATGGTCTTGCTGTGCTGGGACTCTTGCAGCTTTGACCCAGAAGGGCAATTGTGACAGAATGCAGGGGCATGGGATTTGGAGAAAAGCAGGCTAAAGAGCCGGTGTCCAGGTTAGCCACTCCCAGTAGGTGTCTCTGTGCCTATGCTAATGGTGGAGAAAGGAAATGGAGCCTGCTGAATCTTTTGTCCTCAGAAAACCAATGCAATGTCTCAGAGATGTGCACTAAAAAGTAAAAACAATCTCTCCCCATACACCTTAGGTGATCCTCAGATTGTGCTGTCTGGCCTGGTTACCTGCCTGCCTCTTCTCCAGGAGTAGGGCAACTTCCTCAGGTCTCTGTCCTAGCCACTCTCAGGGACCTCTAAAACTTCAGTGTTTGAGGCCCGTTGGTTGCCAAAACTTACAACAATAAGCCCCTCTCAGTTTCCCTACCAATGGCTTTGGGGAAATGTTCTCCTTATGTATATCCCTGTGTGCTCCATTCTCTCTCACCATTCTCCGCAACCAGTACTCCCTCCCCTCTGCAGCACCTGGGATCCCTTTACCCACAAACCATGTCTCCACACTTCCTACCTTCTTTATGTGGCTTCTTCTCTTCCTCTAGTTGTGCAATTTGTTCTGTCAGTTCTCAGGTCAATTTCTTGGGTACTCAGAATGACTTGAAGGTTATCTTGTTGTGTTCCGTGGACAAAGTGAACTTAGGGTCCTCCTACTATGCTGCCATCTCAGCTACTCCAACTTATGTTTGTAACCATTTATAAGTGCATAGTTCAGTGGCATTGAGTCAATTCACATTGTCATGATGGTTAATTAAGTTAATTGATGTTTGTAATGCAAGCACCAGTACCATCCATCTCCAGAGCTTTTTCATCTTCCCAAACTGAAATTCTACCCTCATTAAACATTAATCCCCCATTCCCTCTCTCGGAGCCTTAGGCAGCCACCATTCTGTTTTCTTATTGCCTGAAAATTTGGCTACTTTAAGTACCTATGTATATGGAATCATACAATATTTGTCTTTTTGGGATTGTCTCATTTCATTTGGCATAGTCCATTGTAGGATATGTATGTTTTAACACATGCCAGAATTTCCTTAATTTTTAAAGGTGAATAATAATCCATTGTGTGCATGTACCCTCATTCTGTTCGTACATTTATCTGTCAGTACACACTTTGGCTGCTTCTACTTTCTGGCTATTGTGAATAATACTGCCATAAAAATGGGTATAGAAATATCTGTTTGAGGCTGTGATATCCATTATTTTATGTATATATCCCAAAGTGGAATTGTGGGTCATATAGTATTTTTTTGCTTAATTTTTTAGGAAGTACCATAACATTTTCCATAGCAGCTACATCATTGTGCATTCCCATCAGCAGTATACAGTTGTTCCAATCTTTCTGAACATGTGTTACAATTTTTACATTTTGTGGCCGTAACTCTCCTGTTGGATGTGAAATAGTATTGCATTATGGATCCAAAATTCATTTCCCTAATGATTAGTGACATTGAGCATCTTTTCACGTGCTTATAGGGCATTCACATATCTTCTCTGGAGAAATGTCTATTGAAGTCCTTTGCTTATTTTTAATCAGGATGGTGGTTTTTTTTTTATGTGTATTTTTGAGATGTGAAAGTTCGTTATATATTCTGGATGCCAACACATTATCAAATGAATCAATTGCAGATATCTTCTCTCATTTGTGGAATGCCTTTTCTCTCTGTTGATAGTGTTCTTTGATGTACAAAAGTTCTTAAATTTGATAAAATGCAATTTATATATATATTTTTTCTTGCCTGTGGTTTTGGTGTCCTACCCAAGAAATCATTACCAAATCCAAAGTTATGACGTTTTCTTCTAAGAGTTTCATAGTTCCAGGTGGTAGTATATGTCTCTGATCCATTTTGAGTTAATTTTTGTGTATGGTGTATGTTATTAAGGGTTCAATGTCATTCATTTGCATGTGGATGTCTAGTTCCACAGTACTATTTTTTGTATCATCTGTCCTTTCCCAATGAATGCCCTTGTCACCTGCTGAAAATCATTTGAACACATAGGCAAAGGTTTATTTCTAGGATCTGTATTTTATTCCATTGTTGTGTTTGTCTTTATGCCAATATCACACTGTTTTGATTACTGTAGCTTTGTAGTTAGTTTTAGAATCAGGACATCCTCCAACTCTTTGTTTCCCCATGGTTATTTTGGCTGCTTGGAGCACCTTGAATTTCCACCTGAATTTTAGGATGGATTTTTCTATTTCTGAAAAACAAAAAACAAAAACAAAAAACAAAAACAAAAACACATTTCTTTGGATTTTGTTAGGGATTGCACTGAATCTGTTTATCACTTTAGGTAGCACTGACAACTTAGTAACATGAACCATATAAGTTCATGAATGTCTTTCCTCCCTTTTATTTGTGTCTTCTAGAATATCTTTCAGCAACGCTGTAATTTTTCAGTGTAGAAGACTTTTGGCTCCTTGTTTAAGCTTATTCTTAAGTATTTTGTTCCTCTTGATGTTTAGTAAAAGTGTTTTCTGAATCCTCTGTGGATTATTAATTGGTAGCACAGAAATTCAATATGTGTTCGTGATAAAAAAAACTCTCAACAGATTGGGCATAGATGGAATGTACCTCAATATAATAAAGGCCCTATATGACAGATCCACAACTAGCATCACATTCAAGCAGGGAAATGTTGAAAGCTTTCCCACTGTAATCAAGAAAAAGATCAGAGTGTCCATGCTCACCACTCCCTTTCACAATAGCACTGGAATAAAAATCCCTGTGAAATTTTTAGCGATTTGTACATATAGGTCATGCCATCAGTGAAGTGAAAACAAATTACTTAGAATGTTTACTTTATTTTACTACCTATAACAATGTTTCTGAGGGTAGCTACTATCTGTCCTTTACATCTCAGCTTAAACATTACCTTTGAAGAAAGGCCTTTTCTCATCACCTTTTCTGTAGTAGAAATTTCCCTGAGTATCCTGTTTGCTTTATTATTAGCTGTGATGAAGACTATAGTTAGTTTAGTAAATTGTCCCCTTATTCACTGTCTGACTCTATTATGAGAATATAAGGTCCACGAAGGAAGGAACTTTTGCATATTTTTTCCCACTATTTCTTTTATTACTGTGTCCTCACTCATAGCAAAATTCCTGACAGTAAATAGGAGCTCCATATTAAAGAAAGTAATAATTTAATGAATAGTTATTATGTCTCTCTCTCTCTCTCTCTCTCTCTTTCGCACACACACACACACACACATACACACATATATATCTAGAACATCTAAATACACTTCAAGGCAGCATAAATTGCCACTAAATAAAAGGAAAGAAAAACTTGCTATGACAAGTGGAAAAATATATGAAAAATTAATTTTCCCTAACACAACATGACTGGGATAAATTTTATTCTTGACTGGCAGTAGTCTTAAAATAGTTCTAAAGCTGTTTTTTCATATTACATTTTCTGACCCTAATTATGTGATTTAGCTTACTAGTATCTTTATAGAGATATTTTTAAACTTTTTTTGTGGAAATTCCCAGTGAATTTAATTAATCAAGAATCAGTCTTGGACACTTTCCAATTCTAGGACTTAATAAGGAATGTGTTTAGAAGGGATAATATGTCCAGTGATCTTTGCCTGTATTGGGAAGAAGACACTATGCTCCTAACAACTGATACACATTTTTTGGGAGGTTTCTATTAGGCTTAAAGCATTACCTAATGAAAAGCACAAGAATGTCTCTTAAAAATATCAAATCGGCTAATCTGAGCAAACCAACAGGGCAGAATGAAGATGACTAAAGAGTTGAATGATATTTTCCTAATTAGAAATTAGTAGGAAAGAAATTACTTGAGAAAAATCTCCCTTGGAAATGTCTGGTTGCTATCTTCTTATGTAAGCATAGGAATTCCTTGTCTTTTTGATAAATTATCCTAATGTGCTAAATTTTTGTTTTTCTGTGGACCCTGGACTTCCTAGGAAGTAATCTACAGTGCAAATAAAAGCAACCTTCTGAATAACCGGAAGACTCCATGGAGAGAATGGACAGACAATTGAATGAAATAAGTGTCCTCAAGTAATAATGCAACTTTTTGCCCTCTCTTGTCAAACTGATGACAGAAGAATTCCAGGTTCCTGTGAATGAGTAAAAAATGTTCCTTCAGATTGTGGACTTGTCTTCCTAAGGTAAGACTAACAGTAAATAGTGGAAACCAGGCTTTGCAATTGTGTGAGTATCTTTATTATGTAAAAGTGAGATCACTTGGAGATAAAGCAAACTTGAATTCCAATTCTAGTTTTATCACTTAAAAATGGGTGACCTTGCAAAAATTAATTAGATGTTCAGAGTCTCAGTTTGTTCAACTGTGGAATGGGGATTACAGTTCCTGTTATTATAAATATGCAATGTGATTCATTAAGTTGTGAGTGATTGGAATCCACTGTAGTTGTTGTGAACAGTGATTAGATCAGAATCAGATTTCAAAAGGATCATTTTGGCTGCGCTAGGAAAACAAATTGGTGGAGGCCAGAATGAAAGGGAAGGGACATTGCAAGTGGCTAGTGCAGTGGGCAGGAAGAAGTGGGGAGGGAAGGGAAATGACCAAGTTTGTGATGTATTTTAAAGGGGGTTAATAAGATTTGTTAAAGGTATCAATATGTGATACGAGAGCAAGAAAGGCATGAAAGGCATGGTGATATTTCTTGTTTGAGTAATGACTTGGAAGATGGTACCATTTAGTGAGATGGGAAACACCTACATTTGTTGCTGAAAATTAAAAATTTAGTTTTATAAGTTCTGAATTATATCCAATTGGAGATGTTCAGAGTTGGAGATGCTGCATATATTAAGTGTAAAAATTAAGGGAGAGACTCAACATTGGAATGGTTCCACATTTATTGGTGAGGAAAAGTGGGCATATTTGGCCAGAGACCCTAAGAAAAAGGTCTCAGTGAAGGAAGAGACAACCCAGGGCCATGATCTTCCATTCCTACTTTGATCCACTCGCTTTGAATATGTCAATTACCCTAAATGGGTCTCAAGTATTTCACTTTTGTGACTTTATAAACTGTGCACCCTTGCATGGAATGCCCTAGGCCTCTTGTTCTTCCACTTCTCCTTTAAAACTCAGGAAGGATTGCTTCCTCTGGGAAGCCTTCTTTGATTGCTGTTTGGTTGATATATTCCTACCCCTGACCTTTGCGTTGTGTGACTATCTTTATATTGGCACTTATACAGCACTTATTTATATTGGCACTTACGTAGGGATTATTATGTATGCTGTCACTGAGTGTGGGAAACCATGACTTGTTCAACTCGGAAATCGCAACATCTGTGACACACACAGGTACTCCTTCCACAATCTTTTAATTGAATGAATCAATAAAAAATTAATCTTATAATGCATTTAAAGGTTTTCTCCCCTGTTTTGTAGGAAACCTGGTTCTAATATGAGAAGTCACTCCTATCCGGACTAGATGGACCCAAGAAACAATGTAACTTACTTTGTCCTCTTGGGCCTCACCCAGGATCCAAAGGAACAGAAGGTCCTTTTTGTTATGTTCTTGCTCTTCTATATTTTGACTGTGGTGGGCAACCTGCTCATTGTGGTGACTATAGCTGTCAGTAAGACCCTGGGCTCGCCTATGTACTTGTTTCTTGCTAATTTATCTTTTATGGATGTCAGTTATTCTTCTTGCATTTGCCCTAGATTGATTTCAGACTTGTTGTTTGGAGAAAATACCATATCCTTCCAATTTTGTATGACCCAGCTATTTACAGAGCACCTTTTTGGTGGGTCTGAGGTCTTTCTTCTGCTGGTGATGGCCTATGACCGTTATGTGGCCATCTGCAAGCCCTTGCATTATTTGGTGATCATGAGGAAGTGGGTGTGTGTTGTGCTGCTGGGAGTATCCTGGGTTGGAGGTTTTCTGCATTCAGTAATTCAAGTTAGCACTATTTATGGGCTCCCATTCTGTGGTCCCAATGTCATTGATCATTTCATCTGTGAAATGTACCCCTTAATGGAACTCATCTGTACTGACACATATGTGATTGGCCTGTTAGTGGTGGCCAATGGAGGGATGATCTGCACTATTGTGTTTGTGTTCTTGCTCATCTCATATGGCGTCATCCTGCACTCTCTGAAGAACCTTAGTCTGGAAGGGAGGTGGAAAGCCCTCCAGACCTGTGGTTCCCACATCACGGTGGTGGTCTTCTTCTTTGTTCCATGTATTTTCATGTATGTAAGACCTGCTAAGACCTTCCCTATTGACAAATCATTGAGTGTGTTTTTTACAGTCATAACCCCCATGCTGAACCCATTGATTTATACTCTGAGAAATTCTGAGATGACAAATGCTATGAAGACTGTCTGGAGAAGAAATGTTATATCTTTTAGTAGATAAGTATATTATCCACCATGAGGAGAATTCCTTTACAACAGGCTCATTTTCTGAGAATGCAGAATTATTCTTTTTTTATTATATATATTTTAAAGATTTTATTTATTTATTTGACAGAGAGAGACACAGCAAGAGAGGGAAGAGATGCAGAGGGAGAGGGAGAGGCAGAGGGAGAAGCAGGCTTCCCATTGAGCAGGGACCCTGATGTGGGGCTTGATCCCAGCACCCCAGGATCATGACCTGAGCTGAAGGCAGACACTTAACAACTGAGCCACCCAGATGCCCCACAGAAGTATTCTTAAAATGATTCTGAGTTCCTTTTTTCCAAAGAAATTAAGTTAATTATAATTAAAGAATGAACTGGATGATTGTGGTATAATAAGCTTCCCTTCCTGGTAGAGTGTAAGGTTCATAATACCTTGTAGATTCTTCATTTAAGGGTGTAATGCCTTTATAACGGGGAGTCAACAATAGGTAATGAATTAGTGAGGAAATTTTTACATGACACACTAAGTTTTAATGTTTAAATTTTTAATTTTTGTCTGATACTTAGCATGATTTTAGTTATATTCTGGTCATTTAAGGTAATTCTTTTTGGGGCACCAAGGTGGCTCAGTAAGTTAAAGCATCTGCCTCTTGGTTTTGATTCTTGATCTCGGTGTCATGATCCCTGCATCAGGCTCCCTGCTCAGTGTGGAGTCAGCTTGTCCCTCTCCCTCTGCTCCTCACCTCACTCTCTTTCTTATTTTCTCAAATAAAGAAATAAAAAAAACTTTAAAATAATACAGTAATTCTTTTATTATACTATTTGTAATATTTAATGATATATGGACTATTTTGTTTATTAAATTTCTGTTGTCTTAGATATAAAATAAAAAGTATAACCCTTTTGTTTTTATAAGAAAGATTGAAGTGTAATAGATAAAAATAAATAATAAAAAAACAAACCTTACATAATGGGATAAAATGTTGAATAAATTTTTGGTAGTATATATGTCTCTAGGAATGCATCCATTTCTTCCATATGGCCTAATTTGTTGGCATATAGTTGCTCATAATATGTTCTTATAATTGTTTGTATTTCTTTGGTGTTGATTGTGATCTCTCCTCTTTCATTCATGATTTTATTTATTGGGTCCTCTCTCTTTTTGATCAGTCTGGCCAGGGATTTATCAATCTAATTAATTCTTTCAAAGAACCAGCTCCTCGTTTTGTTGTTCTGTTCTGTTTTTCTTTGTTTGTTTGTTTGTTTGTATTTCATTGATTTCTGCTCTAATCTTTCTAATTTCTCTTCTCCTGCTGGGTTTAGGCTTTCTTGGCTGTTTTTTATCCACCTCCTTTAGGTGTAGGTTTAGGATGTGTATTTGAGACCTTTCTTGTTTCTTGAGAAAGGCTTGTATTGCTATATACTTTCCTCTTAGGACCAAATTTCCTGCATCCCAAAGGTTTTGAAGAGTTGTGTTTTCATTTTCAATTGTTTCCATGATTTTTAAAAATTCTTTAATTTTGTGGTGGACCCATTCATTATTTAGTAGGATGCTCTTTAGCCTCCATGTATTTGAGTTCTTTCCAAATTTCCTCTTGTGATTGAGTTCCAATTTCAAAGCATTGTAGTCAGAAAATATGCAGGAAATGATCCCAATCTTTTGGTACTGGTTGAGATTGATTTGTGACCCAATATGTGACTTATTCTGAAGAATGTTCCATGTGCACTCAAGAAGTATATGTATTCTGTTGCGTTAGGATGGAATGTTCTGAATATATCTGTGAAGTCCATCTGGTCCAGTGTGTCATTCAAAGCCTTTATTTCCTGTTGATCTTCTGCTTAGATGGTCTGTCCATTACAGTGAGGGGAGTGTTAACGTCCCCTACTATTATTGTATTATTGTCAATGTGTTTCTTTAATTTTGTTATTAATTAGCTTATATAATTGGCTGCTCCCTTGTTAGGGGCATAAATATTTACAATTGTTAGATCTTGTTCGATAGACCTTTTAATTATGATAGTGTCCTTCCTCATCTCTTATTACAGTCTTTGGCTTAAAATCTAATTTGTCTTATATAAGGATTGCCACCCCAGCATTCTTTTGATGTCCATTAACATGATAAATCATTTTCTACACCCTCACCTTAAATCTGGAGATGTCTTTGGGTCTAAAATGAGTCTCTTGCAGACAGCATATCAATGGGTCTTGCTTTTTTATCCAATCTGATACACTACCCTGTGTCTTTTGATTTACATTCAGAGTAACTATTGAAAGATACGAATTTACTGCCATTTTATTACCTGTAACATGGCCCTTTCTGTATATTGTCTCTGTTCCTTTCTGGTCTATGTTACTTTTGGGCTCTCTCCTTGCTTAGATGATCCCTCTTAATATTTCTTGTAGGGCTGGTTTGGCGGGCACAAATTCTTTTAGTTGCTGTTTATCCTGGAAGCTTTTTATCATTCCTATTTTGAATGACATCCCAGCTGAATAAAATATTCTTGGCTGCATAGTTTTCTCAGTTAACACCCTCAATATATCATGCCAGTCCCTTCTGGCCTGCCAGGTCTCTATGGATAGGCCTGCTGCCAACCTAATTTTTCTATCTTGTCTGTTACACATCTCTTGTTCTGGGCTCCTTTCAGGATTTTCTCTTTGTTGCTGAGATTTTCAAGATTCACTACTATATGTTAGGGTGTTGGCTAATTTTATTGACTTTGAGGGGGGTTCTCTGTGTTTCTTGGATTTGGTTGCCTGTTTCCTTCCCCAGATTAGGGAAGTTCTCTGCTATAATTTGCTCCAGTATACCTTCTGCCCTCCTTTCTCTTTCCTCTTCTTCTGGGATCCCAATTGTTCTAATATTGTTTTGCCTTATGGTGTCACTTGTCTCTCAGATTCTCCCCTTGTGATCCAGTAGTTGTTTCTCTCCTTTTTCTCAGCTTCTTTATTCTCCATCATTTTGTCTTCTATATCACTAATTCTCTCTTCTGCCTCATTTATCCTAGCAGTTAGAGCTTCCATTTAAAAAAATTTTTTTATTGTTATGTTAATCACCATATATTACATCATTAGTTTTTGATGTAGTGTTCCATGATTCATTGTTTGTTCATAACACCCAGTGCTCCATGCAGAATGTGCCCTCTTTAATACCTATCACCAGGCTAATCCATCCCCCTACCCTCCTCCCCTCTAGAACCCTCAGTTTGTTTTTCAGAGTCCATCATCTCTCATGGTTCGTTTCCCCCTCTGACTTACTCCCCTTCATTCTTCCTCTCCTGTTATCTTCTTCTTTTTCTTTTTTCTTAAAATATGTTGCGTTGTTTCAGAAGTACAGATCTGTGATTCAACAGTCTTGCACAATTCACAGTGCTCACCGTAGCACATACCCTCCCCAATGTCTATCACCCAGCCACCCCATCCCTCCCATCCCCCACCACTCCAGTAACACTCAGTTTGTTTCCTGAGATTAAGAATTCCTCATATCAGTGAGGTCATATGATACATGTCTTTCTCTGATTGACTTATTTCACTAAGCATAAGACCCTCCAGTTCCATCCACGTCATTGCAAATGGCAAGATCTCATCCCTTTTGATGGCTGCATAATATTCCATTGTGTATATATACCACATCTTCTTTATCCATTCATCTGTCAATGGACATCTTGGCTCTTTCCACAGTTTGGCTATTGTGGACATTGCTGCTATAAACATTGGGGTGCACATACCCCTTTGGGTCCCTACATTTGTATCTTTGTGGTAAATACCCAGTAGTGCAATTGCTGGATCGAATGGTATAGAGCTTCCATTTTTGATTGCATCTCATTAATAGCCTTTTTGATTTTGCCTTGGTTAGATTTTAGTTCTTTTATTTCTCCAGAAAGGGATACTTTAGTGTCTTCTATGTTTTTTTTCAACCCAGCTAGTATCTTTATAATCATTATTTTGAACTCTAGACCATCTTACTTATGTCCGTACTGATTAAGTCCTTGGCAGTAAGTACTGCCTCTTGTTCTTTTTCTTGAGCTGAGTTTTTCTGTCTTGACATTCTGTCCAGAGAATAGATGAATGAGAGAACAAAATACTAAAATGGCAAAATGACCCCAGAGAAATATGCACTAAACAAATCAGAAGAGACCCAAAACCAAAAAAAAAAAAAAAAAAAAAGAATATAATCATACAGGTGAACAAGATAGAGAAATACACTGAATCCTGTTTGTATTTAGGTCTGTTTGTTAGAAAACTAGATCCCCAAATTATAAAGAAAGAAAAACTTATATATGTACAAAAATAAAATTAAATACAATGAAAAGATAGAATGTAACTGTAAAATGAAAATTAAAAGACAAGAAAAAAACAAAAGAGAAAAAAAGAACAACAAAAAACGATTGGGTATAAACAGACAAGTGAACAAATCAGAGCAATATACTATATCCTGAGTGTATCTTGGTAGGTTTGTTAGAAGAAAGTATATCTCAATATTGTAAAGAAAAAACTTATATATAAAAAAATAAAATTAAATACATTGAAAGGATAGAATGTAACTGTAAAGATGATATTAAAAAAAGACTTTTACAAAACAAAAAAAAAACAAAAAAGGAAGAAGAAAAAAAGAATATGATCACATGGGTGAATAGAACAGCTATACACTAGATTTTGGGTGTATTTTGGTCTGTTAGAAGAAACTGCATCCCAAAATTGTAAAGATATATATATTTTATATATATATATGAAATAAAATGTATATATATCTTATATATATAAAATAAAATTCAACATTCACAAATCAATCAATGTGATAGAACACATTAATAAGAGGAGAGAGAAGAACTATATGGTCCTCTCAACTGATGCAGAAAAAGCATTTGAAAAATACAGCATCCTTTCCTGATTAAAACTCTTCAGAGTATACAGATAGAGGGAATATTCCTCAAGTTCATAAAATCTATCTGTGAAAAAACCACAGCAAACATCATTCTCAATGGGGAAAAGCTGAGAGCCTTTCCCTTAAGATCAGGAACATGACAAGGATGCCCACTCTCACCACTATTGTTCAACTAGTACTAGAAGTCCTAGCAACAGCAATCAGACAACAAAGAAATAAAAGGTATTCAAATTGGCAAAGAAGAAGTCAAACTCTCTCTTTTCGCAGATGACATGATACTTTATGTGGAAAACCCAAAAGGCTCCACCCCCAAATTACTAGAACTCATACAGCAATTCAGTAATGTGGCAGGATACAAAATCAATGCACATAAATCAGTTGCTTTCTTATATACACACAATGCAACTATAGAAAGAGAAATTAGAGAAATGATTCCATTTACAGTAGCACCAAAAACTATAAGATACCTCGGAATAAACCTAACCAAAGAGGTAAAGGATCTATACTCTGGGAACTACAGAACACTCATGAAAGAAATGGAAGAAGATACAAAAAGATGGAAAAACATCCCATGCTCATGGATCGGAAGTATAAACATTGTTAAAATGTCTATACTACCCAGAGCAATCTGTACCTTCAACACCATCCCAATCAAAATTCCAATGACATTTTTCAAAGTCAATCCTAAAATTTGTATGGAATCAGAACAGACCTCGAATCGCCAAGGAAATGTTGAAAAAGAAAACAAAGCTGGGGGCATCACATTGCCAGATTTCAAGCTTTATTACAAAGCAGTGATCACCAAGACCACATGGTACTGGCACAAAAACAGACACATAGATGAATGGAACAAAATAGTATCACCCTTGCCAGGGGGCCAGGCTAAGTAATCTCCTCTGGTTTGCTCTATGTGGCCTTTGTTTCCTGAAGCCTTTCCATTTTGCTTTAGAAGATGAGCATGAAAATGGCAGCCTCATAATCTCTAGAGCCAAGAGCTCAGAGCCCCACTTCTTAGTGTGCCCTCAGAGAAAAGCAGTTAGTCACTCCTGTCTTCCTGGTCTTCGGCTGCACCCTTAGCTCACCCATCCTGTGACCCAGTGTTTCTATCTCAGGCATGCAACCCTGTTTTGAGTCTCAAATGCTGCAGACTCCCTCGGTGGCTCCTGTGCCATTCTTCCTGGCAGGGAGGAAGGGGAGTCTTGCTGGTTCTGCTGTTTGTTGGGCCCCTGCTTCCAGGGCAGTTACCCGACTGTGCCATATTTCCCAGTTTATAGCAACCCTGAGCTGAGAGACCTCTCCTGTGTTCGCTGATTGCAGCTGGGTTCCCTGCTCCAATGCCTCAGAACTCTGCCATACTCAGGCACCCCAGGTCTTCCTATGACCCTGAGGATCCTGAGACCACATTGTCCTGCTAGGATTCCACCCCGCTTAGCCATCTGAGCAACATCCCTCACTGGAGCAGACTTTTAAAAGTTCTGATTTTGTGCTCTCCTGCTATATCACTTGCTGGTAGCCAGCTGACGGGGACCCCCTCCACCTGCAGTTTATCTTCCCATATAGCACCTCGGATATATCACCTCGGATTCACTTCTCTGCACCTCCTACCTTGCAGAAAGTGGTCTTACCTTTATTTGTAGAGTTGTAGCTATTTTCTTAGATCTCTGGTTGAGTTTGCAGGTGTGCAGGATGATTTCATAGCTATCTAGTGGAATTCCTGGGACCAGATGAAACTAAGGTGTCCTTCTCCTTTGCCTTAAATTACCTACTTCTCTCTCAGCATGGTCTCTGGTTCTCTTTCCTTAAGTAGCCACTTAATCTGTTTAAGACTCATGAAGTAACAACTTTACAAATGCACTGGGATTTAAATATATGTATGTGAATTTTTCTCTGTATATTTAAATGTTTGCTTTTATTATGCAACTTTTTAAAAAATAAACTTTTAAGTTAGGATAGTTTCTTTTATTTTTAATTTTTTAATTGAAGTATAATTGTCTACAGCATTACAGTAGTTTCAGGTATACAACATATTGAGTCAAAAATCGTGTACATTAAGACATGCTCATCGTGCTAAGTGTACCTTTGATGTGTTACCATACAGTGTTGCTACATCATTTTTGACTTTTTCCTATGCTGTCCTTTTCATTCTTTTTTAAAAATTATTTATTTACTTGAGAGTGAGAGAGAAAGAGAGGGAGAGAATGAACAAAGGGAAGGGAACAGAGGCAGAGGGAGAAGCAAGCTCCCC
>NW_027397083.1:3381261-3430218 GCF_003265705.2 Callorhinus ursinus | reverse complement strand
GCTCCTGCACTGCTCCTCCCAGGGGAGGAAGGGGAGTCTCCCCAGACTTGTCCCTTGTTGGGTCCCTGCTGGAGGAGCAGTGGCCCGACTGTGCCATGGATCACGGTCTATGGCTACCCTGAGCTGAGAGCCCACTCCTTGGCTCCATCTATGCAGCCGGCTTCCCCATTCTGATACCTGGGAGCTCTGTTGCACTCAGGCACCCCTGGTGTTTCTATGACCCTGAGGGTCTTGAGACCACACTGTCCCAGTAGGGTTCTACCCCCTGCTTAGCCACCGGAGTGAGGTGCCTCAGCGGAGCTGACTTCTAAAATTTCCGATTTTGTTCTCTGCTTCTTTATCACTTGTCAGTAGTGGCTGATGGAGGCCCCCTCCCCCACCGCCTATCTTCCTGAATATAGCCTCAGAGTCACTTCTCCGCACGTCCTACCTTCCAGAAAGTGGTCACTTTTCTGTTCAGAGAGTTGATGCTATTCTTTTCTTTCATCTCCTGTTGAGTTTGTAGGTGTTCAGAATGGCTTGATCCCTATCCAGCTGAATTCCTGGGACCAGACGAAATTTAGGTCTCCTACGCCTCTGCCATCTTGCTCCTCCTCTTTTTTTTGTTTGAAGAGACTGTTCATTCATACCAAAATGTTCTTCAAGTGTATTTTAGTACTTAATTTTTAAAACATTTTTGAGGTTGTGTATCATACATTAAAACATTTGCTTCATCTGCATTTTATTTGCTATAGGAGCTAAAGAGGGATATAATTTTATTTGATTTTCTAAAATTCAGGGTTTTTTTTCATAATTTTCATTGTGCGATTGACTTAAAATCCTGAGTAGTATATATTAACCACCCATATATATTTGGATCTGATTCAGGACTCAATTCTGTTTCATTGATCTCTTTATTCATGTCCCAGTTGATATACAATATAATTGCATTGATATATAACATATTTTGATATGTGATAAGACTAACAGTCCCTCATTACTATTCTCTTTCAGATTTAGGCATAGTCTTGCATGTTTACATTTCCAAATCAAGTGAAAAATGAAATAATAAGTTTACATTTAAATAAGATAAATAAGTTTAACATTAAAATAATCTTATAATGAAGTTAAAATAAGTTTAGCATGGCTCAATTATAAAAAAACCAGTTATTATTTTTAAGAATATTCAATTTAGAAAGATTAATTTAGGAAGAGTTTACAGCTTTCCACTATGAGAACTGTTATCCATGATCAGGTCCTTCTTTTTTTATTATTATGTTATGTTAATCACCATACATTACATCATTAATTTTTGATGTAGTGTTCCATGATTCATTGTTTGCGTATAACCATGATCAGGTCTTTTCATTCAACAAGACATCTTTCATTACCATGGGTACGACTTCCATTTTCTGCCTGTGTGACTCGTGCCTTCTAGATACCTGCTGTTCTCCATCCATGACCCCTGAAATGCTTCCTGGCACTTTTGCTGTAAGAAAAACCATCTCTTCAGGAAGTGTGTGACTTATGTCTTTGATGAGTATCCATGCGGCCATCTGTGAAGCTCTGTACTATGAAATCATTACAAGCGACAGGGATATGGCTTCCTCTTTCAGGTGGCCTGTGCTAGAGGCTTTGTCCTTGCAACCATTCAGGTCCTTTTCACAGTGTGACTGCCTTGTGTGGCTCCACTGTCATAGACCATTCGTGCATGATGTATATATTTGGTTGAAACTCACCTGCATGGACACTCATACCCTTAGTCTCTTTGTTGCTGTCAACAGGTGGGTTCATCTGCCTGTGAAAATTTTCCTCTTCATGGTCTCCTAGCTGGTCATCACATGCTCCCTGAGGACCTGTAGCTTGGAGGGGAGACACAAATCCATATTCACCTGTGTCTCTCATGTCACTGTTGTGGTCTTAGTATTGTGTCCTGCATATTTGTACATTTGTACCCATTCATCACCTTCTCCACTGATCAAGCCGTGGCTGTGTTCTATACCATGGTATCTTCCTTATTAAACTTAAGCCTGCACACTCAGAAATTTGGAGATGAAAAATGCCATGGACAAATTCTGGGGTAGAAAAGGTAACCCTGAGAGATATCCACCACTTTATAAAATAAATTTGTCTATTAAATGGAATGAGAAAAGAAGATAATTGGTACAGAGGTACGTGAACACTATTTGTCAAAGTATGTTTATTTTGACATATAAGCACTGTGAAGAAAGGTCCAGGGGGGAATTATTTATCATTGTAAAAATATCCTATTTAGATTTATGTATTGTCCAATTGAAGGTCAAAGTTCAATGTACTGTGAGAATTATTTACTCTTGTACAATGCAGATTGTTAGGACACACAGCTCTGGAGATTTGAATTTACTAGTTAGTTGTGTGACATATCTACTATCAAACAGGTCAATGTTAAAGCCAATGATATGTGCATATACTCGAGCCATTGTGCTGTAGTTTATGTTGACATCATGCAACTATTAATAAAGGCCACTTATTTTTTAAATGTTTTTAACTTGTAGTAAAATACAAATACAAAAATTGCATTTTTAACCATTTGTAAGTATATTGTTCAGTGGCATTGAGTCAATTCACATTGTCATGATGGTTAATTAAGTTAATTGATGTTTGTAATGCAAGCACCAGTACCATCCATCTCCAGAGCTTTTTCATCTTCCCAAACTGAAATTTCACACTCATTAAACATTAATTCCCCATTCCCTCTCTCGGAGCCTTAGTCAGCCACCATTCTGTTTTCTTATTGCCTACAAATTTGGCTACTTTAAGTACCTATGAATATGGAATCATACAATATTTGTCTTTTTGGGATTGTCTCATTTCATTTGGCACAGTGCATTTTAGGATATGCATTTTTTAACACATGCCAGAATTTCCTTAATTTTTAAAGGTGAATAATAATCCATTGTGTCCATGTACCCTCATTCTGTTCATACATTTATCTGTCAGTACACACTTTGGCTGCTTCTACTTTCTGGCTATTGTGAATAATACTGCCATGAAAATGGGTATAGAAATATCTGTTTGAGGCTGTGATATCCATTATTTTGTGTATATATCCCAAAGTGGAATTGTGGATCATATAGTATTTTTTTGCTTAATTTTTTAGGAAGTACCATAACATTTTCCATAGCAGCTACATCATTGTGCATTCCCACCAGCAGTGCACAGTTGTTCTGATCTCTCCACTGTCTTACATGTGTTGCAATTTTTACATTTTGTGGCCGTAACTCTCCTATTGGATGTGAAGTAGTATTGCATTATCGTTCTGAAATGCATTTCCCTAATGATTAGTGACATTGAGCATCTTTTCATGTGCTTATAGGACATTCACATATCCTTCTTTGGAGAAATGTCTTTTGACGTCCTTTGCTCATTTTTAATCAGGATTTTTTTTTTTTGTATGTGTGTTTTTGAGATGTGTAAGCTCGTTATATATTCTGGATACTGATACACTACCAAATAAATCACTTGCAGATATCTTCTCTCATTTGTGGAATGCCTTTTCTCTCTGTTGATAGTGTCCTTAGATATACAAAAGTTCTTAAATTTGATAAAATGCAATTTATGTATTTTTTTTTCTTTTCTTGCCTGTGGTTTTGGTGTCCTACCCAAGAAATCATTACCAAATCCAAAGTTATGAAGTTTTCTTCTAAGAGTTTCACAGTTCCAGGTGGTAGTATAGGTCTCTGATCCATTTTGAGTTAATTTTTGTGTATGGTGTGTGTTATTAAGGGTTTAATTTCATTTATTTGCATGTGGATATCCAGTTTCACAGTAGTATTTTTTGTATCATCTGTCCTTTCCCAATGAATGCCCTTGTCACCTGCTGAAAATCATTTGAACACACAGGCAAAGGTTTATTTCTAGGATCTGTATTTTATTCCATTGTTGTGTTTGTCTTTGTGCCAATATCACACTGTTTTGTTTACCGTAGCTTTGTAGTTAGTTTTAGAATCAGGACATCCTCCAACTGTTGGTTTGTTTCCCCATGGTTATTTTGGCTCTTGGAGCACCTTGAATTTCCACCTGAACTTTAGGATGGAATTTTCTACTTCTGCAAAAAACACATTTCTTTGGAGTTTGTTAGGGAGTGCATTGAATCTGTTTATCACTTTAGGTAGCACTGACAACTTAGTAACATGAACCATATAAGTTCATGAATGTCTCTCCTCCCTTTTATTTGTGTCTTCTAGAAATCTTTCAGCAACACTGTAGTTTTTCAGTGTAGAAGACTTTTCGCTCCGTGTTTAAGCTTATTCTTAAGTATTTTGTTCCTTTTGATGCTCTAGTAAAAGAAATTGTTTTCTGAATCCTCTGTGGATTATTAATTGGTAGCACAGAAATTCAATATGTTTTCATGATAAAAAAAAAACCTCTCATCAAATTGGGCATAGGAGGAATATACATCAATATAATAAAGGCCATATATGACAGATCCACAACAAATATCACACTCAGCAGGGAAAGGTTGAAAGCTTTCCCACTGTAATCAAGAAAAAGATCAGAGTGTCCATACTCACTACTCTATTTCACAATAGCACTAGAATAAAAATCCATGTGAAATTTAACCATTTGTACATATAGGTCATGCCATCAGTGAAGTGAGATCATTTTACTAAATTAATTTTTACTTAAAATTACTAGCTGTAACAGTGTTTCTGATGGTAGCCACTATCTCTCCTGTGGATCAGCTTAAGCTTCACCTTTGAAGAAATGCCTTCCCTTATCACCTTCTCCACAGAATTCTCCGTGAGTACCCTGTTTGCCCTATTGTTAGCATTGATGAAGACTATAGTTAGTTTATCAAATTGTCCTCTTATTTACTGTCTTACTTTATTATGAGAATATAAGATTCCTGCAGGAAGGACCTGGTACGTGATTTTTTTTCCTGTCGTGAATTGCCGTATCCTTACTCATAACACATTCCCTGACATTAAATAGGTGCTCCATATTAAAAAAAATGGTAAAAAACAAGAACAAAACCTTGCAGATACATTACATTTAAATTTGTAAATATTTAAAATATGTAACCACACTACTAGGCAGAGTAAATTGAGTATTAAATAAAATGAAGGAAAAACTTACTATGACAAGTGGGGAAATAAATGATAATATAATCTCCACCAGAAAAAATGACTGGGCTGAAATTTTATTCTTGACTGGCAAAGGTCTGATAATGGCTTGAAAACTATTTTTTTCTCCATGTTATATCTTTTGGGCCTTCATTATATGATTTAGTCTGGTATTGTCTTTACATTTAGATGTACTTTCGAATTTTTATGAGAATCCCAGTGAATGCAATTAAGCAAGAATCAGTCTTGGACACTTTCCAACTCTAAGACTTAATGATAAATGTGATTAGAAGGGATGAAATGTCTACTCATATTTGACCCTGTAGGGAAGAAAATGCTATCCCTTAAACTGATAAAATTTTCAGGAGGTCCTTCATAGGCTTAAAACTTTACCTAAGAAAAAGCACGAGACTCTCTCAAAATTTCAAGTCAACTATTCTGGTCAAACCAAAACCATAGAATGAGAAGGACTAAGCAATTGAATGGCATTGTCTATTTAGAAATTAGTAGCAAAGTAGTTACTTGAGAACTATCTTCCTGGGAAATTGCTGGTGGCTAGCTATCTCCTTATGTAAGGGTAAGATTTCCTTGTCTTTTTGATAACTTTCCTAATGTGATAAACTTTGTTTTTCTGTGTGGACTATGGAATTCCTATGAAGTAATCTGCAGTGCAAATAAAAGCCAAATCTAAATAATGAGAAGACTGCATGGGAAGAATGGACAGACATGAAATAAATGAAATAAAATGTGTCCTCAAGTAATAATGCAGCCTTTTGTCCTCTTTTGTCGAACTGAATGACAGAAGAATTCAAGGTCCCTATGAATGAGTAAAAAGTATTCCTTCAGATTGTGGATATGCCTACACAAGGTAAAACTAACAGTAAATAGTGGAAACCAGGATTTGCAATTGTGTAACTATCTTTATCATGTAAAAGTTAGATCACTTTGAGATAATGCGAACACTATTTCAATTTCTAGTTTTATCACTTAGAGTGAACTTGGGAAAATTAATAAGATGTTCAGATTCTCAGTTTGTTCAACTGTGGAATGGGGATTACAGTTTCTGTTACTTAAATATGCCGTATGATTCATTAAGTTGTGAGTGAGTGATTGGAATCCACTGTACATGTTGTGAGCAGTGGAGTGATCAGATCAGAATCAGATTTAAAAAGGATCATTTGGGCTGCATCCAAACAAATTGGTGGAGGCCATAATGAAAGGGAACAGACATTGTGGGTGGCTAGTGCAGTGGGCCAGAAGAGGGAAGGGAAAGGAAGGGAGGAAGGGAAATGAGCAAGTTTGTGATCTATTTTAAAGGGGGTTAATAAGATTTTTTAAAGGTATCAATATGTGTTATGAGAGCAAGAAATGTATGGGAGGCATGGTGATATTTCCTGCCTGAGAAATGACATGGAAGGTGGTACTATTTAATGAATTGTGGAACACTATGTTTATGGTGAAAAATTAAAAACAATTACCTTTATAAGTACTGAATTGATATCCAATTGGAGATATCCAGAGTTGGAGATGTTCCATATATGAAGCTTAAAAATTAAGGGAGAGAGACAACTCTGGAGGTCTTTGAATGCATTTATTGGTTAGGAAAAGGGGGGATATCCAACCAAAGACCCTAAGAAAGAGGTCTCAGTGAAGGAAGAGACAACCCAGGGCCATGATCTTCCATTCCTACTTTGATCCACTCACTTTGAATATGTCAATTACCCTAAATGGGTCTCAAGTATTTCACTTTTGTGACTTTATAAACTGTGCACCCTTGCATGGAATGCCCTAGGCCTCTTGTTCTTCCACTTCTCCTTTAAAACTCAGGAAGGATTGCTTCCTCTGGGAAGCCTTCTTTGATTGCTGTTTGGTTGATATATTCCTACCCCTGACCTTTGCGTTGTGTGACTATCTTTATATTGGCACTTATACAGCACTTATTTATATTGGCACTTACATAGGGATTATTATGTATGCTGTCACTGAGTGTGGGAAACCATGACTTGTTCAACTCGGAAATCGCAACATCTGTGACACACACAGGTACTCCTTCCACAATCTTTTAATTGAATGAATCAATAAAAAATTAATCTTATAATGCATTTAAAGGTTTTCTCCCCTGTTTTGTAGGAAACCTGGTTCTAATATGAGAAGTCACTCCTATCCGGACTAGATGGACCCAAGAAACAATGTAACTTACTTTGTCCTCTTGGGCCTCACCCAGGATCCAAAAAGGAACAGAAGGTCCTTTTTGTTATGTTCTTGCTCTTCTATATTTTGACTGTGGTGGGCAACCTGCTCATTGTGGTGACTATAGCTGTCAGTAAGACCCTGGGCTCGCCTATGTACTTGTTGCCCACTATCTTTTATGGATGTCACTTGTTCCTCTTGCATTTGTCCCAGATTGATTTCAGACTTGTTGTTTGGGGAAAATAACATATCCTTCCATTCTTGTGTGACTCAGCTCTTTATAGATCACCTTTTTGGCGGATCTGAGGTCTTTCTTCTGCTGGGTGATGGCCTATGACCCCTATGTGGCCATCTGCAAACCCTTGCATTATTTGGTGATCATGAGGAAGTGGGTGTGTGTTGTGCTGCTGGGAGTATCCTGGGTTGGAGGTTTTCTGCATTTAGTAATTCAAGTTAGCACTATATATGGGCTCCCATTCTGTGGTCCCAATGTCATTGATCATTTTTTCTGTGACATGTACCCTTTACTGAAACTGGTCTGTACTGACACGTATGTCACTGGCCCCTTAGTTGCAGCCAATGGAGGACTGATCTGCAGTTTTGTGTATGTGCCCTTGCTCATCTCATATGGTGTCATCCTGCACTCTCTAAAGAACCTTAGTCCATAAGGGAGGTGGAAAGCCCTCCAGACCTGTGGTTCGCACATCACTGTGGTGGTCTTCTTCTTTGTTCCATGTATTTTCATGTATGCAAGACCTGCTAAGACCTTTCCTATTGACAAATCATTGAGTGTGTTTTATACAGTCATAACCTCCATGCTAAACCCACTGATCTACACTCTGAGAAATTCTGAGATTACAAAAGCTATGAAGAAGCTCTGGAGAAGAAATGTCACATGAAGTAGTAAATGAGTGCATCATCTGTCTTGAAGGAAGCAATTTAACATGAGTGCCAATCTCCTCAAATGTTAAAGTCCATTTTTCTGTAAATGCATTTATAGTCAGAGTCAATAAATAATATGCAGTGAAACAGTCAATGAAATATTTATAGAGTTACACTAATTCATAATTAATTGCTGCATTTACTTTTGTAAATTACATTTACTTCTAGTCTCATTCATACTTTTATTTCTGGTCAGTTTCTTGTCTTTTATCTTCACTCTTTTCATTGTTAAAATATTTCTTGCTATATAGACTCCTATATTTAGTTTCTTTTCATATGAAATTTTTTGTGTTAACATTTTACTTTTTAAGATATATTTGAGCATGAAGTAGATAATAATAAATATTAAAAATAGAATCCTTACAAAGTAGAAATGGTGTGGAATGAACATCCTACCTGTTCCTCACCAGAGTCTCCCTGTTCTTCTATATGCATCATTATACTAAGATTGTATTGTTTCTAAGATTGTTCAATGAATAATCTTTGCTAATAAAATCATATTTTCATGTATGTGTTTTTGCCTTTGTGTCTGTGTATAATTTTTGCATTTACTACTCAGCCTCCTGAAGATCTTTCCATATCCAGTCTATAGATGTAACTCATTCTTAGGTTCCTCCTACTGCCTAAAACTTCTTTATAAAGATGTAGTTAAATTAGTGTTTCTAGTCTTTGTCATCTTTTCCTGAATCCTTTTCTATGATAAATAGCTCTGCAGTGAAACCTTTTTGAAATTTTCTAAATATGAGTTTTTAGCAGTGCAATTGTTCGATCAATTGGTAGGTATATTTAAAATTGTTGATGTTCATAGTTATTGCCCAAATGCCGTCCACAAGTTTGTACCAAACTATGCTACTTCCCTTAGTTTGTGCACATTCTCAACAACCAGTTCTTGCTGAATATTTGTGGTGTTTGAGAATCTGAATGTTAAAGAAATTGTATTTCATTTGTTTACTTTAATTGAAATTCAATAAATATAATTGAATTTGATTCACATATTTAAAATGATTTGTATTTGTCTTTTGTGAATTATCTATTATTGAATTTTACCTGTTTTGTTTGATTGCTGATCTTCTCCGTATGAATTTTTATGATTTAATTGCGCAGTAAAGACATTATCCCTTTCACCATTGGGTAAGTATTATTTTTCTAGCCTATGATCTAGTTTGGATGTTCTTATATTGTGCAGAATATTTTTGGCCATGTAGAAATGTTTTTACATATGCATAATCAAATCTATTAATACTTTCTTTGACTTTTGTATCTTGCTCAGAAAGACTTCCCTATTTCAATGTTAAAAAATATTCTTCCACATGCTTTCCAATGTTTAATTGTTTTGTGGTTTTATATTTTATGTTAAATTTTTGATCCATCTACTGATGTAAAGACTTAATTAGGGATTAAATTTTATTTATTTTTCTAGGTGGGCATTTGTAGAGATGTATAATTATTTTTCCCCACTGCTTTGATATCCTAAGTTTGTATTCTAAAATATGGCATATGCTTGGATCAAATTCAGGACTCTGTTGTTTTCCATTTATTTATTTTTTACTCATGTGCCATTTAAGGCATAGGGTAATTACAGTTAATTTATAAGACACTTTGTATCTGATAAGCCTAGTACTCCTTACTATTCCTTATTAGAACCATGTCTATTCTTTCATATTTATGTTTGAAAATAAAATTTTAATAGGCTACTCTAGTAAAAACTATGTTTAGTTAATATTTTCTGTATGATTTGATTTAGAAAGAGTTAATATCTTTAGAGAATTGAGAATTCTTTTCCAAAAATTGGGTAGGTCTTTTCACCTAACAAGCTTTCTTTGAAGTTCATATAGACGTAAATTTGTCTTTTTGAGTAAATTTATTTTATGTTGTTTTGCAAATAGAATCTTATCTTCTACTTTCCAAGTGTCTGTTGTTTCAATGTAGAAAATCTGCCTTTTTCCACTTTTAAATAAGATATAATCTTCACAGTATATCATTCATCCTTTTTAGTCTAAGTTCTGCATGTTTTGACAAATACATATAGTTATATAACCACCATCACAGCTAATTTAAGTTTCATCACCAAAAAATAATTCCCCATGCATCACTGTAGTCCCCTTCTACCCTAGACTCTTAAGTGCTGACAAATGCTGATCCATTTCTATTCCTAGCATTCTATCTTTTCCAGAATGTCATATAAATTGAATCATACAGTATAAAATTCTTTTTTATTCTAGCTTTATTGAGGTATAATTAACTAATTGAAATTGTATATATTTAAGATGTAATATGTGATGATTTGATAAATATATTCATTGTGAAGTGGTTACCAAAATCAAGCTAATGAGAACATCGATTACCTCATATAATTTTTTTCTTTATGGTAAGATCACTTAAAATGTACTCTTAGCAAATTGCAAGTAAACAATACAGTATTATTAAGTAGAGCCCCCATGCTGTATATTAGATCCTTAGAACTTAATTCATCTTTTAAAAAAATATTTATATATTTGAGATAGCAAGCACGAGAGAGAGAGAGAGAGAGAGAGCACAAACAGGGGGTAGGGGCAGAGGGAGAAGGAGAGGGAGAAGCAGACTTCACACTGAGTAGGGAGCCCTATGTGGGGCTTGATTCCAGGACTCTGGGATTATGACCTGAGCCGAAGGCAGATGCTTAACTGACTGAGCCACTCAGGTGCCCCAGAACTTATTCATCTTATAACTGAAAGTTTGTAGTTTTTGAACATTTCCCCAACCTCCACTCCCTGGCAATCATCATTCTCTTCTCTGCATCTATGAAGTTGAATTTTTTTTGGCTTCCTCATATAAGTGAGATCATTTGCCTTTCTGTATCTGGCTTATTTCACTTAATGTCCTCCAGGTTCATCCATGTCTCAAAAAGCAGAATTTTCTTTTTTATAGCTGAATAATATTCCATTGTTTATACATGTCCCATTTCTTTGTCCATTCATCATCAGTAGACAGGTTGTTTTTGTATCTTGGCTATTGTGAATAATACTTCAATGAACATAGGGGTGCAGTTATCTCTTAAAAGTACTGATATCATTTCCTTTGGACATATACCTAGATGTAGGATTGCTGTATCATAGGATAGTTTTACTCTTAACTATTTTAGGAATTTTCATACTGTTTTTCATAGTGGTCACCCCAGTTTACCTTCCCACCAACAAGAGACAGGGTTTCAACTTTTTTACGTCCTCACCAATATGCTTCTTTTATCAGGGCATTCATTTCATTCATGAGGGCTCTGCCTTCCAAAGGCACACCTCCTAATACCATTACATCAGACATTAGGGTTTGAAAATATGAATTTTGAGGAATGCAAACAGCTCCCCAGTAGCTCAGGTCCAATTCCATTCTTTTGCTTATTAATATCCAGTTTTCCTAGCACAACAAAGTGACTTTCCTTTCTCCATAGCATGTTCTTGGCCCTCTTTTCAGAGATAAATTGACTACATATGCACGGGATTATTTCTATTCTATTCCATTGGTCTGCATACCTGTTTTTATGTCAGAATCATACTCTTTTTATTACTCTAATTTTGTAATGTATTTTGTGATGTTGCTAGCTTTGTTCTTTTTCAAGATTGTTTTGGCTATTTAGGGTCTTTTGTTGGTTCCTTATGAATTTTATTATCTTTTTTCAATGCCATTGGAGCTTTGATAGGGATTGTATTGAATCTGTAGATTACTTTGGATAGTATGGAAATTTTAACAACTTTATTCTTTCAGTCCATGAACACAGGATATCTTTCCCTTTATTCATATCTTTAATTTCTTTCATCAGTGTCATAATTTTATGGGTGCAAATCTTTTACTTCCTTGGTTAAAATTATTCCTAAGTATTTTATTCTTTTTGATGGCATTGTAAATGAGATTATTTTCTTAATCTCTTTTTTGGATAGTTTATTGTTAATACGTATAAATACAAATGGTTTTTGTATGTTGAATTTGTATTTTGCAAATTTGTTGAGTTTTTTTTTTAATTAATTCTAACAGTTTTTGGTGGAGACTTTAGGGTTATTTATATATAAGATCATGTCCACTATGTAGTATTTTAAATCTGGCTTCTTGAGCCTTATGCATTTGAGACTTATGCATATTGTGTATCAGTAGTTCATTCATTTTTATTGCTGAATACTATTCCACCCTATGGATATATGAGAGGTTTATTTATCCCTTTTTCAATCAAGAGATATTTTGATTATTTTTAGATATTTGAAATAATGAGTGAAACTACTATAAATATTCATGTATAGGTTTTTGCATGAATATAAACTCCCATTACAATTGGATAAATTCTTAGGAGTGGAAGAGATGGATTTTTATGGTAGGTGTATGATTTCATAAAACACTTTTATTTAAACTGTTTCCAAAGTATAGCATATTACTAGCAGCAAATGACATTTCTAGGTTTTCTCTATCTCTGTCAGAAATTGGTATTGTCAAGTTTTTAATTTTGCCCTTTGAGTAGGTCAGTAGTGATATCTTGTTGTAGTTTTCATTTGCATTTCCCAAATAGCTAATGATGTTGAACAATTCTCATGTGCTTTTTTGCCATTTATGTATCTTCTCTGGTGAAATGTTTGTTCAGTTCCTTTGACCATTGTATGCTGAGTTGTTTATTATTATTGAAAATTAAGAGTTCTTTATGTATTTTGAAAACAAGTACTTTATCAGATATATAATTTGCAAATATTTTCTTGCAGTCTGTGTCTTATCTTTTCATTTTGTTTAAAATATCCTTTAAAGGGCAGAATTTCAGTTATGGAGTTCAATATATCATTTTTTAATTGATTATGCTTTTATTGTTATACCTAGGCAATCTTTGCCTAATTCAAGGTCACAAAGATCTCTGATGTTCTCATTAGAGAAATTTTATAGTTTTAGGTTTAATCAATTAAATTTGGCTATTCTATTATTTTACATTTCTTTCTTAAAAAATATTTTATTTACTTATTTATTTGTGTGTGTGTGTGTGTGTGAGAGAGAGAGAGAGAGGGAGAGAGAGTACAAGCAGGGGGAGTGGCAGGCAGAGGGAGAAGCAGGCTTCCCGCTGAGCAGGGAGCCTGACGTGGGGCTTTATCCCAGGACCTTGGGATCGTGACCTGAGCCGAAGGCAGATGCTTAACCAAGTGAGCCACACAGGTATCCTGTTATTTTACCTTTATAAATAAATTTTTGAATCAACTTTTTACACACACAAGAAAACTTAGTGGGATTTTGTTGAGAGTTGCATTGAATCTATAGATCATTTTGAAGAGATTTAAAATTTTAGCAGTAATGAGCCTTCCAGTTTCTGACTGTGGTATATCTCTCCACATATTTAGTTTTCCTTTGACATTTTTCATTAGTATTTTGTAGTTTAAGTATATTACAGCATATATTTATGCATTTTATGCCTAAGGATTTCATGATTTTTATTGTTAGTTTAAATGGCACATTTAAAAATTTCAATTTCAAGTTGTTTTTTGTTAGTTTATAGATACATGATTAATTTTTTTTACCATGTATGTATCCCATGACTTTACTAAACTCACTAATTCTAGTAACTGTTTTTATAGATTCTTTGAGATTTTCTAGGCATGAAATTATTTTGTCTGTGAATAGGGTAATTTTAAGAGATTGGTCTGATTATTGTTCTTGTGGTGCTCTTGTTTCATTCTGGTGTAAGGGTTATGCTGGATGCATAAAATTAGTCAGGGAGTATTTTAATTTCCCCTTTTTTCTGAACATGTTTATGTAAGATTGGTACTATGTTTTGATTAATTTTTATATGGAATCATTGATAAAGGTGTATGGGAAGGAAATTTTTGTTTTGGAGGAAGGATTTTAAAGAATTTATTTATTTAACAGTATTAGATTATTCCAGTTTAAAAATATTATGATTATTTTTTAAGTAATCTCTACACCTAACATGAAGCTTGGACTCATGACCCCGGGACCAAGAGTCACATTCTCCACTGACTGAGCCAGCCAGGCACCCCAGATTATTCCAGTTTTTAATTAATTTTCTGTGTCTCTTTAGAAGGCTGTATCTTTCGGAACAGAGCTCCACTTTCTTAGATGGCATGTATGCCACCATAAATTCATTTATGATGCTCTTTTATTATCATCTTCAGGTCGGTAGAATGGAGTGATGGAGCTCTCTTCATTCTTAATTCTTATCCTTTGTTCTTTCTCTTAGTTTTTCTTAATACATTTTGCTAGGAACTTATCAGTTTTATGAATCTTTGAAAGAACCACTTTCTGGATTTACATATTTTCTCTATTCTATTTTGTATTCCAATTTCTATTCAATTAGTTTCTCTTTCCATGATTTCTGTCTTTTATTTAATATTTCCATTCTACAATGTTCTGTTAGGGTTTATTTTGTTTTTCCTCTGCTAATGTTCTTAGGATGGAGGCTTACTTCATTTCATGTCATGTCTCTTGGTTCCTAATACTTCTATTTACAGCTATACATTTCTTTCTAAGCACTCCTTTAACTGCACCCAGTACACACACACACACACACACATCCCTTTCATTATCTTTCTGTTGAAACTTTATTTTAAAAACTATTCACTGGGATGTCTGGGTGGCTCAGTTGGTTAAGCATCTGCTTTTGGCTCAGGTCATGATCTCAGGGTCCTGGGATCTAGTCCCTCATTGGGCTCCTTGCTCAGCAGGGAGCCACTTCTCCCTCTGCCTGCCATTCCCCCTGCTGCGCACTCTCTCTCTGACAAATAAATAAATAAAATCTTTAAAAAATAAAAATAAATAAAAACTGTTCACTGATATTTCTTCTTTAATCCATGGTAATTTGAATTTATGTTATTTAATTTGTAAATAATTGGGAAACACATATTTATGTTGAATTTCATTATATATATTCTGTATGATTTAAGTCCTTTGAAATGCTTTGCAACTTGTTTTCTGGCCAAGTGTAGTGTCTATTTCGGTGAATGTTCTCTGAGCACTCTGAGGTAAGTGGAATCCTCCCATAGTATTTTCTCCCTCCCCACTCCCATACTAACACAGGTTCTATCAACTTGCCTGTGTGCCCCTATGTGACAAACTTAAGACTCTTCTCGTTAGGGGAGAATCTTGCCTTATCTACATTTGAGACAATGTTTAAATGGATTGTATGAAATTTGCTTTCATGATGTTCTGGAAGTCAGTTCAGGTGTCCGTGTGCAAAGACATTGTTTAAACCTAACTGAAATAGCTTTACCTATTTTGAAAGCCATGCTTGAAAGAAGGGAGTTTTTACATATTTTATTTCTGTCCACACTGGACAATTCTCTTTTGGTGATTCACTCTCAAGTTTTTCTTTGGGGATTCCATGTCCTCCCCTCTAACCCCCAGAAGACATGTTTCTTCAAGTTCTGTTGTACAGTGATTTTCCTGGTGGCATCTCTGGAGATGCAGGTCTACCCTCAAAATTATGATGAAGGTCCCAGTGAATTTAATTAGGGAAGACTCACTCTTGGAGATGTACCACTTGAATGACTCAACAATCTGTGTCATATTTCAAATGCAGATTAAATGTTTACACACTTTGTCTTGATCTAGGAGAGTGTTGGGATCAGTGTTCAATGACTGGTGTGAGGAATTGAAATGAAGGACTCAGAACATAATGAAGTATGTACCTGAAATTATTCTCCATACAGGGAATCCAATGTTTAACTATGCTTTGTGAAGACAGACCAGTAAAACTGACCACATAACCACGTAAACTTTTTTAACAATTCCCAACTTTCTCTCCCACAAAATCTTTTTAAAGATTTTTTAAATTTATTTGAGAGAGAGAGAGAGAGAGAGAGAGAGAGAGAGAATAAGTGCATGAGCAGGGGGAAGGGGCAGAGGCAGAGGGAGAATCAAAATCCCTCCCCTCTGAGCCAGGAGCCCTATGCAGCACTTGATCCCAGGACCCTGGGATCATGACCCGAGCCAAAGGCAGACACCTAACTGACCGAGCCACCCAGGTGCCCAGTTGACCTTTTCCTTTTTTTTTTTTAACCTCAAAATGCTGGTTTAACATTCATTTGTTATTGTGACAAATTCTGCCATCAATGAAGATTTTGGGTCTCTTTGTTCACAGCCAATATTCAGACTTGTTTAGATTACCAGACATTTGTACTCATTTTGAAAATCCCAGCAATTTAAGAGGTAACCTTTTTCTGAAAGACTGAAATGAATACAACCTTCTGCAAACATGGAAAGCATTGTTCACATGGAAACAGTTCAAGGTCCAGTGATGGTGCATGTGTTTTCTTGGTCTGTGTGCAGAGAGATGGCATCAGCGCACAAAAGAGAAAGGAGAAGGGAATGCAACCCTGGATTGAATGGTGTTTCAGCATGCAGGTAACCCAGGAAGTGTAATCAGATGTAAGATTCCAAGATAGGCTTTACATTTTACATGTTGGTGGTGCTGGAATTCAGTCTTTTAAAAGTTCTCCTGCGTGAATCTGATAATCAGCCATATTAGGGATTCTTTATGGTTACTAGAATATATGGGAATTAGCTCAGTTCTGTAATACTCATTTTGGCTATTTTCATATATAAAGATACAGATAAATATACTTTCTCTAACATCAGTGTTTTTAGAAACTAGTTTCAGGTTTAGGGATATTTTAATGGGCTAGATACTTCTAACTTTACAGATGGTTTCAATTGATATGTTCTCTGAGCATTGTTTGCTGATCTGTGAAAGTTTAGAGGATGGTGTAGCATCCGCAGACTTGAATGAATGATTTTGAAGAATCCAGGTCACACTTTCCTAAGCAATCTGTTAATTCGGTTCCTATGTTTCTGTTCACAGGTGAGTTTCAGTATCATAGCATATGTGTTTTGGCCACTTTTTAATTGCTTATTTATATGATTTACTCACATTGCCATCGGTTCATTTATCTTTTATTTAATTGCTTAGAGCTCTGTGTCTATTTTGATATTAACTCTGTGTATGTCCTGTGAAATGCAAATCTTTTCCCCCATTTACTTTTATCTATTGATGTTATGATATCTTTTTTAAATCCTTAAGATGTTTTGAAATTGTGAAATATATCAATTTGGGATTTCACTTATTAGTTAAGAGGATTCTATTCTAGAAGTTAGAAAGTCATCTCTTTTATTAACTGGGAAGTAAATATAAATCTTGTTTTAGGTTTCCATTAACTGTAATCCATTTAAAAATTTTTGTATGAGGAATTCGCCATATGTATAATTTTACTAGCTTCCATATGGAAAATTGGTTGTAGCAACCCATTTACTTAATAATGTTTCCTTTTCACACATGCCTCTAATGACTTGTATCTCCATTAGTCTGCAAGATTGCTGAGGTTAGGGAGCATGTTTTAATCAGCCTGTATTCTTGTAATTTCTAAAAGAATTTGAACATAAGAAACTATAATGCCTATTAGGTAAATGAATAAACAGATTATTTTAGATTTCAGGAAGACACCAGTAATCATTATATTTATAGCTAATTTTGTCTTGAACTGTGAAATAAGGACATGCAAAAGGACATATGGAACACAGAAACAATGTGACTGAGTTTGTCCTCTTGGGGCTCACCCAGAGCCTCCAAGGTCAGAAAATATTATTTGTTGTGTTCTTGATCATCTACATTGTGACAATGGTGGGCAACTTACTCATTGTGGTGACTGTAGTGGTCAGCCCAACCCTGGATGCCCCTATGTATTTCTTTCTTGGTTACTTATCATTTTTGGATGCTGTTTATTCAACTACGGTTACTCCCAATATGATTATAGACTTACTCTATGAGGAGAAAACCATTTCCTTCCAAGCTTGCATGTCCCAGCTCTTTATAGGGCACTTATTTGGTGGTGCTGAGATTTTACTTCTGGTGGTCATGGCCTATGACCGCTACGTGGCCATCTGCAAACCCTTGCATTATTTGACGATCATGAATCAACGGGTATGTGTTCTGTTGCTGCTGTTGGCCTGGTTTGGAGGTTTTTTGCATGCTGTAGTTCAACTTCTCTTTGTTTACAACCTTCCCTTCTGTGGTCCCAATGTCATCGACCACTTCATCTGTGACATGTACCCATTATTAAAACTTGCCTGCACTGACACCTACGTTATTGGCCTCACTGTGGTTGCCAATGATGGGGCAATCTGTGTGGTCATCTTTACAGTCTTACTCATTTCCTATGGGGTTATTCTGCACTCCTTGAAGACCCATAGTCAGGAAGGGAGGCGCAAAGCCTTATCCACCTGTGGCTCTCACATTACAGTGGTGGTCCTCTTCTTTGTCCCCTGCATTTTTATGTATGTGAGACCTCCTTCTACCTTACCCATTGATAAATCCTTGACTGTATTTTACACAGTTATCACCCCTATGTTAAACCCTCTAATCTATACTCTGAGAAACGGAGAGATGAAAAATGCCATGAAAAAGCTGTGGACAAGAAGAAGAAAATGAGGCCGAAGAGAAATGTGTCACCTTTTTTCAATGAAGAGTTGCTCCATCCAGGAAAGGATTATGTATTTGTAATGAATTTCTCCTCAGATTTAATGAACTTGCGTATGAAGAAAGCATTTAAGATGTAAATACTTCTAACGATCACAAAAGATTTCTAAGATTTTCGTAAATTTTTAGGACAATAGATGTGTAGCTTTTGGGCATAAAATGTCTTTGTTGAAACTATAGATTTATTTTTTATATGATGAGTTATGCTATAGTCAATACTGGACCTTTATTTCATTAGTGGACAATTTTCACATGCTTTTCTTTTACAAAATTGTTCTTTTTCAGAATTAATAGTGCTCATTACATATTTCAGAGAGAGAAGTTAAGAAATGGGACATAAACGCTTGGTTCACTCCTCCCATACAAAGTCAACTCATTTGATACTTGAAGTATATATCTTATTTGTGTATCTGCAAGATATTTAAATATATAATTTTATTCACAGTGCTAAGCACAAAAGATTGAAAAGGAATGCTGCTTCCATGTTATAATATTAATCATAAAGAAGTTAAGTGAAGAAAACAAATCTGAACTAAAGATGTAGATTTAATAAGTAAGATTTACTTATTTTTCTGAGTGGGGAATCCTATTATCTCCTCACATGCAGCAGCTTTTTTTGGTGTTGGATTTTCATTGAGATTATCCATTAGTCCTCCCTGATACTTTAGAATATCTGATAGTATCTCAGCCATTTTTCAGTATCCCCATCTCTACTTTTGCTTACAGTATTTCATAGCCTTCTTTAGGGACCTAGGCCCTTCCTTTCAAATATGGAATTACTATAATGCATAATTCATGAGTTTCCAGTATGCAATACAGAAGCAGACACCAGATATTTTGGGTTATATCATTGTTAAGAAAGATGTTGACATTATGGCATGCCATTCTTACCTCTGCTGTTAATGGAATGTAGATTATTAGGCAATAAAGAGACCATAATATGGAGACCTTTTTCATAAGCCTCCTCTCTGACTGAGGTTTGAAAGAAAATAATATCTGCCTCTAATAGTGTAGGAAGCCTGTAGTCAAAGAAACTCATGGTTCTGCCTCCTTTATTTAGTCTGGATTCATGAGGTTCCCTGGCTATGGGGAATGGAGCCTTTTCACTGATAAGTCACAGTGTATGAGAAACTTTACATCCCAATTTTTATCCCAATTATTACATGGAATTTTCTTATGTCATCTCAAAGTCATCCCAAACATGACACTATTCATTAAATAATAGTAAACAGAAGTTAAATAATTAAGTCATCTACTTTTGGATGTTGCTATAGACTGAATATTTGTGTTCCTCCCAAAATTCATTGAATCCTATATAATAGGAGGTGGGGTGTTTAGGAGGTGATTAAGTGATGAAGGTAGAGGTCTCATGAATGGGACTAGTGTCTTTTTAAAAAGAGACACCACAGACTTCACTTGCCTTTTCTGCCATGTGAAGACACAGCAAAAAACAGTTATCTATGAACTAAGAAGCAGGCTCTCATTAGACGTAGAATCTACAAGTGTCTTGATCTTGGACTACCCAGACTCTAGAACTGTGAGAAATTGACTTTTGTTGAAGCCAATCAGCCCAAATGGACTTAGACGTTTACTTAATTTCCAAATTTGTGTAGTTATTTCAAGTGATTAGAAAATCTTGGTTAATTCTCTATGTTAATTATTCTGTACGTTCCCTTAAGCCAGGGAAAGTTACTTGTCTTTGTACTCTGTATTTGCACAATGTCTGACATAGAATCCACTCCACAAACTCTGTCAGGTACTTGCATTCTTGAATTCTTGATCTATTGGAGAGGTTTTTTTTTTTTTTTTTAAGATTTTATTTATTTGAGAGAAAGAGCAGGAGCAGAGGGAGGGGCAGAGGCAGAGGGCCGAGGGAGAGGGAGAAGCAGACTCCCCACCGAGCAGGGAGCCTGATGCAGGGCTCAATCCCAGGACCCTGATATCATGACCTGAGCCGAAGGCAGATGCTTCACCAACTGAGCCACCCAGGCGCCCCTCTATTGGAGAGTTTTTACTGATGAATTTTGATGAACTCTTTCTACATTAAATATGTATATTTGCTACAATAGTCTTCTTTTATATTTGCTCAAAATATTTATTTTATTCATGTTGTAATTATAGGTGTTTTTCTATAATGATGTTCTCATATCCTTTTGCTTTTGATTTCTTCTATCACATCACTCTTGGAAAATTTCATTTACTTTCATTTGGTGAATATAAATTTAACATCTTTTTTATAAAAATAAAAATAACTCTGAAAAAGTTTTCTTTTTAAATGGTCTAGGATTTATTTTTGTTTGTGATGAGGACATACCTAAGCCTGTTTTCTTCTAATAGGAAAAATAATCTGCCAAGGTCATTATTAATTTTAGTAATAATTTAAAATTTTCTATTTAATATGTCAAATTTTATACAATTAGTATGTTTGATTTGGGGCCCATTTCCCCTCCTCTGTTGCTCCTTTCACCTCCTCCTCCCCCTGCTCCTCCTTTTCCTTTGGTGTATTTCCCTACCACTAACATTCTACATCAGTAGTCAAGGATTTTAACGTGTATTATACCTTGTAGGAATAATCTCCCTTAATTACTCAGCCTTTTCAAATCTCTTGCAATTTCTAAATACTTATTTTTCCTGATAAACTTTGGGATTATTTTGTGAAGTATGAAACCTTTCCATAAAACTATATTTAGAATTTCATGACCCTCCACATTGATTTTGAGGAAAATGGCATGTTTTCCCACCCAGAATGAGACATATATTGTGAAGGCTTGATCAATGTCTCAATAAAATTTTGTAATCATTTCCATAGAGTACATAAATCTTGCCTTTTGGTTTTCTTAATTAAAAGGCAGCTTGTCTTATTTACATTTGATTTACATTTTCTTTTTTTTAATTTAAATTCAATTAGTCAACATATAGTACATCATTAGTTTCAGATGTATTTATCAGTTGCATATAACACTCAGTGCTCATCACATCACATGCCTTCCTTAATGCCCATCACCCAGTTACCGCATCCCTCCACCCCTCTCCCCTTCCATAACCCTCAGTTTGTTCACATTTTCAATGAGCTGATCAGAAAGGGCTCTGTGTTTTTTGCTGCCATGCATTACAGCACAGTCCTCAAAGGCATGGGTGTATGTTTGCATACAACTGTTCATAGGCCTACATTTGACAATACACAAGTAGGTATCCGACCACAGAGATCTGTATCTGACCTCATGTAGCTCTGTATAACCACATGTAGGTACATGTTCAGTGACCTGTAGGTCTGTATCCAACTTCATATGTGTGTCTATATGTGGACACACAGAGATCTGTATCTGACAACACAAGGGTGAGTATCTGACTACCCATATGAATGCATATGTGTATATATAAGTATTTTATATCATCACACACAAGCCTGTATCTGTCTACACACATGGCTATATATTGCCATACACAAATCTTTATCTGACTGCATATAAACTTGTTGAGGACTTGACTGAACAATTCTTCCATCCCATGTGGCATGGACTGAGATTCCTCTCTGGTATTCAGCTGATTAGGGGTTATTAGGGAGTGTTTAAGATGACTTTACTCATGTGAGCTGTGCCTTGGCAGGGATGGCTAGAAGACTGGGATCTTCTGGCTCCTTCTCCTTCTCCATGTAGCCTGTCTCCCCAGTGAGTATGTCAGACTTGTAAAATGGCAGTTCAGGGCTCCCAGAGGGAGGACACAGAAGGGATTGGGCCAGTTAAGATCTCATCCCATCCTGTCATGAGCTTGAAGTTCAGGATCTCAAGTTCTAAATCCAGACTGCTTCTGCACCAAATGAAAAGGCAATTTATGGGATTAGAGAAAATATTTGCAAGTCATATACCTCATAAGAGTTTAATATCCAAAATGTGTGAGGAATTTATACAACTAAATAGCAAAAGCAAATCAAAAGAAAAATTGATTAAAAAATGAGCAATGGGCCTGAATAGGCATTTGAAGAAGACATACGTATGGCCAAGAGGAACATGGAAAGGTGCTCAACATCACTAATCATAAGGGAAATGTGAATCAAAACCACAATGAGTTATCACCTTACATCAGTCAGAATGGCTAAAATTAACAAGGCAGGGGACAAATGCTGGAAAGAATGTGGATAAAGGGGCACCCTCTTACACTGTTGGTGGGAATGCAAGCTGGTACAGCCCCTCTGGAAAACAGTATAGAGGTTCCTCAAGAAGTTGAAAATAGAGCTACCCTGTGACCCAGCTAGTGCACTATTGGGTATTTACCCCAAGATACAGACGTAGTGAAAAGAGAGGCACATGTCCCCCAATGTTCTTAGCAGCAATGTCCACAAAGCTAAACTGTGGATGGACCCAAGATTTCCATTGACAGATGAATGGATAAAGAAGATGTGGTTCATAAACACAATGAAATATTACTCAGCCTCCAGAAAGATGAATACCTACCACTTACATTGACATGGATGGAACTGGAAGGTATTGTGCTAAGTGAAATAAGTCAATCAGAAAAAGACAATTATCATATGGTTTCTTTCATATGTGGAATATAAGGAATAGTGCAGAAGATCATAAGGGAAGGGAGGGAAAACTGAATGGTAAGACATCAGAGAGGGAGACAAACCATGAGAAACTCTTGACCCTGGGAAAGAAACTGAGGTTTGGGGAAAGGGAGGTGGGTGTGGTGATGGGGTAGCTGGGTGATGGGCATTAAGGAGGGCATGTGATGTGATGAGAACTGGGTGTTATATACAACTAATGAATCATTGAACATTACATCTGAAACTAATGATGTACTATATGTTGACTAATTGAATTTAAATAAAAAAAGATAAAAATCTCCTGCACAGTGAAGGAAACAATCAAGAAAACAAAAGGCAGCCTACTGAATGGAAGATATTTGCAAATGGCATATCTGATAATAAAAGGTTAGTATCCAAAAACTATAAAAAACTTATCAAACTCAACACCCAAAAAATAATCCAGTGAAGAAATGGGTAGAAGACATGAATAGAGATTTTTTCCAAAGAAGACATCCAGATGGCTAACAGACACGTGAAAAGATGCTCAACATCGGTCATCCTCAGGGAAATACAAATCAAAACTACAATGAGATATCACCTCACACTAAAATTGCTAAAATTAACAACAGAGGAAACAACAAATATCAGTGAGGATGGGGAAAAAGGGGGAACCCTCTTACACTGTTGGTGGGAATGTATACTGCTAGAAATTTATCAGTTGTAGCATAATAGTACTAAATTTTGGCTGTTTTAGTTTACTTTAATGTTTTACATTGTATCTATTTCTGATCTTTTCATTGCATCTTTTTTTTTTACTTTGACATTAATTTAATCCTCTTTGTCTGACTTAAGATAAAAGCTTAGCTCTTTTAGAGCTTTATTTTTAACACAAGCATAAAGCTATGCATACATTTATGTAAGTTGAAAACAAGTAACTTTTGTGTGGCTTAGCACATAAGAAAGATCTTCAGCTAGTTCATACAGGTATTTGACTCTTTATCTATGATTCTTATGACCTAGAAGATACAATATACAACCAAACACGTGGAGATGAACATGCTCAATGGAGCCCATCATAAGCCATGGGAAAATGAATAAGAGTGGAAGCCTTCAGAGACTTGATGTAGAAACAGGTTCTGGTTGGAAGATAATTTGTTTCTCGTAGAAACAGTCACCCAATTGATACTGGACTGAAAATTGAGGGATTGAATTAATGAACAGAAAATCATTATGGTGTCAGTTGACATAGATTCAGGCCTTGATCAACAACATTCACTCCAACACAGAACGACAGAACTGTGACTACCTATCTTTTTATGAATTGCAACTTCAACCCAGTAACTTCCCTCATCCTAAGGTCTTCTGCCTCTGAACCTCAGGGCCTCTTGTGCAGAGATGCTAACAGCTAGAGATAGGACTTCCTTGGCTGAGGACATGATTGCATAAGTGAACCCAAGACTGGTTCTCCTTTTACCTTGGCTTAAATATGACTTGCCTTACCCAAATGCTTTCTTATATGAAACTCACAATTTGTTATTTAACATTTTTTTTCTGTTCAAATTAGAAGTTTTCACATATTTGGCTGTCTGCCACTCTTTCTTGGCAAGAACCTAGTCTTTTTTTTCTCTAGTCATTGTTCTAGGGGAGAACACTGTCCAGCGGAGGTTACTTTATTTGAATTTGTTCCAAATATTCTCATAAGCTAATCTGTAATGGCCTTGCATTCTCTTTCATTGAAAACAGTAGTGATGTAGAAAGCCATAGGCTGTGTCTGCACATATAAATGGAAAGATTATTTTCCTGATATAATGGCCCAAGCGATTTCTGAGAATTCAAATATCTTCCAGGCTGGAGTTTCTCTTCGTCCCCTAGATGTTTCCTTGGTATATTTTCCTGTGTGACATCCTTCATTGCTTGTACAAACATGTGGAAGTGTCCAAATCTCTGAGATTAAGCTGGGGAAAGGTAGAAACATGGCTTCTATTAGGGAGGAAGTGGACTTAGGGATATATTTTGAGTGATGAACAGGTAAAGAGTTCTCCTAATACCTGAAAGATTGCTCAGTCATTGGTTTTCCCAGTAGTTAAATTCCAGAATTTGTCTTTTTAGGCAAAGACAGATTAATGTCCAGGGACACAATTGCTATCCTAAGGATATAAGTAAAGGACTTTTTGGTTGCCTAATTGTGCTGACACCCCCCCCTCCCAAAAAGCACAAGAATGTCTCTCCTCAAAATTTGAACTCGACTGGTGTGGTCATACCAGCATGATAGAATGAGAAGACTAACCAAGTGTAATGTTATTTTTCTATTTTGAAGTTAGTAGGAAAAAAGTTACCCAAGAAAAATCTCCTTCGAAGAGATACATTCAAATAACTAATTTGAGATTAAAAAAAAATTGGAACAAATAATATGCTTGGCCAAGTTAATTTCTACTAATTAGGCTAGTTCTTACACAGTCATCTGAAGAAACTATATTTACTTTATATAATTGTCCTTATATTTACTGTGTGACTCTATGAGAAATAAGGTCCATATGAGAAGGAACTTTCAGGTGATTTTCTCCCTTGTTTTCTTTTTTAATTTTTTTATTGTTATATTAATCACTGTACATTACATCATTGTTTTTGATGTAGTGTTCCATGACTCATTGTTTGTGCATAACACCCAGGGCTCCATGCAGAATGTGCCCTCTTTAATACCCATCACCAGGCTAACCCATCCCCCCACCCCCCTCCCCTCTAGAACCCTCAGTTTGTTTTTCAGAGTCCATCGTCTCTCATGGTTCTTCTCCCCCTCCGACGTACTCCCCTTCATTCTTCCCCTCCTGTTATCTTCTTCTTCTTTTTTTCTTAACATATATTGCATTATTTGTTTCAGAAGTACAGATCTGTGATTCAACAGTCTTGCACAATTCACAGCGATCACCATAGCACATACCCTCCCCAGTGTCTATCACCCAGCCACCCCATCCCTCCCACCCCCCACCACTCCAGCAACTCTCAGTTTGTTTCCTGAGATTAAGAATTCCTCATATCAGTGAGGTCATATTTCTCTGATTGACTTATTTCACTCAGCACAACACCCTCCAGTTCCATCCACGTCGTTGCAAATGGCAAGATCTCATTCCTTTTGATGGCTGCATAATATTCCATTGTGTATATATACCACTTCTTCTTTATCCATTCATCTGTCGATGGACATCTTGGCTCTTTCCACAGTTTGGCTATTGTGGACATTGATGCTATAAACATTCAGGTGCACGTACCCCTTCGGATCCCTACATTTGTATCTTTGGGGTAAATACCCAGTAGTGCAATTGCTGGATCGTATGGTAGCTCTATTTTCAATGTTTTGAGGAACCTCCATACTGTTTTCCAGAGTGGTTGCACCAGCTTGCATTCCCACTAACAGTGTAGGACGGTTCCCCTTTCTCCGCATCCTCGCCAACATCTGTCGTTTCCTGACTTGTTAATTTGAGCCATTCTGACTGGTGTGAGGTGGTATCTCATGGAGGTTTTGATTTGGATTTCCCTGATGCCGAGTGATGTTGAGCACTTTTTCATGTGTCTTTTGGCCATTTGGATGTCTTCTTTGGAAAAATATCTGTTCATGTCTTCTGCCCATTTCTTGATTGGATTATTTGTTCTTTGGGTGTTGAGTTTGATAAGTTCTTTATAGATTTTGGATACTAGCCCTTTATCTGATATATCATTTGCAAATATTTTCTCTCATTCTGTCGGTTGTCTTTTGGTTTTGTGGACTGTTTCTTTTGCTGTGCAAAAGCTTTTTATCTTGATGAAATCCCAATAGTTCATTTTTGCCCTTGCTTCCCTTGCCCTTGGCGATGTTTCTAGGAAGAAGTTGCTGCTGCTGAGGTCGAAGAGGTTGCTGCCTGTGTTCTCCTTTAGGATTTTGATGGACTCCTGTCTCACGTTTAGGTCTTTCAACCATTTGGAGTCTATTTTTGTGTGTGGTGTAAGGAAATGGTCCAGTTTCATTCTTCTGCATGTGGCTGTCCAATTTTCCCAACACCAATTGTTGAAGAGACTGTCTTTTTTCCATTGGACATTCTTTCCTGCTTTGTCAAAGATTAGTTGATCATAGAGTTGAGGGTCCATTTCTGGGCTCTCAATTCTGTTCCATTGATCTTCCGCTGTTTTCTTAATTGTTGTGTCTTTGCTCATACCATGGTTCCTGGCATTAAATAGGTCCTCTAATATAAAAGAATAATTAATAATTGAATAGTTAGGTAAATAAATACTTAATATATCAGTTCACACTTCAAGGCTGACAATAAAATGAATGTTAAATGAAATGAAAGGAAAACTTGCTATGGCAAGTGGGGAAATACATGATAAATTAATCTTCCCTGGAATAAAAGGCTTTCAGTGGTATTTTATTCTTGACTGGCAATAGTCTCATAATTGTTCCAAAGTTATTTTTTCCCTTCATGTTACATCCTTTAGACCTTAAAAATGTGTTTTGGTCTAGCAGTGCTAGTACCTATAGATATTAAAAAAATTTTTTGGACAATCCCAGTGAATTTAATTAAGCAAGAATCAGTCTTGGACACTTTCCAATTCTGACTTAATAACATATGGTGGTCAGAAGGGATGAAATGTCTTGTGATCTCTGCCCTATTGGGAAGAAGATACTATCCTTTTAAGAGCTGATAAATATTTAGGAGGTCTTTGCTAGGCTGAAAGCATAACACCCACCCCCCCAAAAAAAGCACAAGAATGTCTCTCCTCAAAATTTGAACTCAACTTGTGTGGTCGTACCAGCACGATAGAATGAGAAGACTAACCAAGTGTAATGTTATTTTTCTATTTTGAAGTTAGTAGGAAAAAAGTTACCCAAGAAAAATCTCCTTCGAAATGGCTGGTTGCTATCTTCTTATGTAAAATTATGTTGCTTGTCTTTTAGAGAAATTATCCTAAGGTAGTAAAGTTTTATTTTCTGTGTGGACCATGGAATTCCTTTTACATAATTTACAGTGCAAATAAAAGCAATCTCCTAAAAAAAATCAAGGAACCCCATGAGGAAAATGGACTGATAGCCAAATGAAAGAAAATATACCATCAGGTAATAATGCAGCTTTTGCTTTCTCTTGTCATACTGGATGAAAGAAAAATTCCAGTCCCAGGAATGAATAAAAAGTCTTTTTTCAGCTTTTGGACATACCATCACAAGGTAAGACTAACAGTAAATATTGGGAACCAGGCTTCTAAAGTGTGTGAATTTTTTTTATTGTGTGAAAATTAAATTACTTTGAAATAAAGCAAACTTAGATTCCCCTTCCAGTTTAATCACTTAAAAATGGGTGACCTTGGGAAAATGAATTAGATGTTCTAGCCTCAGTTTGTTCAGCTATGAAATGGGGATGACAGTTCTTACTGTAAATATGAAATGTGACTCATTGAGTTGTGAATATGTGATTGGAATCCACTGTAGGCATTGTGAACAGTGGAGTGATAGATCAGAATCATATTTATAAACAGATGATTTGAGCTGCCTCATGAGAACAAATTGATGGCAGCCAGAATGAAAGGGGAGAGATGTGGCAAGAATCTGGTGTAGTGGGCTGGAGAAGTGGTGGTGTGAGGAAAATGATCAAGTTTGTGATCTATTTTAAAAGGGGGTTAATAAGATTTGTTAAAGGTATCACTATGTGATACGAGAGCAAGAAAGGCATGATGATATTTCTTGTCTGAGTAATGACTTGGAAGGTAGCACCATTTAGTGAGATGGAAAACACCTACATTTGTTGCTGAAAATTTAAAATGTAGTTTTATAAGTTCTGAATAAATATACAATTGGAGATGTTCAGAGTTGGAAATGTTGCATATATTAAGTTTAAATATTAAGGGAGAGACTCAACATTGGAATGGTTCCACATTTATTGGTCAGGAAAGGGGGGCATATCTGGCCAGAGACCCTAAGAAAGAGGTCTCGGTGAGGGAATAGACAATCCAGGACAGTGACCGTCCATTCCTACTTTGATTCAGTAGGTTTTAAGATGTCAATTACCTGTAATCAGTCTCAAGTATTTCACTTTTGTGACTTTATTTATTTTTATTTATTTATTTTTAAATATCTTATTTATTTATTTTTGTAATATTTTATTTATTTTTGTGAGAGAGAGAGAGCACGAGTGGGGGAAGGGGCAGAGGGAGAAGCAGACTTCCCGCTGAGCAGGGACCCCAATGTGGGACTCGATCCCAGGACCTTGGGATCTCACCCAAGCCTAAGGCAGATGCTTAACCGACTGAGCCACCCAGGCACCCACTTTTGTGACTTTATAAATTGTGTACCTTTTCATGGAATTCCCTTGCCCTCTTTTCTTGTCCTTCCACTTTTTCTTTAAAACTCAGTGAAAGCATTGCTTTCTCTGGGAAGCCTTCTCTGATTGCTGTTTGTTTGACATATTCCTATCCCTGACCTTCACATTGTGCAACTGTTTTTATAAAGACACATTAGTTTACATTGGTGATTATTATGTATGCTATCACTGAGTGTAGCTTATTCAACTTGGGAATCACAACGTCTGTGACACAAACAGGTACTCCTGTCACATTCTTTAATTGAATGAGTCAATTAAAGATTAATTTTATAATGCATTTAAAAGTTTTGCCCCTTGTTTTGTAGGAAACCTGCTTCTAATATGTGAAGTCAGCTCCTATGCAGACTAGATGGAACCAAGAAACAATGTAACTTTGTCCTCTTGGGCCTCACCTAGGATCCAAAGGAACAGAAGATCCTTTTTGTTATGTTCTTACCATTTTATATTTTCACTGTGGTGGGCAATTTGCTCATTGTGGTGACTGTAACTGTCAATAAGACCCTGGGCTCACCTATGTACCTTTTTCTTGGTAACTTATCATGTATGGATGTCATTTATTCCTCTTCTATTTTCCCCAGATTGATTTCAGACTTCTTGTTTGGGGAAAATACCATATCCTTCCAATCTTGTATGACCCTGCTATTTACAGAGCACCTTTTTGGTGGAACAGAGGTCTTTCTTCCGCTGGGTGATGACCTATGACCACTATGTGGCCATCTGTAAGCCCTTGCTTTATCTGGTGATCATGAGGCAGTGGGTATGTGTTGTGCTGCTAGTAATGTCCTGGGCTGTAGGCTTTCTGCATTCAGTAATTCAAGTTAATACTATTTATGGGTTCCCATTCTGTGGCCCCAATATCATTGATCATTTTTTCTGTGACATGTACTCCTTATTGAAATTGGTCTGTACTGACACATATGTTGTTGGCCTGTTGGTGGTGGCCAATAAAGGGATGTTCTGCAGTATCATGTTTGTGTTCTTGCTCACCTCTTATTGTGTCATCTTGCACTCTCTAAAGAATCTAAGTCCAGAAGGGAGGCAGAAAGCCCTCTAGACCTGTGGTTCCCACATCACTGTGGTCGTCTTCTTCTTTGTTCCATGTACTTTCATTATGCAAGACCTGCTAACACCTTTCCCATTGACAAAATATTGACTGTGTTTTATACAGTCATAACCCCCATGTTGAACCCATTGATCTACTCTCTGAGAAATTCTGAGATGATAAATGCCATGAAGAAGCTCTGGAGGAGAAATGTCATATCAAGTAGTAAATAAGTGCATCATCAAGATCTTAATTTATCATTAGAGCCAATATCTTCAAATGGTAAAGTCCATTTTAGTGTAAATGCATTTACAGTCTGAGTCAATAATTTGTAATGAAGGGGCACCTGAGTGGCTCAGATGGTTAAGCGCCTGCCTTTGGCTTAGGTCCCATGATCCCAGGGTCATGGGATCAAGCCCACATCGGGCTCCTGGCTCAGCAAGGAGCCTGCTTCTCCCTCTGCCTCCCTCCTTGCTCATGCTTTCTCTTTCTGTATCTCTGTGTCTCAAATGAATAAATAAAATATTTAAAAAATAATTTGTAATGAAGTAATCGATGGAAGTTTTATAGTTACATGCACTGTTATTTATTTTTAATTTTTTCATTCAGATAAAATTAATATACACTCATATTAGTGTCATATGCTCAATAGCATGAGTTAACAGTTATATACTTAGTGGTCATCATAAGTATACTCTTAATCTCCATATGTACTGGTTATTGATGAATTTTTATAGTTACTCTAATTTTAATTAATTGCTATATTAACTTTTATTATGTATAGTCTCATTCTTATTTTTATATTTATTTAGGTTCCTATTTTTTTTTCATGTGTGCAATATTGTGATTCAACAATTCTGTTAATCACCTAGTGCTCATAACAACAAGTGCACTTCTTAATCTCCATCATCTATTTAACCCACTCCCCTTCTCTGGTAACCATTAGTTTGTTCTCTATGATTAAAAGTCTGTTTCTTGATGTCTATCTTTTTTTTTCACCTTTGCTCTTTTATTTCGTTTCTTAAATTCCATGTGAGTGAAATAATATAGTATTTGTTTTTCTCTGACTGACTTATTTTGCTTGGCCCTATACTCACTAGCTCCATCCATGTTGTTGCGAATGACAGGATTTCCCTACATTTTAGGTTGAAGTAATATTCCATTTAATTAATTAAAAAAAAAAAATTAAATATATATATATAATCACTTCTTTAATTGATGGACACTTGGGAGCTTCCATAATCTGTTTATTGTAAAGAAAGCTGCCACAAATGTTGGGATGCATGTATCCTTTTAAATTAGTGTTTTTGTATTCTTTGGGTAAATACCTAGTAGTGCTATTAGATTGTTGGCTAGTTCTATTTTTAAGTTTTTGAGGGACCTCCATACTGTTTCCCAGATGGCTGCAACAGTTTGCATTCCCAGCAACACTACATGAGTCTTCCTATTTCTCTACATCCTCACCAACATCTGTTTCTTGTGTTGTTGATTTTAGCCATTCTGACAGGTGTGAGGTGATATCTCATTGTAGTTTTGACTTGCATTTCCCTGAGTAAGTGATGATGAACATCTTTTCATGCTGGCCATCTGTATGTCTTTTTGGAGAAATGTTCATTCATGTAGTCTGCCTATTTTAAAACTGGATTATTTGTTTTTTGGGTGTTGAGTTTTTAAGTTCTTTATATATTTTGGATATTAGCCCTTTAGATTCCTGTGTTTCATCTTTGTTTTTCTTTATTGCAGTAGTTAATTAACATACTGAATGCTATGTAGACTATCTTTATTCTATTTTGTTTGCATTACATATGAAATTCTTAGTGTATTTTACATTTTTACATAAAAATGAAAGTATAATAGATTGTAATAAATATTAAAATGGAATCCATACAAAGTGAGAAATATTGTAAAATAAACCTTTACCCAGCCCTCACCAGAATCTCTGTTATTCTTCCATATGTAGTTATTGTATTAAGATTGTTATTGTTTCTTCCAAAAAAAGATTGTTATTGTTTCTAAGATTGTTCAGTTAGTAATCTTTGCTAATAGAATATATGTGTTCTGTTTATGTATCTGTGTATAACTTTTGCATTTACTATTCAGCCTCCTGAAGATCTTTCCATATTAGTCTATATAGATGTAACTCATTCTCAGCTTCCTCAAAGTGCTTAAATCTTCTTTATGAAGATACAGTAAAATTCATGTTTCCAGTCTGTGTCATGTTTTCCCCAATTTTACTTGTTTGTAACCAATAACTACAATAAAGTCCTTTTGAAACTTTGTAAGTATGAGTTTTTAGAAGTGGAATTGTTGGATCAAATCATACATGTATTTAAATGTTGATGTTTGTAGTTATTGCCCAAATACCGTCTATGAGTTTGTATCAAATGACACTGCTTCTCAGTCTAGAAAATACCTGTTTGTGCACATTTTCAACATTCAGTGCTTGACAAATATTTACTGGATTTAAAAATCAAATAGTTAAAGGAAATTGTGTTTCATTTGCTTACTTTAATTGAAACTCAATAAATATTGTTGAATATGAGCATCTATTCACCCTTAAAATGATTTCTATTTTTTTTTGGTGAATTTCCTATTAATGACTTTTACCCGTTTTAGTGGATTACTGTTCTTTTCCATAGTGATTATTATGATTTAATATTACACCAAGGAAATTATCCCTTTTACCATTTATGTGTAATTACTATTTTTTACAGCTTGTTATTTGTTTTTGATATTTTATAGTGTGCAGAATATCTTTAAGTCTTAAGTTGTCACATTTATAAGCATCTGTATTTCTTTATTATTCGTTTAAAGTCTGTAGGCTTGTATTATGTCCTCTTTTCCATTTCTGATATTTGTAATTTTGTGTGTTCTACTTTTCTAGATCAGTCTGGCTAGGAGTTTATCAGCTTTCTTGATTTTTTTCAAAGAATCAGCTCTTCATCACATCTGTTTTTCTTTATCCTTTTTGTGTTTTAATTTCTATTGATTTATGTTTTACTTTCATTTTAACTATTTACTTGAATTTAATTTGTGCTTCCCCTCTCCCCAAATTTTTTAGATATGTACTTAGATATTGATTTGAAATGTTTCTTCTTTTCTAATGTATGCATTTAATGCTAATTTACATGTACTCACTGTGTAATGGCAATTTATGTGGAAGGATGGTTTCAGCTGCATCCCACAAAATTTGAAATGTTTTTCTTTCATGTTTTAATTAATTTAAAATATATTTTGAATTTCACTTGTGACTTCTTTTTTGACCCTTGAGTTAATTATCTGCTTAATTTCTAAATATTTGATTTTTTTCCTGATAGTTTTCTGTTTTTGCTTTTAGTTCAATTTCATTAATATCTAAGTCTGTAAGACTTGAATACTTTTGCATTTGTTAAAGTTTGATTGCTTATTTATTTGTTTATGTATCTATATATTTAATTATTATAAAGTATTTTTAATGATCCAGAACATAGTTTATTTTAGGGAAGGTTCTGTGATCATTTGATAAAAGCTATGTATTCTTTTGGTCATTTAATTTCCAAATATTCAGGAGATATTATAGAATTTTTTTTTGGTACTGATTTGAATTTAATTTCTTTTTTTGCTAAGGGATATGGCATGCATGATGACAATTCTTAAGAATTCTTGTTTTTTTTTGTTTGTTTTTTATTTTGGTTTTGTTATTTTTTGGTCCTGATATGGTTTATCTTCTGAATGGTGTGTATTACATATGTATTAGGAGAGAATGTTTATTATGTTGTTTTGTCATGAAAGACAAGTTGGTTAATAGTGCTTTTTCATTGCCATCTATTTCCTTCCTGATTCTCTGGGTTCTTGGTAAATTGACTCCTTTGTCTTTATGTTTTGTTGCCCTTTATTCCTGCTAATATTTAGTTTTCTTTAGTCTGCTTTATCGGTATATTTAAACCAGTTTAGTTTTGATCAGCGTTTGCATGGTATATTGTTGTCCATCCTTTCACTTGGCATAGATATGTCTTTATATTTAAAATCATTTTTTCTTTTTGTAGACAGGAAGCATATGGTGGTGTCTGGCTTTCTTACCCAATATGAACAGTCTTTATCTTTTATTTGTTGAATGAGCCATTTATATTTAATAGAATTATTAATCTCATTTTCTCAAAGCGGTCTTTTTACAGTTTGTAGTTTGTATTACCATATTTAAAACTCCAGACAATACATTTGTTTGGTAGTTTTTTAGATCATTTTATTTTGTAATATTCATCTCTCTCATTTTAATCTATTTGAATGACTTAATTTCTTTTTTATCCCCAAATGGTTAATTTAATGCCATTTAAAAACTATTGCTTTGTACAATAGTAGAAACATTAGATTGGCAACAGACCTATCCACAGAGACCTGGCAGGCCAGAAAGGACTGGAATGATATATTCAGAGCACTAAACGAGAAAAATATGTAGCCAAGAATACATTATCCAGCTAGGCTGTCATTGAAAATAGAAAGAAAGATAAAAAGCTTCCAGGACAAACAAAAACTAAAGGAATTCGCAAACACAAAATCACCCTACAAGAAATAACGAAAGGGGTCGTCTAAACAAAGAGAGAGCCTAAATATAACATAGACCAGAGAGGAACACAGACAATATACAGTAACAGTCACCTTACAGGCAATACAATGGCACTAAATTCATATCTTTCAATAGTTACCCTGAATTTAAGTGGGCTAAATGCCCCAATCAAAAAACACAGGCTATCAGATTATGCTGTCTGCAAGAGACTCATTTTAGAGACAAAGACACCTCCAGATTGAAAGTGAGGGGGTGGAAAACCATTTACCATGCTAATGGACACCAAAAGAAAGCTGGGGTGGCGATCCTTATATCAGAGAAATTAGATTTTAAACCAAAGACTGTAATAAGAGATGAGAAGGACACTATATCATACTTAACCTATCCAACAGGAAGATCTAAAATTGTAAATATCTATGCCCGTAAGATGGAAGCAGCCAATTATAATAAGGCAGTTAATAACAAAAGCAAAGAAACACATTGACAACAATACAATAATAGTGGGGGAAATTAACACCCCCCTGACTGAAATGGACAGATCATCTAAGCAAAAGATCAACAAGGAAATAAAGACTAAATGGCACACTGGACCAAATGGAATTCACAGATATATTCAGAACATTCTATCCCAAAGCAACAGAATACACATTCTTCTCTAGTGCCCATGGAACATTCTCTATGATAGACCACATCCTAGGTCACAAATCAGGTCTCAACTGGTACCAAAAGATTGGGATCATTCCCTGCTTATTTTTGGACCACAATGCTATGAAACTAGACCTCAATAACGAGAGGAAAGTCAGAAAGAACTCAAATACATGGAGGTTAAAGAGCATCCTGCTAAAGAATGAATGGGTCAACCAGGAAATTAAAGAAGAATTAAAAAAATTCATGGAAACAAATGAAAATGAAAACACAACTGTTCAAAATCTTTGGGGTACAGCAAAGGCAGTCCTAAGAGGAAAGTATATAGCAAGACAAGCCTTTCTCAAGAAACAAGAAAGGTCTCAAACACAACCTAACCCTATACCTAAAGGTATAGGGTTATATAAAGGAGTTATATATAGGGTTATATAAAGGAGTTATATATATAAAGGAGCTGGAGAAAGAACAGCAAATAAAGCCTAAGCCCAGCAGGAGAAGAGAAATAATAAAGATCAGAGCAGAAACCAATGAAATAGAAACCAAAAGAACAGTAGAACAGATCAACAAAACTAGGAGCTGGTTCTTTGAAAGAATTAACAAGACTGATAACCTCCTGGCCAGACTTATCAAAAAGAAAAGAGAAATGACCCAAATAAATAAAATCATGAATGAAAGAGGAGAGATCACAACCAACACCAAAGAAATACAAACAATTATAAGAACATATGATGAGCAACTGTATGTCAACAAATTAGATAATCTGGAAGAAATGGATGCATTCCTAGAGATGTATCAACTACCAAAACTGAACCAGGAAGAAATAGGAAACCTGAACAGATCTTTAACCACTAAGGAAATTGAAGCAGTCATCAAAAATCTCCCAACAAACAAGAGCCAGGGCTTGTCCGGGGAATTCTACCAAACATTTCAAGAAGAATTAATACCTATTCTTCTGAAACTGTTCCAAAAAAATATAAATGGAAGGAAAACTTCCAAACTCATTATATGAGGCCAATATTACCTTGATCCCCAAATCAGACAAAGACCCCATCAAAAAGGAAAATTACAGACCAATATCCCTGATGAACATGGATGCACAATTCTCAGCAAAATACTAGCCAGTAGGATCAAAAGTACATTAAAAGGATTATTCACCACGACCAAGTGGGATTTATCCCTGGGCTGCAAGGTTGGTTCAACATCCGCGAATCAGTCAATGTGGTACAATACATTAACAAAAGAAAGAACAAGAATCATATGATCCTCTCAATAGATGCAGAAAAAGCATTTGACAAAGTACAGCATCCTTTCTTGACCAAAACTCTTCAGAGTATAGGGATAGAGAGTACATACCTAAATATCATAAAAGCCATCTAAAAAACATACAACAAATATCATTCTCAATGGGGAAAAACTGAGAGCTTTCCCCCTAAAGTCAGGAACGCAGCAGGGATGTCCAGTATCACCACTGCGCAAAGAAGAAGTCAAACTCTCACTGTTTGCAGATGATATGATACTTTATGTGGAAAACCCAAAAGACTCTACCCCAAAACTGGTAGAACTCATACAGGAATTCAGAAAAAAGGCAGGATATAAAATTAATGCACAGAAATCAGTGGCATTCCTATACTCCAACAACAAAGCGGAAAAAAGAGAGATTAAGGAGTTGATCTCATTTACAATTGCACCCCAAACCATAAGATATCTAGGATAAATCTAACCAAAGAGGCAAAGAATCTGTACTCAAAAAACTATAAAATACTCATGAAAGAAATTGAGGAAGACACAAAGAAATGGAAAAACATTGGATGCTCATGGATTGGAAGAACAAATATTGTGAAGATATCAATGCTACCTAGAGCAATCTACACATTTAACACAATCCCTATAAAAATACCATCCACTTTTTTCAAAAAAATGGAACAAATAATCCTCAAGTTTGTATGGAACCAGAAAAGACCCCAAATAGCCAGAGGAATGTTGAAAAAGAAAAGCAAAGCTGGTAGCCTCACAATTCTGGGCTTCAAGCTCTATTAAAAAGCCATAATCATCAAGACAGTATGGTATTGGCACAAAAAGAGACACGTAGATCGTGGAACAGAATAGAGAGCCCAGAAATGGACCCTCAACTCTATGGTCAACCAATCTTCGACAAAGCAGGAAAGAATGTCCAATGGCAAAAAGACAGTCTTTTCAACGAATGGTGTTGGGAAAATTGGACACCACATACAGAAGAATGAAACTGGACCATTCCCTTACACCACACACAAAAATAAACTCGAAATGGTTGAAAGACCTAAATATAAGACAAGAGTCCATCAAAATCCTAAAGGAGAACACAGGGAGCAACCTCTTCGACCTCAGCTGCAGCAACTTCTTCCTGGAAACATTGCCAAAGGCAGAGGAAGCAAGGGCATAAATGAACTATTGGGACTTCATCAAGATAAAAAGCTTCTACACAGCAAAGGAAATAGTCAACAAAATCAAAAGACAACTGACAGAATGTGAGAAGATATTTGCAAATGACATATCAGATAAAGGGCTAGTATCCAAAATCTATAAAGAACTTGTCAAACTCAACACCCAAAGGACAAATGATCCAATCAAGAAATGGGCAGAAGACATGAACAGACATTTTTCCAAAGAAGACATCCAAATGGCCAACAGACACATGAAAAAGTGCTCAACATCACTCGGCATCAGCGAAATCCAAATCAAAACCTCAGTGAGATACCACCTCACACCAGTCAGAATGGCTCCAATTAACAAGTCAGGAAACAACAGATGTTGGTGGGGATGCGCAGAAAGGGGAACCCTCCTACACTGTTGGGAATGCAAGCTGGTGCAGATAGTCTGGAAAACAGTATGGAGGTTCCTCAAAAAGTTGAAAATAGAGCTACCCCATGACCCAGCAATTGCACTCCTGGGTATTTACCCCGAAGATACAAGTGTAGGGATCCGAAGGGGTACGTGCACCCCGATGTTTATAGCAGCAATGTCCACAATAGCCAAACTATGGAAAGAGCCAAGATGTCCATCAACAGATGAATGGATAAAGAAGATGTAGTCCATATATATAATGGATTATTACTCAGATATCAGAAAGGATGAATACCCAACTTTTACATCAAAATGGATGGGACTAGAAGAGATTATGCTAAGTGAAATAAGTCAAGGAGAGAAAGACATGTATCATATCTCACTGATATAGGGAATTAATCTCAGGAAACAAGCTGAGGGTTGCTAGAGTGGTGAGGGGAGGTGGGATGGGTGGCTGGGTGATAGACATTAGGGAGAGTATGTGCTAATGTGAGCGCTGTGAATTGTGTAAGACTGTTGAATCACAGACCTGTACATCTGAAACAAATAATATATTGTATGTTCAAAAAAAAAAGAAGATAGTAAGAAGGGAAAAATGAAGGGAGGAATCGGAGGGGGAGATGAACCATGAGAGACTATGGACTCTGAGAAACAAACTGAGGGTTCTAGAGGGGAGGGGGGTGGGGGCATGGGTTAGCCTGGTGATGGGTATTAAAGAGGGCACATACTGAATGGAGCACTGGGTGCTATACACAAATAATAAATCATGGAACACTACATCAAAAATTAATGATGTAATGTATGGTGATTAACATAACTTAATAAAATAACATTAAAAAAAGTAAAACAAACAAAAAACACCACTATTGCTTTGTTAGAGATACCAGATCTCTCGTCTTCTAGGATATTCAAAATTTGAAATTGGTTCAGTCTAAATGTTTAAATTGTTCCTCACTTCTTGGTCTTTCTGATGAGTGGAGCTAGAACTAAAGGCTTGAATGGATTCCCGTTTAGCTTTTGGTAGCAAGAGTTTTTTTATAGGTTAATGAGTACTTCCTATTACATCACAGTAGAGGTACAAATTGATGCTAAGTTTGAATTGTAGGTTCAGACTGTGTCAGGCTTATTTCTCCATGATAAAGTTCTCCATTAACCTTAACCCAGTATCAGTAACCACTAGTTATATTGCTTACATCCGTTATGTCCTGAGGAGTTTTCAAATGGTGATATTTTAATTCTAATATTTCTCCTCTTATTGGCCAGCATTCTTCTTTAAAAAGGGATTTTGCTCATATTTTATCACTGCCTCTGAAAGAAAGTGCATACAGGAAAAACAAAAAGCATTCCTTTTTTTTAATGAAGATTTTATTTATTTGAGAGAGTGAGCAAGTGAGAGAGAGAGAGAGAGAAAGAGAGCGCAAGCAGGAGAGTGAGAAGTTAGGGAAAGCTGGCTCCCAGTGAGCAGGGAGCCTGATGTGGGCTCGATCCCAGGACGCTGCGTATTACGGGCCCTGAGCCCAAGGCAGACACTTAACTGAGCCACCCAGGTGCCCCGACAAGATGGATTCTTAATTCTTTCACTTTATTTAGCAGATTTCAGAGTAATTATTTGGTGCCCAGGTAGTTTCGAGCAGTAACCAGTGGGTTTAGTATCTCATCTATTGGATATATTTTAATTCACTGTACTCATTTGTTCTTTTTGCTGTACAATGACTCACCTTAGTCTAGTGAGAACCCTTCCTGTGTCCTTTTGACAAGGCAATTTTAGTGTTTAAGAATTTCCTTGCTTTCTGACACTACAAAATGTCCAAGCCTCACGTTTTACATCCTCTGCACTGTGCCTGGAATTAAGCATTTTTCTCAAGAGCACTGATTTCCTTTAGTTATGAATGGTTTCATAACCTGAACATCGATTTCCATATTGGCACTAGATTTTCTTGGTTCTAGACCTTTTCAGTGGATAGGGTTAGAAATAAATATAAAATGTGACTTTTCATATTGATTTTTTTATATTGATATTTTTAGTTCACAGTTTTTATTTAACTTATTTAATTTCTAGTATGCCAAATCTTAGTTCATGAATCTATTTCAGTATTCCTTATTTGTTTTATCCTACAGTATACCTATATAATTTTAAAGTAATAATAATACTAACACCAATAAAATATGACTCCTAGTCAATGCAGCTTAATATTTCTTTGTGGTTCTTTATGCCTTTAGAGTATATTCCAGTAGAGATTTACAATGAGGGCAATTATGTTTTAAATTCACTTAAATTATCCATCTGTCATGTTGTTATGTCACCAATTTTATGTAAGTTATATTCAATTTTTGGTTTGTCTTCAAATTTTAGGAATTGCTTTCTTTTTCACTTTTTGTTTTGTTAGGTATATAGTACACCATCTGCACTGTCTTCCACATTTCTTGCTTTCCAAATTCTAACTCCTTTCATTCCTTTCTATTGTTGAGTTGCAGTGGTGTTACACCCAGTATAATATCAAATATAATGGTCGGGGTAGGTGAAATTTCCCTCAGTTTGTAATTTGGTAATATTTCAAAAAGTCAAGAATGGTGTTGTTTTTCCAGCAGTTATTGAGATGTTTACCCTATTTTTTCCTTAAATTTATAAATGTGATTATCTACATTGCAGGATTTTATTGTGTGGGATTTTTATAGCATTTCTGCATTGATTTTCATAAATTAAAATAGTCTATAGATTCTGTTTTTGTGCAATATTTTTAGGTTTTGATATCAGTTTATAAATGGAGCCTTATGAGACCACCCTTTAACAATCCCTACCCCCAGCCACTCCTCATCTCTCTGTTAGACTTACTGTTTTCTCTATGGTAGCACTTTTGACCAGCTAACATGCTATACATTTCACTTTTAAAATTTTGTTTCATTACCCGTTCTTCCACTAGGATGTAAGTTCATTGCTGGATTCTTAGCAGTTATGTTAGTGCTGGGCATGGTAAATAATTGAATGAATACTTTATGGAGAGAATTAGGAATCTGACTTTTTAAAATAATGCATTTTCAGCAATGTCCACAATAGTCAAACTGTGGGAAGAGCCAAGATGTCCATCGACAGATGAATGGATAAAGAAGATGTGGTATATATATATACAATGGAATATTATGCAGTCATCAAAAGGAATGAAATCTTGCCATTTGCAATGACGTGGATGGAACTGGAGGGTATTATGATGAGCGAAATAAGTCAATCAGAGAAAGACATGTATCATATGACCTCACTGATATGAGGAATTCTTAATCTCAGGAAACAAACTGAGGGTTTCTGGAGTGGTGGGGGGTGGAAGGGATGGGGTGGCTGGGTGATAAACATTGGGAGGGTATGTGCTATGGTGAGCGCTGTGAATTGTGTAAGACTATTGAATCACAGACTTGTACCTCTGAAACAAATAATACATTATGTGTTAAAAAAAAAAAGAAGAAGATAGCAGGAGGGGAAGAATGAAGGGGGGGAAATCGGAGGGGGAGACGAACCATGAGAGACTATGGACTCTGAGAAACAAACTGAGGGTTCTAGAGGGGAGGGGATGGGGGGATGGGTTAGCCTGGTGATGGGTATTAAAGAGGGCGCATTCTGCATGGAGCACTGGGTGTCATATACAAACAATGAATCATGGAACACTACAACAAAAACTAATGATGTTATGGTGATTAACATAACATAATAATAATAAAAAATTTAATTAAAAAATAATGCATTTTCTTAAGCAGTTTAGGTAACATTGGGTGCTATTTTATTTGGAAATTTTGTAAGGAAAATTACACCTAACATTTATTGTTTATAATTTTTTTGAAATTTTTGTAAGCACATTATGTGTGTTTATCCATTTGTTCCTCAAATGACACTATGATGTTGATACTATAATTGGACACGTTTATGGTTGTATAGTTCATGGGGGTTAAGTAGCTTCCCCAGGGTCACCACCCTGAGAGAGTGTCAATGCGAAAATCAATTCCTGGACTCTAGCCTGGGTTATTAATCACAGCTCTACAGCCACTTCTTTGGTGGAATTCTCCCACAAAAGCATCTCAGGTTGGTATTTCCTTGATCATTAGTTTTTCATCCACTTTATTTATTTCTCTCAAAGACATCAATCCATTGATATTTCTTTCTCTGCCATTGTTAGTCCAGGTAAATTATATTTCCTTAGATAATTGTCCATTTCACTCAGGTCCTCAACATTATTTGCATAAATTGAGTAATTAGTATCTGGTGATTCATTTTTATTTGCTGTGCCTGGAGTTATATCTTATTTATAATTTTTTAATTTAAAAGCATGGTAAGTTTGGCATAATTTCAGATTTATGCAGCCCTGTTTATTCCAAAATCTGAATGAGAAGTTTAGAAAGGGTCAAGGGTTTTACAAATTTGTACAGCCCAGATTTTATCTTTCTCTAGTTTCAACTGACGTTTGCCCCCAAGGAGTCAACTGTCCTCCTGAACACAGTAAAATAATAGGACAGGCAGTAGTACCATGCAGTTTGTGAGTGCTAGCACTTCTGGCAGAGATGTTGGCCAGAGAAGAGACAGGAGCACTGCAGGTATTCAGAATTAGCCCCTATCCTCACCTCCCACAGTGGAAGCAGACACATTATGCTGACAGTTGCAAGAATTTATCCTATAATTTTGCTTTTTTGTCTTAAAGATTCTATTTATTTATTTATTATTTACTTATTTATTATCAATTAATTAATTGATTTTGGGGAGGGGCAGAGGGAGAGGGAGAAGGAGAATCCCAAGTAGACTCCACATTGAGCACAGAGGCTGAGGCAGTGTTTGATCCCATGACCTTGAGATCATGACCTCAGATGAAATCAAGAGTTGGACACCCTACCAATTGAGCCATGAAGATGCCCTTGATTCTGCTCTTTGGCTAGGATTCATGTCTTTTCTTCACTACCAGTCCTGGAGTGGGGGGTCAGGTGTCAGAGGTAGTCTTGAACATTATTATTCTCAGTGTATGTTGTATTTCTGTTATGACATAAAAGCATCACATAAAGAGGAGGAAAATTCTACTTTTAAAACCATCCCGGAATAAGTAAGGTAGTTTTAGCATTTCTTTATTCAGCATCATACTGATTTTGGATTTAAGACTTAAACTTTTATTGTATGTTAGAAAAAATCCATCTATCCTCATAATATAACAATACATTTTGTCGGGTTTGGCCAGCAAACCCTGAGGTAGCAAATGAAAAGGTACTCCAGACACCATACTAGGAGAAAGGAGAGGGCCTGGGGACCAGACTCTGCCTCCACTTCTATTGTGAATGCTATCAACACAAGGGAATAAGAAAGACAAGAAGGAATGTGAAGCTGTAATAATCAAGACAGTGGCATTTGGAGTATCCTGTGAATAGAACAAGCTGTGCTCCTGATGAGCATGTAGACAGGGAGTGCCTGGACTGTGTGAACTACAGAGATAAAAGTTTTTCTCCTAAGTCAGGCATTTACTCTCCGGATGAGTGCATTGAGCCACAACAAGGATCTGGTTGTGTTCAGCCCAGAGACCTTAAAAGGCGCCAAGTTTTCAGGACACTCCTTCTTTGCTTTTCAACTAGTCTCATCCAGGGACATATGTTTACTAAATATTATCTAGGCAGGCACTAGAATTCCCACAACATTTTTAGAAAGTGAGATAGAATTAGTTAACTATATTTAAGAGCCTATAAATACAATCATGTTTCTTTTTCTAATACCTATATTCATGCAATATAGATAAATTTAAAAATATGTAATTATCATTGTACTGGGAAGGTTCATTCTGAACAAGAAGGGGAAAAAGGGTCTAGATTTACCCTTCTGCCTAAAACATCAAACAAGCCAGAAAAATATATGAAATACTGGTTTTCAAGACTACACATCATTTTTTTTTATTTTATTCTGTTATGTTAGTCACCATACAATACATCATTAGTTTTTGATGTAGTGATCCACGATTCATTGTTCTCATGTAACACCCAGTGCTCCATGCAATATGTGCCCTCCTTAATACCCATCACTGGGTTAACCCATCTCCCCACCCCTCTCCCCTCTAAAACCCTCAGATTGTTTCTCAGAGTCCATAGTCTCTCATGGTTCATCTCTCCTTCCGATTACCCCCCTCCATTTTTCCCTTCCTTCTCCTAATGTCCTCCACGCTATTCCTTATGTTCCACAAAATAAGTGAAACCATATGATAATTGACTTTCTCTGCTTGACTTATTTCACTTAGCATAATCTCCTCCAGTCTCATCCATATTGATGTAAAAGTTGGGTATTCATCCTTTCTGATGGCTGAGTAATATTCCATTGTATATATGGACCACATCTTCTTTATCTATTCATCTGTTGAAGGGCATCTCGGCTCTTTCCACAATTTGGCTATTGTGGACATTGCTGCTATGAACATTGGGGTGCATATGGCCCTTCTTTTCACTACATCTGTATCTTTGGGGTAAATACCCAGAAGTGCAATTGCTGGGTCATTGGGTAACTCTATTTTTAATTTTTTGAGGCACCTCCACACTGTTTTCCAAAGTGCCTGTACCAACTTACATTCCCACCAACAGTGTAAGAGGGTTCCCCTTTCTCCACAACCTCTCCAACATTTGTTGTTTCTTGCCCTGTCCATTTTTGCCATTCTAACTGGTGGTAAGGGGGTATCTCAATGTGGTTTTGATTTGAATTTCCCTGATGGCTAATGATGATGATCATTTTTTCATGTGTCTGTTAGCCATTTGTATGTCTTCTTTAGAGAAGTGTCTGTTCATGTTTTCTGCCCATTTTTTGACTTGATAATTTGTTTTTTGGGTGTTGAGTTTGAGAAGTTCTTTATAGATCTTGGATACCAGCCCTTTATCTGTAGTGTCATTTGCAAATATCTTCTCCTATTCTGTGGATTGCCTCCTTGTTTTGTTGGCTGTTTCCTTTGCTGTTTAGAAGCTTTTTATCTTATGAAGTTCAAAAATCAAAACCACATTGAGATACACCCTTACACCAGTTAGAATGGCAAAAATTGACAAGGCAAGAAACAACAAATGTTGGAGAGGTTGTGGAGAAAGGGGAACCCTTTTACACTGTTGGTGGGAATGCAAGTTGGTACAGGCACTTTGGAAAACAGTGTGGAGGTGCCTCAAAAATGTTGAAAATAGAGCCAACCTATGACCCAGTAATTGCACTACTTGGTATTTACCTCAAAAATACAGATGTAGTGAAAAGAGGGGCACATGTCCTCCAATGTTCATAGCACAATAGCCAAACTGTGGAAAGAGCTGAGATACCCTTCAGGAGATGAATAGATAAAGAAGATGTGGTCCATATATACAATGGAATATTACTCAGCCATTGGACAAAATGAATACCCAACTTTTGCATCAACATAGATGGGACTGGAAGAGATTATGCTAAGTGAAATAAGTCAAGGAGAGAAAGTCAATTATCATATGATTTTACCTATTTGTAGAACAGAAGGAATATCATGGAGGACCTTAGGAGAAGGAAGGGAAAAGTGAAGGGGGGAAAATCAGAAGGGGAGACCAACCATGAGAGATTATGGACTCTGAGAAACAAACTGAGGATTTTAGAGGGGAGGGATGGGGGATGGGTTAGCCCAGTGATGTGTATTAAGGAGGGCACGTATTGCATAGAGCACTGGGTGTTACATGCCAACAATGAATCTTGGAAAACTACATCAAAAACTAATGATGTACTGTAGGGTGACTAGCATAACATAATAAAAAAAAAATAAATGCGGTTTCAAATTCCTTAAAAAAATAAAAGGTTTCATGCTGTGACACAGACAGGGATATATAGGAAATCCTTGTAGACCTTCTGAGTTGACGACATGGAACTGAGAGTCCTATAGCAAGGCACAAAGGGAGCTAGAGTTCGGAGGGTGATATTCTAGAGCGGATAGAGCTGCCAAAGCAGAGAGACAGGGACAGAGAGAGAGAGAGAAGGGAGGGGGCTTGAGAGGGAAGGAGAGCGAGGAGGTGATGAGTAAAGAAGATAAGGGAGGAGAGTGGGGGAGGGAGAAGGGAGAGGTACAAGGAGAGAGAGAAGGAAACAGGAAGGGAGGAGGATGGAGGAGGAAGAAGGAGAGGGGCGAGGAGGTAAGGGCCAGAGAAAGGGAAGGGGAGAGAGAGAGAGAGGCAGGGTAAGGAAGAGAGGGGGGAAAGGGGAGAGAATAAGAGAGACAGAGTATGAGTCAGGACTTGAGAAAAAGCATGAGAGAGAATGAGTGGGACTATGTGGGAGACAATGAGAGAGAGAGAGAAGGAAAGAATCAATGCTGAAAGGCTTCAAGGATCCTCCTAGATTGTTCATCAGAGTAGGGATCAGTGTGTGCATGTGCTTTTGGGGAAACTACTTGAGTCTGGGTGGAGATTTACCAGGATGCATTAAGGAAGAGTGCCCAGTGCTCCCTGGGCCAGGCACAGTGCCCCTTTCCCCAGCTGGACAACCTGGGCAGGTTCTGGTTCAAAGGGCAGGACACTGGCTGAGGACTTAGGAAGATCTTGCCTCAGTAGTGGGACATAATTAGCCTTACACTGAGCACTGTTCCAAACCTGCCTAATAAGCCATAACAGTAAGAATAAAGAAAAAAATCCCCAAGGAAAACATCCAAGAGAAAGTAATGTTTTGTTTAGAATTTTCTCTCTCCTAACATGAGAGATTGGTCTGATTGTTGTTCTTGTGATGCTCTTGTTTCATTCTGGTTTAAGAGTTATACTGGGTGCATAAAATGAGTCAGGAAGTATTTTAAATTCCCCCCATCCCTGAGCTGCTTATTTATGATTGGTACTACATTTTGATTAATTTTTATTCAGTATCATTGATAATGTTATATAGTAGAATTTTGTTTAAAATAGTAAATGATTTATTTACTTAAAAGTATTAGGTAATTCCAGGTTTTATTATTTTTCTGTGTCTCTTCAGAAGGCTGTGTCTTTCATAGCAGAGTTGCACTTTCTAAATGGGCAAGTATACTGTCATAAATTCATTGGTGATATTCTTTTATTATCTTTTTCAGATCTGTAGACTACATTGATAACACCCTCTTCATTCTTGATTCTGATCTTTTGTTCTTTCTCTTAGCTTTTCTTCATCCATTTTGCTAGGAACATTAATTTTATGAATCTTTCAAAGAACCAATTCCTAGATTTATGTATTTTCTCTATTTTTGAATAAAATTCAATTTAAATGATTTCTGTCTTTTATTTACTACTTCCTTTCTACAGTGTTCTCTGGGTTTATTTTGTTTTACTGTTTTCAATTTTTTGAGATGGAATGTTAGTTCACTTCTTATAATCTATCTTGTTTCCTAATACTTGCAGTTAAAGCTACAAATTTCATTCTACACACTCCTTTAAATAATTGGGAAACACTGTTATATTTGGGTTGAATTCCATTATATATATTCTGTTTGATTTAAGTCATTTGAAATGCATTCCAACTTGTGTTCTGGCCGAGGGTAGTGTCTATTTTGGTGAACGTTCCTTGAACACTCTGAGATAAGTGGAATCCTCCCACAGTGTTTTCTCCCTCCCCACTCCCATACTAACACAGGTTCTATCTACTTGCCTGTGTGCCATTGTGTTTCACACTCAAGACTCTTCCCCTTAGGGAAGAAGCTTGCTTTGTCTACATTTGAGACAACATTTAAATGGGTTGTACGAAATTTGCTTTCATGATGTTCTGGAAGTCAGTTCAGGTGTCCATGTGCAAAGATATAACTTAAACCTAACTGAAATAGCTTTGCCTATTTTGAAGTCATGCTTGAAAGAAGAGAGTTTTTACATATTTTATTCTGTCCACACTGGACATTTCTCTTTTGGTGATTCAATCTCAAGTTTTTCTTTGGGGATTCCATGTTCCCCCTCTCTGACACCCAGAGGACATATTTCTTCAATTCCTGTTGTACATGGTGATTATCCTGTTGGTATCTCTGGAGATGTAGGTCTACCCTCAAAATTATGATGAAGGTTTCAATGAATTTAATTAGGGAAGAATCACTCTTGGAGATGCACCAATGAAATGACTCAGTAGTGCTTGTTGTCGTTCAAATGCAGATAAAATGTTTACACACCTTTGTCTTGACTTCAGAGAGTATTTGTATCTGTGTTCATATGACTGGCTTTTTCAGAAATCAAATGATGGACTCAGAACATAGTGAAGTATCTATGTGAAATTATTCTCCATCATTCAGGGAATCCAAGGTTTAACTATGCTTCATGAAGACAAACCAGTATAAATGATTGAGAATTGACTGTCATAAAGGCTATTTTACTATTTTACCTATATTGGCATGAAAAAGAAACCACACAA